>NW_016805471.1:1053830-1093907 GCF_001698545.2 Rhinopithecus bieti | reverse complement strand
TTCTATAATATATATACACGATAATATATATATATACACACACACACAATTGTTTGTTTCAATTTCCCCTTCTATAAAGCGTATAATTTCATGTTCTTAGAGGAAAAGCTATTGCTTGTTTTCTCATGTTTGTGTATATGTGTTCTCTATGTGTTGCATGGTCTTATAGCAGGCCCAAGTGTTAAATCCTATTCCTACCAGTGGTGATCCAGCTGCTCGAGTTGTCTTTAAACATTTCTTTGAAACATTTTCCAGAGGACTACATTTAAATTTTCATGCACAAAACATGGCCTCCCATTCTGCTTCTGACCATTTCTATTAAGTTCATGCACATGTTTATAATTCAGACAAATTTAGCCCTTATTTCATCACACTTATATATAACTATCTCCCTACCCCTGCCAAATGGATTACACACTTTATGAACTTACAAAAGAAGAGATCCAGCAAGAGACAAGGATAGAGTATATATTATATATGATTTCTTAAATGGAAAAAACAAGGTTTCGATTAATGGACTAAAGACTAAACAACAGAGACTTTGAGAATTACACGTGAAGCTGCATAAACACATATGTATATATAAACATATGTGTGTGTGCACATACACACATACATTGAAACAGACAAATGATTAATGACTTTAGAAAAAACTGATTCCCCAGTCCAGATTTTACTTAAGCTAATACTTGAACTTGTTCGTGTAGCCTGAATATAATTTAGCTATATGAAGAAAACAATTAAAACTCTTGTCGGACATTAGGGCAGTCAGAAAGAGTTTGGAATTAAAAATATGTCTATGAACAATATACTCAGGTAAGGGAGCAGATTACCACCTACATGGCTGGTTGAAACTGATCTCAAAGATTATCTTTCCATAATGATTTATCTTCTAGAACTGCTACTACAGGATTCTTTAACATAGTTGCTTATTATGTACAACCTTTGAGTGTACATATTAAGGCAGTGAGCATTACTTAAGTTCCTCTTTTTGAAGATGCTATCCATTTAATAACAGTTATTTAGAGATATAAGAAGACAATACTGGGGTCAGGCACAGTGGCTCACGCCTGGAATTTCAGCACTTTGGGAGGCTGAGGCGGGTGGATCACCTGAGGTCAGGAGATTGAGACCAGCCTGACCAACATGGCGAAATCTCCTCTCTACTAAAATTACAAAAATTAGCTGGGTGTGGTGGTGGGTGCCTGTAATCCCAGCTACTCAGGACTGAGGCAGGATAACTGCTTTAGCCTTGGAGGAGGAAGTTGCAGTGAGCCGAGATCAGGCCACTACACTCCAGCCTGTGCGACAGAGCGAGACTCAGTTTCAAAAATGAAAAAAAAAAAAAAAAAAGAAAGAAAGAAAATATTGTCACATTGAAATGTACACATTTATTGAAAGATAAATCCTTGGCCAGGCATGGTGGCTCACTGAACTCCAGCCGGGGCAACAAAGCGAGATTCTGTCTCAAAAAAAAAAAAAAAAAAAAAAAAAAAAAACACAAAGTAGAACGTTTGCATGTGGTTGAAGTTAAATGTTATCTATATTAAACTGACCCTTTCAGTTATGAAATATTTTATGTAAGCTCCATAGTAACCACAAAGTAAATCTCTGTAATAGCTACACCAAACCTAAAAAAAAAAGGATCAAAGCACACTACCACAAAAAAATTATCACATCGTACAGGAATATAGCAAGAGAGGAAGAAAAACACAAAGGAACTACAAAACAGTCAGAAAAGAATTAACAAAATGACAACAGGGCAAGAAAAAAAGATAAATATCCTTATTCTGAACTTATTCTGAAGTGTTAACATGCACAAAGTTCAAAACAAATAAAATACATAATTTTTTCATTTAAAGAAATGCTAAGCAGAAGTGATGTCAACAAGATGGCAGAATAGAAGCTTCTAGCACTTGCCCCCTCAGAGAAATCAATTCGAATAACTATCCATGCACAAAAAAAAAAAAAAAAAAAATTCTCAAGAGCTAAGAAATTCAAGTGAGATATTAGAGCACCTGGGTGACATACAGAATAAGAAAGGACTCACTGAAGAGAGTAGGAAAAACAGTTTCACAAAACTTGTGTCATCCCTCCCTCAAGCCTGTACAGCATGGAGAGACAGAGCCATTGCAGGCAGTAAGGAGAGTGAAGTGAGTACTCAGTTTTGCCATGGACCCTAGCAGCATGTGCATTTCAGTGAATCCTAGCACCAGACCAGTCACAGGAACCAGGTCAACACTGGTGAACTCTGACTCTAGGCTAGCCTCTGTAGCCCGAAGATCCAAGCCACTCTCCACAGACTGATGACATGGCCTGTCCCCTAGACTCAAGTTCCAGGCTTTCTCCAGCTCAAGGCAAGTCACTGCAAACTGAAGCTCCAGGCCTGGCCCAACAGCAGACAATCCCCCATGACCCTGGGCTCCAGACTGGCTGCTGTGGTCTCAGGCTTCAGGCCAGGCCCCATAACTCCAGGCCCACCTCAATTATCAGGCCAGCCCATGTGGCCCCAGGCACTTTACTGCACACCAAGGCTATAGGCTGGACCCTGGGGCGCTAAGCTCAAGGACCACAAATGAGTCCTCAGGCTCCAGGATCACAAACCAAGGCTCCAGGCCCATATTAGCATCAGGCCAGCCCATATGGACCCAGGTGTGTCCCTGCAGATCAAGGTTGCAGACCTATCCCGGTGCCAGGCTGACTCCCACAACCATAGGTTCCAGGCTAGCCTCCAGGGATCTAGTCTTCAGGCCTACTCCAGCACTGGGATAGTCTTAATGGATCCAGGTGCCAAGACTGCCCATGTGGATGCATATTCCAGTCCAGGTCCACTCAGTGTACACAGGCTCCAGGCATAAACCTACAGACACAAACACTCAGCCAGACCCTGTTTTCAACACAAATGATGACAGAGTTCATCAACATTAGACTGCTTTACTAGAAATGCTAAAGGAAGTGCTTAAAGTGGAAACAAAAGGATATTAATTAATAGTATGAAAACATACAAAGAAACATAAAACACCCCATGAAGTATAGGAATATAGTAAAATTCAGAATATTCTTTTATTGTAATGGTGGTGTGTAAAACATTTAAGTCTATATAAAAGTTAAAAAACAAAAGTACTAAAAATATCTATACCTGCAGTAATTTGTTAATAAATCCACAATATCAAAAGGTGTACACTGTGATATCTTTTTTGTCACACTTCATCATAAAATGTCAGGGGAAGGGGGCCGGGCACAGTGGCTCATGCCTATAATCCCAGCACTTTGGGAAGCCAAGGCGGGTGTAGCCCTTGGGCTCAGGAGTTTGAGACCAGCCTGGCCAACATGGTGAAATTCCATCTCTACCAAAAATAAAAATAAAAAAATATTAGCCAGACGTGGTGGCACATGTCTGTAATCCCAACTACTCAGGAGGCTGAGACAGGACAATCACTTGAACCCAGGAGGCAGAGGTTGTAGTGAGCTGAGATTGTGCCACTATACTCCAGTCTGAGTGACAAAGAGAGACTTCACCTCAAAAAAAAAAAAAAAAAAAAAAAAAAAAAGGAAAAGTGAAGAAAAGAAAAGTCAGGGGAAGGCAAGTTTAAGTGTAGAATTTTGCATGTGGTTGCAAAAGTTAAATGTTATCTGCATTCAACTGACCGCCACAATTATAAAATATTTTATGTAAGCTCCATAGTAACCACAAAGTAAACCTCTGTAATAGATATACCAAACATAAAAAGAAAAGAATCAAAGCATACTACCACAAAAAAATTATCACATCATACATGAATATAGCAAGAGAGGAAGAAAAACACAAAGGAACCACAAAACCGTCAGAAAAGAATTAACAAAATGACAACTAATGTCCTTACCCATCAATAACTGCTTTAACTATAAATAGATTAAATACTCCAATCAAAAGGCGTTGAGTGACTGAATGGATTCAAAAAACAGATCCAACTCTGTGCTCCCTACAGAGACTGAGTTTAGCTTTCAAGGCACATGAAGGCTGAAAGTGAGGAGATGCAAAAAGATATTCCATGCAAGTGGCAAACAGAAGAAAGTAGGGTACCTACAACTACAATATATAATTTGAGTCAAAAATTGTCATAGAAGACAAAGAAAGTTACTATATAATCCTAAAGTGGACAATTCATCAGGAGAATTAACAGTTGTAATATTTATGCACTCTAAATCAGATTACCTAAGTATATAAAGCAAAAATTAACACAACTGAAGGGAAAATAGACAATACAATAACAGTAAGGAACTTCAAAACCCCACTTTCAACAATGGATCATCCAAACATAAAACACCAATAAAGAAATATAGCATTTGAACAATATTATAGACCATATAAACTTAACAGACCACATAAACTTAACAGACATATACAGAACATTCTATCCAAGAGCAGAATATACATTCTTTCCAAAGCACACAAAACATTCTCCAGGTTAGATATTATTAGGCTACAAAAAGTCTCAACAAATTTAAGAAGATAAAATCATATAAAATATATTTTCCTATCACAATGGTATAAAATTAGAAATCACTAACAAGAGAAAAATTGGAAAATTCACAAATATGTGAAAATAAAACACACTCCTCAAAGAATAATCAAAAAGGAAATCATAAAATATCTTTAAACAATGGAAACTAAAAAACATACCAAAACTTCTGATATTCAATAAAATCAGTTATAAACTAAGAGTTTATAGTGATAATGAGACGGGACAATTCCCTTGACCCTTGAAGGTGTGGCTCACTTAGTTTGCAGTGCTCAAACCCCTTATAGGAGGGGGAGCATGCAGGCGAGCAGGTGCAAGGGCTGGGGCGAGTGCCTTTGGGCACTGGCAGGAAGGAACCCTGTACAGGTCCCAGCAGCATCAGGGGTTGCCCACAACCTCTGGAGCCCCAAATGGTGTGTGTTGCAGCGTGCTCTTTAACGTTGCTGTGTCCATGGAGGGTGTAAGTGTTAAACAGCTCGCTGGAGAGACAGTGTGAAAGCCTCTTGCACCCGCACCTGGGTCCTTGTGTGGTACCCAAGAGGAATGAGGTCACATGGACTTGAAGGATGGTGAATGCAGAGATTTTATTGAGCAATGGAAGTGGCTCTCAGCAGGATGGGGAGCTGGAAAGGAAATGGAATGGGAAGGCAGTCTTCCCCTGGAGTTCAGCCGTCCCCAGGCAAACTTCACTTCAAACATAGTCTCCAAAATCTAGCTGCTTCTCCTCTCAACATTTAGATGCTTTTCTCTTCTCTCCTCTGCCGTGCTACTCTGCTCCTCTGCCAGTGGAGTTTGGGGCTTTTATGTGATCAGGACAGGGGCATGGCAGGCCAAAAGGCAAAATTCTGGTGGGAAAATGGAGATGTGGAGTTCTCATTTAGGGCCATGGGTCCAGGCTTGAGGGTGGAACCCTCGCCAGGGACCCCACTCTTCTCTACCTAGCGTTTCTCTGCCTCTTGTCTGTATCAGTAAGTGCCTACATTAAGTAAAAGAAACATCTCAAATAAACAATCTAACTTTAATGATCAAGGAACCAGAACAAGAATAAACTAAGCTACTAGTTAACAGAATGAATGAAATGTTAAAGGTGAAAGAATGAAAAAACTACACTAGACAATAGTAAAGATCAATGAAACTAAAATTAGTTTTCTGACAAGATAAACTAAATGGTCAAACTTTTAGCTACACCCACTAAAAAGAGACTCAAAATTATAAATGAAAGAAGAGACATTGCAACTAATACCACAAAAATACAAAGGATAAGAGACAACTGTAAATAACTATACAACAATTTAGATAACATACAAGAAATGAAAAAAATTTACGTGATATCAATACTGAATTATGAAGAAACAGAAAATCTGAATGGACCCTCCCAATAACCCTCCCAATAAAGAAAAGCCTAGGATCTGATCACTTTACTGGTAAATTCTAACAAACATTTAAATAAGAATATATGCCAATCTTTCTCAAATTCTTCCCAAAAGCTGAAGAGGAAGGAACACTTCCCAACTCATTTTATGATGTAACATTACCCTGATACCAGAGCCAGACAAGGACCTACAAGAAAAATAATTACAGGACAATATTCTTAATGAACACAGATGCAAATATCTTCATCAGAATACTAGCACAACAAATTCAACAGAACAATAAAAGGTTAATAAAAATATTAACCTTTTATAAAAAGGTTAATAAGGACTTACCCCTGAAATGCAACAATGATTCAATGTATGCAAAGCAATAATCTGATACATCACATTAAGAGTGATGATTTTGACCGGGCACAGTGGCTCATGCCTGTAATCACAGGCAGGTGGATCACTTGAGGTTGGGAGTTTGGGACCAGCCTGGCCAACATGGTGAAACCCCGTCTCTACTAAAAATACAAGAAAAAAATTAGCCAGGTGTGTTGGCATTTGCCTGTAATGCCAGCTACTCAGAAGACTGGCAGGAGAATCACCTGAGCCTGGGAGGCAGAGATTGCAGTGAGCCAAGATCACGCAGTACACTCCAGCCTAGGTGACAGAGTGAGACTCTGTCTTAAAATCAAACAAACAAACACAAAACAAAACAGTGACGATTTTGAAAATATACAATCATCTTAAATGCAGAAAAAAAAATTGACAAATTTCACTATCTTGTCATGATAAAAAAAAAAAACAAAAACAAATTAGGTATAGAAGGAATGTTCCTTGAAAAAATAAAGACCATATACAATAAGCCCACAGCTAATATCATACTCAGGGATGCAGTGATGAGAAGCTGAAAGCCTTTCCTTTAAGATGAGGAACAAGATCAGGATGCCCACTCTTGCCATTTCTATCCAACACAGTACTGGAAGGCCTCACCAGAGCAACTGAGCAAGAGGAAGTGATAAAATGCATCCAAATCAGAAGGGAAAAATTAAAATTTTTTGTTTGCAGATGACATGATCTTATACAAAGAAGTCCCTGAAGATTCTACCAAAATACTGCTAGAAATAATAAATTCAGTTCCAGGATAAAAAATCAACATGCAAAAATCAGTTGTGTTTCTATACGCTAACAAGGAACTGCTTGAAAAAGAATCCAAGACTACAATCCCAATGACAATAGCATCAAAATAAATAAATGAAATACTTAAAATAAATTAACCAAGGAAGTTAAAAATCTGTACATTTTAAACTATGGAATATTGATAAAAATACTGAAGACACAAATAAATGGAAAAAACCTTATGTTCATGAATTGAAATTAAAATTGCTAAAATGTCCATACTACCCAAATAAATCTTAGATTCAATGCAATCTCTCTCAAAATTCCAATGGCATTTTTCATAAAAATTAAAATAAATCCTAAAATTCATATGGAATCATAAGATAAAAGAATTCCTAAATCAATTTTGACTGGAAGCACCACACTACCTGATTTCTAATATACCATAAAAGTCTACTAATCAAAATAGTATGGCCCTGGTATAAAAACAGATATATAGACCACCCGCTGGAACAGAATAGAGAGACCAGAAATAAAACCACACATTTATGGTCAATTGATCTCCAACAAAAGTGCCAATCATATAAAATGATGAAATGATTGTATCTTCATTTACTTGTGTTGGGAAAATTGTTTTCCATATCCAAGAACATAAAATTGGCCCTTTGTCTTACCCTATATGCAGAATCAACTCAAAAGGGATTAAAGACTTAAAAATAATTTGACCAGAAACTGTAAAACTACTAAAAGAAACATAGAGACAAACCTTCTTGACATTGGTTGAGTCAGTAATTTTTTTATATGACCCCGAAAGCATAGTCAATAAAAGCAAAAACATACAAATGGGATTGCATCAAGCAAATCAACTGTATAAACAGACAACTTAAGAAATAACAGAAAATATTTCCAAACCATACATGATAAGGCACTAATATCCAAAATATATAAGGAACTCAAACAACACAACAGCAATAAATAACCCAATTTAAAAACAAGAAAAGGATCTCAAAAGACATTTATCCATAGAAGACATGCAAACTGCTAACAGGTGTATGGAAAAATTCTCAACATCACTAATTATCAGAGAAATGCACATCAAAACTATAATGAGAAGTTATCTCACACCCATTAGGATGGCTATTATCAAAAGGACAAGAGATAATATTGGTTGGTGAGAGTGCAGAGAGAAGGGGTCCCCTTGGGCATGGTTGGTGGACATGTAAGTTGATATAGCCATTATGGAAAACACTATGGAGACTCTACATAAAAATAAAAATATAACCACCATATGATCCAACAATCTCACTTCTGGGTACACATTTAAAGCAAATGCAGTCAGTACAGGTTGACTATACCATATTTGAAATGCTGAAGACCAGAGGTGTTACAGATTTCGGATTTTTTTTTTTTTTTTTAATTTGGAATAGTTGCTTTACAGTTTGAGTATCCCTGATTTGAAAATCTGAAACTCAAAATTCTCCAAATTCCAAAACTTTTTGAGTGCCAATATCATACTCAAAGGAAATACTCACTGGAGCATTTCAGATTTTCAGATTAGAGATACTCAACTGGTAAATATAATGCAAATATTTCAAAATCCACCCCCCACACACAACAACAACAACAACAACAAATCAAATTTCTATTTGAAAAACCTCTGATCCCAAGCGTTTCAGATAAGGAATACTAAAGCTATATGTACTTATGGGTTGAACATTCCAAATCTGAAAATCTGAAATCCAAAATTCTCCAATGAGCATTTCCTTTGAGTATCATGTTGGTGCTCAAAAAAGTTTCAAATTTTGGAGAATTTTTAACTTTGGACTTTTGGATTTGGCATGCACAACCTATATCTCATTCATTGCCGCAACATTCATGACATGCAAGATGTGGGATCAACCTAAGTGTAGATCATCAGATAAATATAATAAAAAAATGTCATTAGACACACACATACAAGGGAATATTATTGAGCCAAAAAAGGGAGATCCTTCCACTCATGACAATATGGATGAACCTGGAGTACATTATGCTAAGTGCAATACACCAGGCACAGAAAGACAAATACAATACTGGTTAATCTCACTTATATATGGAACCTAGAAAAGTCAAACTCTTAGAAGCAGAGAATAATGGTGGTTGTCAGGCACTGGGGTGTGGGGGAAATGAGGAGTTGCAAGTCAAAGGGCACAAAGTTTCAGTAGATCGAATAAGTTCTAGAGATCAAATGTGCAGCTTGGGCAATATAGTTAATGATACTTATGGTATACTCGATGTCTGCTAAGATAGTAGATCTTAAATGTTCTCACCACACAAAGAAAATGGTAAGTATCTGAGGTCATGAATATGTTAATTAGTTTGATGGTGATTATTTCACAATGAACACATAAATCAAAACATCACATTGTATACCTTAAATATATATAATCTTTATTTCTTATGTATACCTCATTAAAGCTGGGAGGGAGAAAAAAAAAGAAAGGGAGAGAAAGAAATGCTAAGGAACAGAAAAGTTAGCTACTGTAGGGAGTTTAAGTAGAGTGATTGCAATCTAGTACCTGATTCTCATCTTCACAGAAATCTCTTTTCTTTCAACTCATGCAGAATTGTTTTGGTTTCAGATGACCAAATCATGCTGTGCAAACTTACAGTTTTAAACAACAGGATGATTTACTGCTAGTGCTTACTTAGTCCAGTAGTAAATGTACCTATTTCCTTTAAGTAGACACTAGGAAACCAAATTACCAAGGGAATTTGTATGGTGGGCTTTAAAAAAGACTTAAAAATATTTTTTTGATTGTTGACTCTAGAACATAAGACACATAATTAAATGTCCATGGAAACCAGAAAAAATAATGGAAAAGTAGTACATTGGCTGAGGATTTTCATAAAATTAGGTAGAAAATTTTACACTTCAATGAAAATACACGTATTTTCTTTTCTTTTGCAACACATGAAATACGATGTCTATTTTTTTAACTGATTTTAAGTTCTATTCCATATAGAAACATGAAAATAGAAAAATAGTTTTCTACTGTTATAAGGCAATATGGTTTGGCTCTCATCGTTAATTGTAGTTCCCATAGTACCCACATGTCATGGGAAGGACCTGATGGAAGGTAACTGAACCATGGGGGCAGTTACCCCCATGCTGCTGTTAGTGAGTGAGTTCTCACAAGATCTGATGGTTCTGTAAGGGGCTTTTCCCCTTTGCACAGCACTTCTCCTTCCTGCTGCCATGTCATGTGAAGAAGACATGTTTGCTTCCCCTTCTAGATGATTGTAAATTTTCTGAGGCCTCTCCAGTCATGCTAAACTGTGAGTCAATTAAACATCTTTCCTTCATAAATTACCCAGTCTCGGGCAGTTCTTTATAGCAGTGTGAGAATGGACTAATACATAAGGAAAATGCATGGTATAAGCATGATAAAAAATAAGAACTGACACTAAAGCTTCATTGTTGGGGAGAGATAAGCTATATTAAAAATCATGGTGAAGTAGCAAAACCATGTTCAACTTGACTGTTGCCTTGCTGGAATTTGAGCTGGGCTTCTGGATCTAATTTTTTAGAAAGAAGCTGAGCATCTAGATTTCTAATTTAAAATATTTTCATTTTTAATAGACTTAATTTCTAAAATACAGTGTAGGGCAAACAAAACAGACCTGGGGGCTACCTTTAGTCTATAGATTGCCACTTTGAGGCTTTTATCTAGAGGTATGTTTTAGCCAAGCAATGACTAAACTGAATTTCATGATTCAGAGAACGCTGTACTTCCACAGTAACTGGAAACATGTGCCCTCCTAATTCCCTTGTTCCATCATTCTCTTTAGGCTGACCTGAATATTTCCTCTCAGACTCCGATTTTCCAGAATCCATGGACAGCTCACTAACAATCTCCTGCTAGACAGTCAGATCCAACAGAATTAGTTAAGTTATGCTTTCCGTGATTCCATTTCAGGCAAGATGTTCACTCCTTTGATATTTTCAATAGCTCAAATAGCTGTTATGCTGTTATTCCCTTTCTGGAAATGCCCCCAAGTTTTGCAAGTGTTTATCTTAAAACAAACAAACAAACAAACAAAAAACTAAATGCCTTTCTTGGCTTGGTCAGCAACACATTTATAATCCATTATCTTAGGGTCTGGTTCTTCTGTTAATGGCTACTTTCAATCATTGCGCTGAATTTAAAATTTACCTGACCTCATCTTCAAATTCAGAGAAATTATACTAACTCTCTGACTATACTCTGCTCTAGTGCTTTAGTTTTATTAATTTTCTTTTTTTTTTNGTCTCGCTCTGTCGCCCAGGCTGGAGTGCAGTGGCCGGATCTCAGCTCACTGCAAGCTCCGCCTCCCGGGTTTACGCCATTCTCCTGCCTCAGCCTCCCAAGTAGCTGGGACTACAGGCGCCCGCCAACTCGCCCGGCTAGTTTTTTGTATTTTTTAGTAGAGACGGGGTTTCGCCGTGTTAGCTAGGTTGGTCTCGATCTCCTGACCTCGCGATCCACCCGTCTCGGCCTCCCAAAGTGCTGGGATTACAGGCTTGAGCCACCGCGCCCGGCTTTCATGCATGTCAGAAGATTTCCATTCTAAATATTTTGTGGATAGTCCTACTATATTGGCATCAACGTAGGGGACATGACTTTAAAGGGAAAGTGATGTCTATCTTATCTCTGTATCATTGGTGGACTGTTGTCTATTCCCCCTATTTTCCATGTCTAAAGTGCCATTTGTTGGTGCTGACGGCTATACAGAGTTTACTAATACAGAGTTTTAATAAAAATAAAATGATTTTTTTTTCTCTTTCTCTGATACCTACTTTTCTCTCATATTCCTATCCATTTTTATCTGGATGACTTCTATCCTCAAGTCTTATCACTGGTGGGTAATATGGTAGCTGATAATAAGCACTCTTAGAATGAAGGAATAACTGATCTTAGGGCTGATCCAGAATCTAAAAGGGAAACAATTTAAATGTATCAGAGATTTGACTAAATGTGCTTTACATTTTCACTAGACAATTTTAAAGCAGGTTATTCACTCAAAAAATAAGGCACTGAATAAGAGCACAGCTTATACTTACTTTAGTATATAAACAAAGATATGTTATTTAATTTTCAAATAGTTGATGCTTCCATATCTATGAAATAAAATTAGGTTTTTGTGGATTTTCTGTGGTCACATATATGAGACCTAAACTACGTAATTACCTCAATTCTTGACATTGTGATACTGCTTGATACTTAAACATAAATTACAAATACATATGGTTTGCCAGTCAGATTCTTTAAGATAATGACTAAGAAAACAGAAGTTATTTATATTCTTTATGAAGCATAACAAATATGACTTCCAGTATGTTATGAAAAGCATATATTATTAGGCAGTATTTTGCAAACCAGAGTATCAGGTTTTCTGGAGCCAAATTTTAGTGCTACGGTCATATGTTGTTAAAAGAATAATCTCATTCAGTTTGGTGTTGTAACAAAATTGCAAAAAAGTCATTGTATTTTAGGATGACTAAATCTTTCATCATGGAAAACAGAATACTCAGTTTTTAGACTTTTACATTTTCCTGAAGTATATGACACATTACTGGGCACTACTTCCATTAGCAGAATCTTTTACTATTTAGTGATGAATAAGCTGTTTAAATGCTTTTGTCTAATTGGGTCATACCTCAATGAACATCCCTCTCCATTATGTATGGATATTATAAAAAGAAGCTTCTGAATAATGTCTTTTTCTCCACAGTGTAAAACCTGTTACAGCAGCAAGATACATGGAGAGTCAAAATCTTCCATTACGTATGATATCTACAAGAAGAGTAGATGGGGTTCAATGGGGCTAAAGTATTACAAATTAGAATAGAAATTTAGAAGTAGATTTTGGTGAACACAAAAAGAGGATTATAAATAATAAAGCTTATCGTATTGTATAAAGAAACAGACTTTCTTGTGAGGTAGCGAGATCCCTGTTATCTGAGGTGTTCAAAGAGGCCTGATGCCAGAAGACAAATGCAAATACTGAAAAGACGTGCCCAATATTATTCCCAAGTTTCTATAAAAATGTGAGATGCCAATACCTGGTAATTTCAGAGAAGATGGAATGTTTATTTAAATTGAAGAATATTTATCTAAAGATATATTTATCGTGTATTAGGAATGCTCCTGTGCCCTGAAGATAAACTAGTAAATAAGACCTACTAGGCAGTTTGAAATGCATATACCATTGCTCCTATGAGTATGGGGCAGTGGAGGATTATCTAGTAGACAGACAAAGTCCATGCCTGAGATATGGGGAAAGTGGGGGTCTGCTCTAAAAAAATTCCTTTTAAAGGAATATGCATACAGTATTCCCAAACAGCAAAATAATGATGGCAAAATATAACTTTTGAACTTTGTTTTTTACCATTTCCTGTTAAAATGTCTGGACTATATCCTAATGGCCATAAGGGATCACTACAAACTTTTAAGCTGGAGAGTAGTTTGCGAGACAGAGAGAGAGAGTGTGTGTGTCTGTGTGGGTGTGTGGGTGTGTGTTGTAGAAAGAAAATTCTCTGTGCCATGTGAAGAGTGTCAGACCAGGAAGCAAGAGAAGCACTGTTGTAATAAACTCAGTGGGATATGATTAAGCATGTACAGTACTGGCAATGGGAATTCAGAGAAGGGGAGAAGATCAAGAAATACCAGTCTCTCCTGGGTTTGGTGACTGGCTGGTTGCAAAGAAGAAACACAAAAGAGTAATTAATAATCCCTCTTGACTGTCTCCTTTCTTCACCTATTTTATTTCAGGAGCTACAGATGGAACAATAAGATAAACCCTTGGGCTTCTCCACACACCCAGGAAGAGATTAGTAAAGATTATGAACATCACCCCTTACTTAGAACTTACAAAAGCAGGATAAGATCTCCAAGAGTTCTATCCCAGAGATTCAGGGCTTTTCTTGGTCACCATACACAAGATAGTTTAAAGTTAAATGCTATACGCTGTCCTCTTGCTTTTTACCTATGTGGCGAAACATCTAATTTGTCATAGTTGGCAGTAAGATGGTTCTGGTCAACATCCCAAATTCTTTTTACCATTTACGCTCTTCCACTGAATGCATATTGAATATACATATGATAAAGATGCAGATTAAACTGCTGCATCATCCAGAGTAAATGTAATATATATATATATGTTTGTGTGTGTATGTGTGTGTGTGTGTGTGTGTGTGTGTGTCAGTAAGCTCATGTTACGGACATAAGGCTTAGCATATATGAAAGTAAGGATACTAAATGGTATTTTTTAGTTCTGAAAACAGAATCTGGACCTTGAAACCAGACCAAAAAAATTCCGTGAAATAAAAGGAGAGTAAAGGCCTGAATGAAATGCTTTTAAGAAATAAATGGAAGAGCAACTGAATACAGTTAGTATGGATAACTCATGAAGAATTTTGCTTTTATCAAAGAGCAGGTAAGTGAATCAGTAGCTATAGGGGAAAGTGGAGTGAGGGAGAGAGACAGGGAGACAAAGGCAGTAGCAGTGAGGAGAAAGTGAGTGTTAAATAATGGAAAATAATAGCACGTATGTCCTCTGATGTAGAATTACCCAGTGGAGAGGAAACACCAATGTAGAAAAAGAAAAGGAGGAACTGTTAGGATAAGTCCTTTGACTAAACAAGCACAAGGGAATCTTGGGTATAAATGGGGGAGCTTGCCTCAGAAAGGTACTCAGTTCATCTGTACTATAAGAATGAAGGGAAGGTATGTAGCTACGAAGTCTGGCAGCAAGTAGATAGCTTCAGTTTAAGAAATGCATAGGATTGTGCAAATAAGAAGCAAAAGTCTAGGAAAAACAGAGTATCATGGTATAGCTGGACATTGCAGCTGGTTCAGTCCTTAACAAGCCATGTGACATAAGGCAAATATTAAACTTCTTCATGCTTCAATTTCCTCAAAAATAGATGGAGATAACACTGGTGCTTACTTCATAAAGTTAAACAGATGGGCCAAACGACATGATATATATATATCTTCACCCAGTAAATATAAGCTCCACGAAGGCATGGATCTCCATCTTTTTTTCCCTCTTTTAGTTGTACTTACAAGGTGTCTGGCATAAAGTAAATATTTAATAAATGTGATCTATTATTATCACTACCAGCTCATTTTGATACCACCATTGGTTCAAAATGAAGTGATCCTTACCTTCACAAAGAAAGGGCATTTTTCTTAACTGGTGTGAGTCTGAAGGTGGGGAGGGAAGTGTGTGGAATATGTGATTTGAAAATCAAATTCTGTAATAGGAACTTTGAAAATTTCAAGATTATTTCTCAGGAGTATCCATGAACAAGGCTAAAACTTCTCCTATCACTATAATTTTTGTTGATAATTCTCCCAAAGGTAGTTAACCTAGTTCATATTACATAAGTGTCTCCTATTAATTTTCCTTTTTCAATATTCAGTAACAATGACAATAACATGTAGTCAGCAAACCAGGTTATCATCTGAACTCTCTCTGTTATTAATATTTTCTTATGGTAACACTGCATGCATTTCTAGGTAAATGCATGCAGATTTTCAGTTTCATTATTTTTCATGACCAGTCAACCAAGATGTTCACTGACTAGTGGAACAAGAAAAATAAACACCGTATATCAAATTCAATTATGAGTGACCTACTTAAACAGCTTCCCACTGTTACATCCAAATTTTAAAAAGTGCATTTGATGCTAATGTGTGAGATGAAGCATATAGAATCAGTAATTTTTAAATATAGCTTGTCTTGTGTATATAATCAAATCAGCTGATGATCCACTGAATAATTTGATATATCAATTAACTCCATCAATATTAAAGTATTTGCTAGTATTTTTAACATCTGTTACTTCAGTGAGTAGAATAATCAGTGAAACTAAATTTTCACTGTAGTAATTCAATAGTTCATCTGCCTAGTTTATTAAATTGTTGGACTCCTTTAAAAACAATATTTTATGTAGTAAACTGTGCTCTGATTCAACAATACACTGAGTTTTCATAAGTATGCATCTAAAATAAAATATAAAATGAATGTTAGTTGTTATTTTGCAATGTAGATACTGAAAATTTTACATTCATTGATATAATTCTTTTGACAAAGAGTGTGGCTTTAACTGAGAAGTCCTCAGAAGTCATTGACCTGACAATCCAACAAGTGTTTAATGAATAAGCAACGTTATAGCTACAATTCATTTAAATATTACATGACGAAGACTGTGATTCAAAATTTACTTACATTATTACATTTAATTCTCAGGCAACCCATAGAGGCAATGCTATTTCCAAATCACATATTCAGAATCTAATAGGCTTGCACATATAAGTGAGATCATACAGTATTTTTCTTTCTGTGTCTGGCTCATTTCGCTTAGCAAACTGTTCTTTAGGTTCATTCATGTTGTCACAAATAGGAGGATTTCCTTTTTCTAAGGTTGAATAATATTCCATTGTGTGTGTGTGTGTGTGTGTGTGTGTGTGTGTATGTATGTCTTACAGTTTATCCATTCATCCATTGATGGACACTTAGATTGTTTCCATACCTTGGCTACTGTGAATAATGCTGTGATGTAAGTGCAGATATTTAACATCTTTTCAAAATGGTGGTTTCATTTCCTTTGAGTATAGACCCAGAAGAGGGATTGCTGGGTTATATGGTAGTTCTATTTTTGAATTATTTCAGAACCTCCATATTGTTTTCTACAAGGGCTGGACCAATCTACATTCCCACCAATAGTGCACAAGGGCTTCCTTTTCTCCACACCCTCATCAACACTCGCTATCTCTTGTCTTTTTTGAAAGCTGTCATTCTAACAGTGAAATCTAAAAAAAAAATTAAACCAAATTAAAAAATTTTTTAAAAACTTGAATACAAAGAAGCAGTAAGTAGAGTGGTGGTTACCAGGGATGGAGTAGGGGAAGAAAATGGGAAAATGGAGGTCAAATGGTAGAAAGTTTTATTAACAATTATGTGGAATATATTATTCTAATAAATAACTCACTGTAGTGAATAATATTACACGGTATAGTAGAAATGTGTTAAGACTAGATTTTAGATAACTATGTGAGATCATCGATGTGTTAATTTGTGTGACTGTGGTAATAATCTCACTATGGATATGCATAACAAACTTTGTTGTATAACTTAAACATATAATAAAAATAAAGTGTATTAAAAGTATTGTTTAAAAAGATTTAATAAGCTTGATTAGATTCAATGACTAATCCAGGGTTACATGGTTAGAATATGGTAGATCCAGTAATCAAACTCAGTTATGACTAAAGGTAAAGCTCTTGCTCAAAGTCTAAATCACTGCTGGCCGGGGGCGGTGGCTCACGCCTATAATCCAGCACTTTGGGAGGCCGAAGTGGGCAGATCACAAGGTCAGGAGATCGAGACCATCCTGGCTAACCTGGTAAAAACCCATCTCTACTAAAAATACAAAAAAAAAAAAAAAATCAACCGGGCGTGGTGGCAGGCGCCAGTAGTCCCAGCTACTCAGGAGGCTGAGGCAGGAGAATGGTGCGAACCTGGGAGGCAGAGCTTGCAGTAATCGCGCCAATGCACTCCAGCCTAGGCGATAGAGTGAGACTACGTCTCCAAAAAAAAAAAAAGGGTCTAAACCACTACTATCAGTTCCTTAACTAGAGGACAGTAGAGGACAGATTATGAAATACAGAAATGAGTGACAAGGTCCCTGCCTCACAGCTTGAATGGGGGATGTAGAGGATAAAACCAAAAATTTCATAACTAATATAATAAAAGCTTTAACAAAAATACATACAGAATGATAAAGGTATAAGATTGCTGCCTTGGAGACATTTGGTTCCCTAAGGACTTAAATGATTGGATATGTGATTACATATACTTGAAACATAAATACAACACTAATTGCTATGGCTTTTTTACTTGTCTTCAGCATGCCTACTTCTGTGCTCCATAAAAAGACTAACTTAGGCTCCCATTTTTAATCTATTTGAACAACTGTGAAACCTTTGTTTACAGAATATACCATCAGCAACATTTGGCCTTGGTCCATACTCATCATCTCCATAAAATTAATGAATATTACAGCACTGCATTACTTCACAAAACGATGTCATTTTCATAAGTCAATGTCTTACTTTACTGCACTTCAAAAACCATTAACACTTATCAAAAATATGAAAACATGCTTCATTATAATTATCTCTGCAGAGGTGTATACAGCTGGTAATGGATTTCAATATGCCAGATACAGGGTATCTGTTATTTTTACATTAGAAAAGTAACCCTAAGAGCAGGCAGATATGATTACCAACAGCTTTGATCATATGTACCAACATATAGCTAATAGACTTACTATTAGAAGGTGGGCAGTAGGGGAGAGGAGGCACATAGGCAACACACTGAGAAAGCAAACATGTAGCTACTACAGTTCTGCCCTGGACTGCCTACCATTTAATATACTGATATACTGCTATTCGGATAATAGACCCCTTCTCACTCTGATCACAAATGTGAGCACACGATCCAAACTAAGTCAAACAGATTCTCTCCTCCATAAATTTCAATCATGGTTAACATGAACACACGCATTCAGAAACCAAGATTAGTTAGAATTGAGTCTTCTGATACACCTTCCTAGACACAAGCAAAGCCTCCCTGGTTTCTGCCCTTCTCAAGGTTTAGTTTTCAAACCTTTTCAATCCTTTCCTACACATACTATATTTGGCTTAGTTCTTTATTCACTAATAAAATAATTCTAAGTGATAACCTGATAATGCTAAATGATAACCACATATTCTAAATGAAACTCCACTAAAAATGGGGTACATGAAAAGAACAACAAACAAGTATTAGTTCTTTGTACTGCTTTTTTTCCACTGTAAAGTAAATTAGAAGATGAGAAGGATTTGAGTGGAATATTGCTACACTGTTTAGAACATTCAGTAAACCCATGAGTAAGGGCTTTGACAGAAGCATTACAGACTGGAAAACACAACTAAATCCAAAAGAAGTGCTTTAGAGACTACAGATCGCTCACTTTTGTAAAATGGAAAAAAGCCAGTGTAATTGACCTGTAACTAGGTAGCTGGCTGATCTCTCAGAAGTATCATTTCATAACATGAATCATTTGCTTATCAGTGACTTCAGAAAACTAGACAGTCACATTACTAGTAGCTACGTCACTGATAGTAAGTGAAAAATCCACATTATTGAATACATGTATTACACTTCCATACTTGCCCTATTCCGCCATTTTGAAAATAAGCCCACTAAATAAACCCTGACTTTACTAAGGAAGGGGAATGACTACATCTACAGAGGGGATCATCCTATTTTTCTGTTTATTTAAACCTTTCTTTCAAGCCAAGTGTTCCTAAGGAAAACTCACACATGCTAGGCCCATTCTGTGAGGCCAAATAACATTTTGTTTGCAAATGATATGAACAAAATTCAAACTAGCTTAAACAAAAAGGGCAGGGCAGGGTAGGGAAGGAAAGAAAGAAGAAACAAGGAAGAAAAGAAAGAAGAAAAGAGAGAGAAAGTAACTGACTCACATAACTGGGAAAGTTAGGGATGGTACCTGCATCAGACATCAAACCATCAGATATTATCAGGACTCTGAATTTGGCAACTTTACTTCTCTTTATGGTTTCATCTTCTTCTACTAAGGCGAGTCCTGTCTTTTGACAGATGACATGATTGGGACAGTATCATGAACTTATTTTCTATTTCCTCAGCGTCTGTGTATATCTCATCAAAAGCTCTCACTCACTTGTTTTAGGTTACATGTATTTCCAAATCACAACCAGACATCAGTTATGTCACAACTCTGCTACATAACCCAGTTACTTTTGTGAATAGCAGTCTCATCAGAACCTCATGGAATAAGAGAGGGGCAAAATTACAAAGGAGAGGGTAATGGTATCAAAAAAACATATAATAGACAAAAATCAGACTGCATCACAAAAAAATACTATTTCATAAAATAAAATAACATACTAATTTAATAAAAAGTAATACTAATTTAATATCTAATTTAGCCTTAGATATTAAAGATTAAAAAGACTTAGAAAAGGGCTGGGTTCGGTAGCTTATGCCTATAATCCCAGCACTTTGGGAGGCCAAGGCGGATGGATCAGGAGTTCCAGACCAGCCTGGCCAACATGGTGAAACCCCGTCTCTATTAAAAATACAAAAATTAGCCAGGCATGGTAGCAGGTGCCTGTAATCCCAGCTACTCAGGAGGCTGAGGCAGGAGAACTGTTTGAACCCGGGAGGCAGAGGTTGCAGTGAGCCAGGATAGTGCCATTACACTCCAGCCTGGGTGACAGGGCGAGACTCTGTCTCAAGAAAAAAAAAAAGACTTAGAAAAGAAGCTTTAATCAAGTAAATGATCTATTTCTATATTACTGATAACCACCTGAAGCAAAATTCTCAACCCCAAGATCCACAGAAGGATCACTTTTGCAAAGACATGTTGTAATACTCGTGACTTAACTGTTGTCTTATGAATAAGAGTTGATTGCTTAGTTTTATATTTAATGCCATCCAGAGGTGCTGCTTATACAGTTTTGTATTTGTAAAATACTAAATATCATCACATATTAGCTCCTTGATCCTGATAGGTTGTTACCATATTTCACTTCACAACAAATTATTTTTCCTTTCAAAATTTCTTTTAGCTAAAATTATTTACTAAGGGAAATAATTAAATCATAATATGTTTAAGGCACATGCACAAATCTGGCATGTTACAAAGAAAATATTTTAAAATATGCAAATAATTTTTTAAAAAATCTATTTCATTACTCCAAAGAGTTTTAAAATATATTTAAGTACCATTAAAATTCTCAGTTAAGGCACAGACTTTAGCACTTTAGGTCTCATTGCTTGTGCAGATATTGTGTATGTTGCCAAATCAGTAGAACTCCACTCACATGAATATTGAACAGATGAGAACCTACTGAGGAAAGGTATACCATCCATAATGTAGAACCAATTACCAAAAATTTAAAACTAATGCAATACTGATTTCATTTTAAAAATATCTCTATTCTTGTTGAAAAAGATGGATGTGAAAGAATTCCACAAAGTCTGATACAGCAATTTGATGTTTGTGTGGAAACCACTCAACGTACATCTTTTAAAAGATCAGATTTCTTCGTATCATTTACATGTGTAAAGACTTTTTATGCTCACTTTATTGCCATATTCTACCCAAATTAAAAGCAATGACAAGCATGTTAAGATATTAATAAAAGGACAAGGATAAAAGAAACCTTGGGCTGACAGAGGAAGGGAGATCTTCACCTAACCACATGAATACAGCAGATGGGATGCAACCCACGGGAGAACAACCTGTTATCATACAGCAACCCTGCCTAGGAGGAAACATGGCCTCTCCATCCACTAATCTAATACTCTCTCTTATAGGGGAAAAAAAAAATGGAAATAAGCAGAAAAAGAATCCATCTTTCTATACCTATTTCTCAGGATTCATAAGAAGAATATAAATAATGCATGAAAAATGCTTTTTCAAAGTGACTGACACAATTAAATGCAATAGATAGAAGCTACTAGTTCTTTATCTGAAATTCAAAATCGTTCTTTTTGCTTTTATTTTCAGGGCTAAAAGAAAATACACATTCTTTGATTAAAAAGATGAAAACATGCAAATGAACAAAAAGAGTAAAACTGCAATCTCCTGAATTCCCACCAACCAGGCTACTTAGTCATAACCACTGGTAAAATGTTGGAAAGTATCTTGCCATTCATGCTCTTTATAATTTACTTTTGCACCTAAAATATGTTATGAACATCTTCTCATGTTAATATCAAAATTCTGATAATACTCATGTACCTACATACTACAGACTTGTACACGTGCAACACACTTTATCTGACTACTCTTTCACTGTTGAACACTAATGTTGATTCCTGGTTTTTGCTGTTGTTGTTTTTGTTTTTGTCTTTAGTAATTAAGTAATGTTGTGATGGGCACAGATGTAGCTAAATATTGGCATGCTTACTTATTTTGCTTCTGCGAATACATTCTCTACGTGCATTACAATTATTTTTCTCATGTATAATAGTCACTTGTATAATATCTATCTTCCATTTTAGACAAATATATTTTTGAGTGTTTCAGACATATTTTTTCTTTTCTCATTTTACTGAGATAATCTAGCTTTGTAAATCTTCCCCTTAGGGTTTACAGCCTGGTAGGAACTGAAAGTAGCCTAAGAAGCCTACTTTTTATAAAAAGCCTAAAATCACTGAGGAGATTATGTCAGGTATCTTAGGGAGGAAAGTAGCAAGTAGGGATGCCTGGCTGGAAAAAAGACGCCGTAGGTTTCTTCAGAGTACAGACCATAGTTGGTCCCTAAAGAGGTAGCCAGACCTAAGAGAGTATGATAGGAGGATAATACATCTAAGAAGTTTGAATCTGAGCAAAGAACCCACACTCCACATGTGGCATAAAAGACAGAGTTCCTGGACTTCCAGGGTCTGCTGTGAACTTGGAGAAGATGACAATACTAACAACCATGACAGACAGAACAGTCAGTAGCTTTCTTCCATCTTCTGAGTATTGCAAATTCTCCTTGTGTGATCTTAGGAAGGAATGGAAGACTAAGAACAACTGATAAGGAATTTCCTAGCATCCTTTCGGAATGGTGGTTTAAAGCCTAATTGAGTGGATTTAAAGAATATGATAGACAGGTGCAGTGGCTGAGGCTTGTAATCCCAGCACTTTGGGAAACCGAGGTGGGTAGATCACCTAAGGTCGGGAGTTCGAAACCAGCCTGAGCAATTTGGAGAAACCCGTCTCTACTAAAAATACAAAGTTAGCCAGGCATGGTGGCACATGCCTGTAATCCCAGCTACTCGGGAGGCTGAGGCAGGAGAATCACTTGAACCCAGGAGGCGAAAGTTGCAATAAGCCGAGATTGCGCCATTGCACTCCAGCCTGGGCAACAAGAGCAAGACTCTGTCTCAAAAAAAAAAAAAAAAAAAAAAAAAAAAAATGGGACACCTCTTTCATACCTCATTTGGTAGACTTACACTTTATCTGTCTCATTTATTACTGTATTTCTTACTTTTACCAGAATGATTGGCACACTGTAGGTGCTCAATGTTGACTGAATAACATTAGAAAGAAAAAATAAAATAGGAACTGATAAAGTATTGAGGAACATATTAACTGTGGCTTTGGGGATACTGAAGAGACTATATTGAAGAGATAAGATTTGAGATGCAAGGGCTAAGGAGACAGTGTCCAGCAGAGCCTTGATACACAAAGACCTAGGCACCTGCTCAGCTAGACCTTATGGGCTGCCTAGGAAGCCTGGAGATGAATTCTGTAATGGCTCACATCTTGCCTTGGCTCTGCTTACTCTGTGTGTTCTGCCTTTTTCCTTTCCTGGGGTTTCAGTCAACCCAAGTTTTAGAGGCTTTTACTTATCTAATTGCTGACCACCTATGTCATCCTACCATATGAATTATGTCTTCTCACTTACTCAATTTATCTTGGATAGCTTGCAGTCTTAATGTGTATGGCTTCTGATCCCAACTCCTTCCTCTATAGCTTTCCTGCATGTAGTTTAGGACTTCAGGGACCAAGGCTTTCACAAACTCAGCTGGGCACACAGACTTGTTTACAGATTGAGAAAATAGCATAAGCAAAAACCAGCGAAAAATAGTAAAGGAAAACGTAGCAGAATATCATGTAAAACAAAGTATGAGATAAGAATGAAGCCCCATACTCCATGGTATATCATATTTAATATGATTGGTCATTTATATTCAGTCCCATTATATTTAAATCAAAGATAAATAGAATCAAACAATGCTAGATATTGCATAACACCTTAAAATCTGAACTGAAAAAACAATGTTATTTCTTTGACAGACAATAAAAAATCATACATAACTAAGATATACAAGGAAAAGCTTTTTTGTGAGTTTTGATGACAATAATGTGTTCTTGAAAAGCCTTATCTTGTTAAACACATTATATTTTTTAATAGTTAGGGGTCATTTCTCAGTTAAAAAATTAATTTCAAGTAAAATGGCTATTTGTAAGGAGTCAGAAATTTAAAATAAGGAGTTATAAATGTAAAAAGAATTCCTAGCCAACATGCTTTGACCCAAATGGTAACGTTTAGAATCCTTGGCTTCACCACAATTAGTAAAATATTTTTATTTATATACATATTTACAGATATACATCTCTACATATAGAAATCAATTTATATATGTGTGTATATAACTCATTTTTTAAAGTCACAAAATGAGGATAATGATCAAAGCAAAGCTAATAGTAAACTCACATTGTTTCAGATTAATGAAATGCTATAGGAAAACAAACAAACAGAGAAGTGCTTGGAAAACATGATTTCATCTATCTTTTGATGGAAACCATAAGCCTATATTGATCTCAGTCAGCAAATGAGATGATTCATAGAACAAAATTATTTTCTAACAAGCACCATGCTGACTCAGCCTGTTTCCTAAAATATCTGCTTGTTCCATTTTCTGCTTTGGGACCTAAGTCAATTCTGGTGTATTTAAACTTAGTATTTTGATTCTGAACTTCACAAACATGGGCAAGTTTTTTTACAGAAGAACAAAATTAAGTTGAGGTATAGTTACAAAAACTTTACAGAACTACATTTCACAGTCTATGAATCCAATGAACATTCAAAAATTAAGAAATTGATTAGCTAGTGTATAGATTATCAAGGCTATTTTACTTGTTTTCTCCAGTTGCTTCTCTTTTGACTATTTAATTGTCTGCCTGAATTGCTATCAGATAAGACTCAAGTATAGGAAAGTTCAAAACAAACAAGTAAAACAAGCCTATGGAATCATAGAACGTAGAAAACAAATATTATGCTTCTCCAACTTGTTACATTAGTTCTGGTCAAAACAACCATCACAAAATAATCTCAAAAAACTGTTTTTTTAAATCTTGTCTAGGAATATTAACACTGTTTATTTAATAAAATATCTTTTGAGTTATCTGTTAATTTCATTGATCTACCACTCACGATTACCGTGGAAATCCAAGAATTTCTAGTGGGCATATTACTGTTCACGATATTAACAATGTCCTGGACCACTGGAGTGAACCACATAAAATAAAATAGAGATATACATTCAACTGTCCCAAGTGGGAGAATAAAAAGCAAACTGCTATCCATATGAATCACTCAAACTTAATTCCTAAGTCTTTCAAATTTTAAACATTAAGCAGAACAAAGGAAGACCAGTCATTTTTTCAGTTTTATTTATTTATTTTCCTCTGTAAATCCTGAACTGGTTTCTGTAAACTCATCAAAGGTATACTCTTTGGGGAATTACTTTTATAGATTCAATTAAAGTGCTTCCTACTAGCGTTTTGAAAGTTCAGGTTTAGCAAATATTTCCAATGTAGGTGACACTTCCTAGGATTTTAAAAACATAATAAAAGTGAGACTCTGGAATCGTGACTTAGTAACTGAAGGAAAGAATTTTTTTCTGTCAAAAAATTGTGTAGGTTGGTTAAAAAAAACAGCAAAAACTTGGTTTTAGACATTGACACATCTTGAAATCGAATATACTCTATGTGAAAACGTACTATTCTATAATCTTTATATTTGCCATCTAAGCACATCTTTACACCATGATGTCTGTCTGCTTAGACTCAAGAAACAGAAAAATCTGAAGCAGGAACAGAATGAGGAATTTATCTGACTTAGGTGTATTCCTTGTAAGTCTGTTAACTTATTCCACAAATATTTATTAAATTCTAACCTAAGGCTGGGCTCCATACATGATTAACAGTTTGCATGGTAAATTTATTTAGTTTTATTTTATTTGAGAAGAGGCAGATAAATAGTTCCTCAAGAGTCAGACTCCTCTATCTTTTATTTACTCATACATACATCAGTGCCTCATTCTGAATTATATGTTTTTGAGCAATAAGTTTGGTCATTTCATTTTCAAAACTCAAATATATTTACACAGGTAATTTATTACTTATTATTGCTGGGCTTATCTTGTTGTTGCTCCTTTTCCATTGTCACTGCCACTATCCCAATTTAGGACTCTTTCACCTAAGACAAAGACAATTACAGTCATCGCAAACTGTATTTTTTACTTTTAGCATTTCATCTTCCAATTAATTCTAATTATTTTTAGCCTGTATCTGTTCTGGGTCCCTATATCCTTTACTATTCCTGCAGCAAATCTGGTCAAAGAAGGCAATATATGAACAGTCTCAGTGGGATCTGATGAGGTAAAACATTACTGGATAAACCCTAGTCACATGGCTGACCATCACTTTGGAACTATTAACCTCCTTCTTTTGATAATACCTAATACTTGCTGCTTAAGAATCAAACCCTAGGTTTATTCTCACTTTTCTGAGAGTGAAATTCCAGTGAGAGTGAAATTTCACTGTGAAGTTCGGTCCATTTCATGAGAGAAGTTTGTTTTAGCCTCAGCTAATGCCTGACATCCTAATATTATGTAACAGTAACCCATATTTCTAAGTAGAAATAACATGAGGAAATAAACATGACATTTTATAATTCTAAACGAATATTATTTTGAACAAAAGTGATTGGTTTTAAGTTTATAGGTGAATCTTAACTCACCTTGGTATTTTTACTTGTCTCTTTGTCTCTTTAACTTCACACACTGGACAAACTGGTAAATAACATTGAGAGCTTCTTCTGGGCTGTTTGTAGTTAGCTGGCTAGAACTAAATGCTCCCATCCTTCTAAACTCAAAAGTGACCAGGAACCTCCAAAATTCTAAAGTGTTGGGCAGCTGTTTTTCTAACACTCAACTAAATGGCTGGCACCTAAATCCAAATTGTCCATTTCCTTTCGTGCAACAAAGTCTACACTCTTAACACTAGCCCAGTGTAAAAAGAACAACAGGTGCTGAAGTCCTTCTCCTGGAACCCATCCCCATGCAGCATACAGCAGCACTCAAATCCGAGCCGTCCTTTCTGCAGGACACTGAAAAAAACAGGAGATCCCTGTATGTGTTGATTCTCTTGTCTGTGAGTTCCAGTTTGCACCCAGTGATGCTTACTGGTGTTCACCCAAGTGTGTACTATACACTAAAAGAAAGATGGCTTCTTTTTGATTTTTGATTCTGGGGTTTATACCAGTAAAATGAGATAACATAGGTCAAATCAGTGCAGACTCAAAGAGGATCTTAAATCCTCTAAATATTTCAGTTATCACAAACATCCTACAAAACATGCCTGATTAACCCCAGAAGTAGGTGTCAACATCTGTGGTAAGAATCCCTACTGTGCCCTTGACAGATCAGGGATCATTTATGATGGCAAAACCTACTGGATTGCCTAAGACCTTCACCTTCAGATACTTTAGCAATTCTATACTGACTAGGAGGAGATGTTATTGAAAGTACTTCTATATATATTGGGCAATGGGATGCCCAGATATCTGGCTAAATTTTACTTCTGGGTTTGTTTATGATGGTATTTCTGAAAGGGATTGTCACTAGAATGGGTGGATTGAGTAAAGCAGGTTGTCCTCCCCAATGAGGGTGACCATCAACCAACCCGCCCACTGAGGCCTCAAACAGAACAAAAAGGTAAAATAAGTTTGAATTCTCTCTCTCTCTCCCTGACACTTAGACTGAGACATCAGTCTTCTCCTGCCCTTGGACTGAGACTTGCACTATCAGTACTCCTAGTTCTTAGACATTCAGAATCAGCCTGGAATTCATACCATAAGCTTTCCTAGGTCTCCAGCTTGCAGACAGCAGATTGTGGGACTTCTCAGCCTCCAAAATCATGTGAGACAATTCCTTATAACACAACCATCCTAATTCTTCTGATTCTCTGGAGAACTCTAGGACAGATTTTGATACCTAGAGTGATTGTAGAGGAACAGAATTTTAAGGATAAGTTTTCTAAATTGATTCTGGGGTTTCTGAAATTGTCTCTTTAATTTGATTAGATTGAAGATGCAAATGACTCTATTTCCAGTAACAGAGCACACTGACAGTTCATAGTATAATCTGGTAACAGAGATACACAAAACATCTGCATTGGATACACCTAATCAACCACAAATCAACCAACAGTTCCAACCATAAGCAAGGTAAGTGTAAGAGTCGAAGAACAAGGAAAGAAACACAAAAAGCAGCTTGGCAAAGACAGGTTTTCTTTAGTTAAAACCTGAGAGGCGCTCCTGGCCAACTGTGGTCAGGAGCACTTTCTCTTATAGATTAAGAGTATATATTTGTTTTAGGGTGAAGGGGCTTATCAGAAGTTTGGAATGTTCCTGTTTGCAAGAGAAGTTTTATGGTGGGGTTGGAATGTCCCTGGGCGGAGGGGAGTTTATCTTGGGGCACGAAGCTTTCCAGCCAGAGGGGGTTATCTGGAGGCTGGCATCTTCCCTGCTGGAGGGGGGTTATTTCGGGGCTAGCATGTCTCTGCTTGGGGAGGAGTTTGCAATGTTTCTGGTTGAAGATGTTAATTACGGTTTATGGTCATGCTGACCTTAGTCATTAGGCTGATGCCATTTGGATTTAGGTGGTTTTTTTATTAAGGTGAACTTTAGAATGAGAGGCTTGTCCAAGATGGAGATGCTCCTGCTCTGTCACAAGGAACTGGATGACTTCTGGAAAACTAACAAATATAGTAAGTTTGGCTGATTGCTCCTAATGTCGCCAAAGTGGTGGAAGAAAAGGATGAGCTCAGGGATTCAGATGTGCAGCTCAAACATCATATAAATAACCAGAAGGTATCTATGCATACACTGAAGAAGACCCTTAGCTCTTCAGCCCTATAGCCACAGGGCTGAGAAAGCTGGAGATCAAACACAGAATTTCATCCTGTGACTGGCTGATTACAATGCAAGTTGAACTCCCAGCCTCACAGGCCAGGTGCTGCTGAAGTGAGGGTATTGATTGGAAAATAATGGGATCCTATAAACTGGGATTGGGATGTGTGGGAAGACCCTGATGAAGCTAGTTACACTGACCCCCTACATTCTGATTAGTTTTCTTCTCTAGTGAAATTGGTCTCCACACCCTTTGGCTGTGGCATCCACATTCATAGTGATATTGGCTTTTTCATCTCCTAAGGAAACTATAATGCCCTCCCCTGAAGCAGCTGCCATGAAAGACAATAGGAATTCTCTTCAGTATCCATCTCCCAGTCCCTCTTTGTTTCTAGATCTATGACTAGGCTTAAGTATCAGCAGGCCTCCAAAGGTGAGGTATAAAGTATAACACATAAAGTATATTACACTCCAAGAGAACTACTTCAGTTTTCTAATTTATACACAGAGAAAATGGGAAAATGTGTTTAAATGGGTGCTAAAGCTGTGGCTGTGGGGATAGTGGTGGAAGAAACAAGTTGGATTAGGTTGAATATATTGACATGGACTAACGAAACAGAGATTCTGCATTTAATATTGCAGTTCACGGAGTTAGGAAGGACTATAACTGTCTGGTTGGTTGGCTGAAACATGGACCAAAAGGTGGTACACAGTGAGTAAATTAGATATTCTGGAAATGCTTTGGTTTAATATATAGGAAGATATTCAAAGGCTTAGGGAGACAGAACTGTTAGAGCCCATCTGTCACCCATACTGGGAGAGCCCAAGAGACGTGACTTTCACCAATACTATCAGAAATAAATTTTTGAGGGGAGCCCCAGCATCCTTGAAGAGCTCTGTAATTGCTCTTTTCTTGACTAGACCTTATAGTGGGAACTATAGAAACTGAACCAGGAACCTAAATGTAAAGGAAATAATTAGCTCCTAGGGTGGCAGGGTCCAAGTGGTAGCAATCAACTACCAAAGAAAAGGTGGGCATGATAACCATGATGGAGAGCAGAGTCAAAGCAGCAATAATAATAATCTGACTCACACAGACTTATGGTGTTGGCTAAATGACTACGGTGCTCCTAGAAGTAATAAACATAGATTAGAAAATAGTAGGAAGCCTACTAAATTCTTACGTGATCTGCAGAAGCAGAAAAGTTCAAGGTCAGGTGAACAAAACTTTAACTGGAAGCATAAAAACAGAAAGTAATACCCCTCAGTGAATTCCCAGATTTAAGCCAATTTATAGCCTCAGAACCCCTAGAATAAAGTAGAGTCAGATAAACTACCAAAAATTTTGTTCATCTTTCTCCAGTCTTTCCCGAAAGGATCTATAGCCTTTTACCAGAATAACTGTACACTGGGGAAAAGGTAAAAATAAGACCTTTTGGGAACTACTGGACCCTGGCTCTGAACTGACACAAATTCTAGGAAACCCAAACATCACAGTATTCCACCAGTCAAAGAAGGGATATAATTACGAAGGCCATGTGATTAATGAAGTTTTACTTAGGTCTGTCCCACTGTGGGCTCAGTAAGTCCTTAACCCATCCTATACTTATTTCTCAAGTTCTGGAATGCACAATTGGAATAGATATGCTCAGCAGCTGGCAAAATTCCTGTATCAGTTTGCTGACTATACAGTGAATGCTATTATAGTGGGAGAAGCCAAGTGGAAGCCACTAGAATTCCCTGTGACCAGAAAAATAGTAAATCAAAGCAAGACCACTTTCCTGGAAGGGCTGCAGAGATTAGTGCCACCTTCAAGGACTTGAAGGATACAGGTGCAATGATTCTCACCACATCTCCATTCAACTTGGCTGTATGGCCTGTAAAGAAGAGAGATGGATCTTGAAGAATGACTGTGGATTATCATAAGCTTAATAAGGTGATGACTCTAATTGCAGCTGCTGTGCCAGATGAGGTTTGCATTGCTTGGGCAAATAACACACCCTCTGGTAACTGGTATGAAGCTATTGATCTGATAAATGCATTTTTCTCAATATCCTGCATTTTTCTCAATATCCATTAGTATAGACAGCAGCAGGGTCTGTTTTCAGCTGGCAAGGTAACAATTTAACTTCACTGTTCTGCCACAGGATTATATAAACTTGCCAGCCCCAGGTCTTAACTTAATTCAAAGGGATCCTGATCACACATCCCCTTCACAAGCTTTCACACTTGTCTATTACATTGATGACATTATGTTAATTGGAACTAGTGAGCAAGAAATAGCAACTACTCTATCATTAGTAAAAGATTTACGTATCACATATTGAGAAAGAAATACAAAAAAATTCACAGGGCTTCTATCTCAGTGAAATTTCTAGGAGTCTAGTGGTGTGGGGCATGTTGAAATATCTCTTCAAAGGTAAAGGAAAAGTCATTGCAACTGGCCCCTCCTAGAACCAATAAAGAGGCACAATGCATGTTGGGCCTCTTTGGATTTGGGAGGTAGTATTTTCTTCATCTGGAGATATTGCTCCATCTCATTTACCTAGTGACCCAAAAAGCTTGTGGCGTTGAGTGGGGCCATCAAAGGAAGGCTCTACAACAGGTTCAGGTGGCCATGCAAGCTGCTATTTCACTTGGGCCATATGACCCAGCATACCCTGTGGTACTTAAAAGTGTCACTCACAGACAGAAATGTCATTTGGAGTCTTTGGCACCCCCATATGGGTGAATTATAGTGCAGACCTTTCATACTTTGGAATAAAGTCCTGTCATGATCTGCAGAGAGCTACTCTCCTTTTGAGAAATAGCTCTTGGCCTGCTACCGGGCTTTAGTAGAGTCTGAATGTTTAACCATGGGTCACCAAGTTCCTATGCAACCTGAGTTGCCCTTCATAAACTGGGTGTTGTCTGAATACCAAGCCATAAAGTTGGCATGTATAGCAATACTCTATCATCAAACAGAATTGACATATACATGATGGGTCCTGAGTAGGCTCTGAAGGCATAAATAAGTTACATAAAGTAGTAGCCAAATGCCCATTGTCCCCACTCCCACTACAGTGCCTTTCCTCTCTGAGCCTACACCAATGGCCTCATGATGGAGGAAATTACATTGTCAGATAACTTGCACTTACGAGTTCTTTCAGCTCTAAGAGGCCCCCAATTAAGTGCCTTCTACTCTTGATATATCTGGCTCTCCATTTTTTAACACAGAAATATTAGGGACTTTGCTACAAAGATAAAGAAAGTCATACCTTCAGAAGTTCTGGTTAGCTGTATTCTGAAGGTTTTCTCTTTCTTGTGTGTGGCTATTGTGAATGAGATTGCATTCTTCATTTGGCTGTCAGCTTGGACATTACTGGCGTATACAAATGCTACTGACTTTTGTACATCGGTTTTTTATCCTAAAACTTTGCTAAAGTTGTTTATCCGATCTAGGAGGTTTTGGGCAGAAATGATGAGGTTTTCTAATTATAAAATCATATCATCTGTGAAGAGCGATAGTTTGACTTTCTCTCTTCCTATCTGGATGCCTTTTATCTCTTTCTCTCCTCTTATTTCTCTGGCTGTGACTTCCAAAACTGTATTGAATTCACGCGGCGAGGGTGGGCATCCTTGTCTTATTCCAGTTCTCAACAGGTATGATTCCAGCTTTTACCTGTATGATGCTGGCTGTGAGTTTGTCATAGATAGCTCTTACTATTTTGAGGTAAGTTGCTTCAGTAACTAGTTTGTTGACAGTTTTTAATATAAAGGAATGTTGTACTTTATCAAAAGCCTCTTCTGTGTCTTGAGATAATTAGATGGTTTTTGGTTTTAGTTCTGTTTATGCAGTTGAACTAACCTTGCATCACAGGAATAAAGCCTACTTGATTGTGGTGGATTAACTTTTTGATGTGCTGCTGGATTAAATTTGCCAGTATTTTGTTGAGGATCTTTTTGTTTATTTTCATCAGAAAAAAACTGTCCTGAAGTTTTTTTTTCATTGTGTTTCTGGCCAGGCTTTGGTATCAAAATAATGCTTCATAAAATAAGTTAGGGAGGAGTCCCTCATCCTCAATTTTTGGAATAATTTCAGGAGGATTTGTAGCAGCTCTTTATACATCTGGTAGAATTTGGCTGTGAACTTGTCAGGTTCAGGACTTTTTTGGCTGGTAAGTTTTTTATTATTAAATTTCAGAACTCATTATTAGTCTCTTCAGAGTTTAGGAATATAGCTAACCAGGGAGGTGAAAAATATCTACAATGAAAATTACAAAACACTGTGGAAAATAAAACAGGGATAACACAAACAAATGGTGTTTACATGCTCATAAATAGAAAGAATCAATATCATTAAAATGACCATACTGCTCAAAGCAATTTACAGATTCAATGCTATTCATATCAAACTGCCAATGACATTGTTCACAGAATTAGAGAAAAACTATTCTAAAATTCATATGGAACCAAAAATGAGTCAGAACAGCCAAAGATATTCTGCGCAAAAGAACAAAGCTGGAGGCATCACACTACCAAACTTTACACTATACACACTACCAAACTTTATACTACAAGGCTACAGTCACCAAAACAGCATGGAACTGGCACAAAAACAGACACATAGACCACTGGCAAAGATTAGAGAACCACAAAAGAAAAAGAACACACCGTCTGATCTTCAACAAATCATCAATAAAAAACAATGGAGAAAGGGCACCCTATTCGATACATGGTGCTGGGATTACTGGCTAGCCATATGCAGAAGATTGAAATTAGACTTCTTGTTTACATCATACACAAAAATCAATTCAAGATGAATTAAAAACTTAAAAGTAAAACCTAAAACTATAAAATACCTTCAAGAAAACCTGAGAAATATCACTCTGAACATAGGACCTGGCAAAGATTTCATGATGAAGACTTAAAAGAGGAATTGCAACAAAAATTAAAATGGACAAGTGGGACTTAAAGAGTTTGTGCACAGCAAAAGAAACTATCAACAGAGTAAACAGACAACTCATAGAATGGGCAAAAACATTTGCAAACTATGCACTCCACAAAGGTCTAAGCCCAGAATCTGTAAGGGACTTAAACAACTCAAGAAGCGCAAAATAACTCCATTTTAAAAATGGGCAAAAGGCATGAAGAGAAACTTCTCAAAAGAAGACACACATGCAGACAACACGCATATGAAAAATTCTCAACATCACTAATCATCAAATAAATAAAATCAAAACTCCAATGAGATACCATCTCACACTAGTCAGAATGACTATTATTAAAAAGTCAAAAATAACAGACTCTGGCAAACCCAGGGAGAAAATGAAATGTTTATATATTCCTGGTGGGAATGTAAATTAGTTCAGCCACTGTGGAAAGCAGTTTCAAGATTTCTCAAAGAACTCAGACCTACCATTTAACCCAGTAATCCTAATACTGGATATATATTAAAAGGAATATGAATTATTCTGCCATAAAGGCATATGCACACATATGTTTATCACAGTCCTATTTACAATAGCAAAGACATGGAATCAACATAGATGCCCAACGACAGTGGACTACATGAAGAAAATGTGGTACATATACACAAATACATTGCAGCTAAGAAAAAGAACAAAATCATGTCCTTTGCAACAACACAGATGTAGCTAAAGGCCATTATCCTAAGCAATTAAAACAGGAACAGGAAAACAAATATCACATGTTCCCACTTATAAAGTGAGAACACTCATGGACACAAAGAAGGGAATGGCAGACACCCAGACCTACTTGAGGGGAGAGAGTGAGAGTAGGGTAAGGACTGAAACAGTACCTATAGGTTGTTATGCCCACTACCTGGGTGACAAAATAATTTGTAAACTAGATCCCAGCAACATACAATTTACCCATGTAACGAACTTGCACATGTACTCCTGAACCGAAAATAAAAGTTGGAAGGGGAAAAAAATGAAGAGATAGAAACATGAGCAAAAGAAATATTCCAATACTTTATCACTTCTTTTAATATTTGTCCTAATCATTTCATTTTCTTACATTATTACATTTCTTTGAATCTCTAAATCTCCAAGAAAATATTGAATTAAAATGGTAATAGTGGGGGAAAAAGAAGTTCTGAACGTATCCCTTATTTGTATAGATCTTCAGATCTTAGAACAGATAAACTCATTCTCAGGAAAGTGAGTCCTAGACCCAATAGCGTCTAGACAGAGTAGACTATATGTCAATAGAGTAGAGCACAACCCTTCCCTTGGTAAATGATAACCAGCTTAGAAGGCAATGAGATTTCAGTTTGAGGTGAAATCTCTGCAATGAGATTTCAGTTTGAGGTGATTTCCATTCATGTGATCGAAATAATTCAAAAAGTATTGTCACTCTAAGGGACCAGTGCTTAAGCAAGAAGCAAAACAGAGACTTTACTTCCTACCTAAGACCTGGCCCTTTTGGGTAGGTAGAAGCACAAAAGATTGTGAGATCTATATTGTGGTTCTGCCTGCATGTTTCATTGGAAAGGCTAATCGTTTAACGGAAATATACAGAACTAAATGAGGGAATCATGTTAAACATACTGGAAGGTCTCTTTTGATATGGCAAGAACTTGCTTATTTAGCTAGTTTCTATGACTTCCTTCATGAAATGTCCAATGAATGTTGATTTTATAGAAATGCTAATGTTGGAGATACGTTGATCATAGAGAATTTTCCAGTTAGTTTTCTAAAATGTGCTGCTTTTGGGACACATGGCTCTAATTACAAGTCAGATAATCACCTTCCAGAAACATTACTCTCAATTCATATAAGTTATTCAAGCAACAAAGAGTCAATGACAGTACTGCAATATACTTGAGGGGTACCTAGTTTAAATCAGTTCTCCAAAGGCTGGTCACAAGAATTTCTAACTACAGCAGAAGCTTAAAAACTCAGCTGTCACATTTGCAAAGTGTCTCATGCATGGGTTATTTTATAAGAGAAGTTGTGCAAAAGGAAATTAGAGGAATGTGGAACTTGCTTAAATTATCCCCACAACTATCTGTAATGAAGTTACTGGAACTTTAGGGATTGATGAGGTGAAAAACACAGTGCTATAAAACTGTGAAGAGACTGTACTAAAGGCAGACTCCAGTAATGCTTAAAAATAGGCTTCCTGAGCGAATAGGTACCTGAAGAAGTCCTACGTTCCACTCCCATATACACAGTAAGAATTACCATTAGGTGATCCTGAATGACTATAAGGAAGTAGATTCCATAAACATCCTTAGAAACCAGTATCTGTGACAAATATTTTTATATCTCATTATGTTCTGTCTCAGAGAAGTTAACTTTTTCCATTTTCCTCTTAAAATCAGGGAACTGCCCAGGAGTTGTATAAAGGTTATTTTCAGTTTTGTGATTCTATGGGTTATAGCATTTAACAATCTTTGGCAAAGTCCCTGAAATCAGATCTCAGTAGTTTGTAGCTTTGCGGGTAGTTTCTTCATTCTTTAATCCTTACACTCCCAGAAAAAGGTACAATGTAAGCCAGAAAAGCATGGGAAAAAAGGTTATGTTGCCCTCTAGAGACAGGGTTGCCAGATAAAATATTTGGGATATAATTGTACTAAAAAATTATTTGTTGTATATTCAAAATTTTGAGTTCAGTTAGTGCTCCCTGTTCAGTTAATATGATCCAGTTGGCATGCTTCCCACTTCATCAAATATTTCATTTCATTAGTCATACTTTCTAAAGACTACAAGAATGTCTTAAGGTAATGTTCCTTTAAGAGTCTCAAACTATATAATTATATGCTTATACTTTCTCCCAATTTCCCTCCAAAGTATTTAGTGTATATTTACAAATAGAGTACATCTTCCTTCTCAGATCACGTGGACATTTTCTCTTCATGTTTCCAGTGCTTTCATATCAAAATTGTTATTGCTCATTGGCTTAAATTAAGCCTGGTTTTCTTTTTTTTTTTTTTTTTTTTACATTCCATGAGATAAAGTTGTCCAGAAAGAAAGAGAAGTATTTAATACAGCTTATCCTTCCCCAACCTCATATTTTAAAAATCAAAATGAAGCTTTCTAGAGCTATCTTCTCTACTAAATCTTCTCTTTGTGCTACTTTTGAGGTCTCTTAGGAAAATATCACTTGCTATATAAAGTATGCTACATGTTAACAATATACCACAAAACTACTTATGTGTGTGTGAGACTATGTTATAGATGGGAGAGTTCTCTTACATCCATTACCTTATTTTATCTGTGTTACAACCCTGCAAGGAAAATATATCAGTAATTCTCATTCCCTTTTCACAGATGGTAATGACAAAGGTAAGACTACTGAAATGCAAATTTATATAGATAACAAACAGTAAATATGGGTTGAACTCAGGTTTTTTAAAAAATTTAAATCTAACGTTTTAATGATGCAATTTGCATTTCCCTCTCCTTTTGCCCTGTTTGGTTCTTCATTCATCTTCACACAATGCCTCTTTTTATTTTCATCCACTTTGTGGATTTTCATAGATCAATGTAATTTTTGATATAGTGTTACTTCCTCCTGCTTCTATTAGATGTAGCTTTAAATATATATAAAATAAAATAAAAGGAATATCCATAGACATCTCTATGTAACCTCTATATATTTAAAGAGATGGGGAAGATAACAAACCGTTTACTAGAAAATATCTTGAATATCTTTAAAAATTAGCCTTAAAATCATCTGGGATTCAGGATTTTTTCTTCTTCCTTTATCCCCCTAATTCTTGGCACAGAATGTAAGCTTACTTAATATGGACATACACAATTTCAGAGGCATTATTTGTGCCCTTGTAATTGCCTCATAGGAAATGCACGTTTAAAATTCAGTCTTTTGTTATTGCGTATTCATCTTCTCTTTGTTGTTATTGTATGTTACATGGATTCACATTGCCTTTTAATGCACTGACCCTAAATATGCCCTTGCAATCTTCCTTTTATTCATGTTGATGGTAACAGATGTCTATATTTTCGTGTCTTATTTTAATGTTTCATATTACATAACCAACAAAGTAAAATGAAAACAGGCATAACTTAAGGCATCAAAAAGGAAGAGAAAAAAAAAATACTAATGACAGACGTTACATTTGATAAAAAAAAAAAAAAAGTAAAAAAAAACCTTTCCATGTCTTCATGTAATATTCATGAGATTTTTTTATTTTTATTTTAAATAGATTTTGTTCTGTATACTTAAGGGATATAATATGATATTATGAGGTTAAAAAGGTAACTATAGTGAAGCAAATTAACATATCCACCATCTCATATAGTCACTTACTTTTTTTTTTGTTTTTGAGGCAAGAACAGCTACACATTTAGCATGAATCCTGTATACAATACAATTTTACTGCCTATAGTCATTATGCTGCACGTTAGATCTCTAGACTTATTCATCATACGTATCTACCACTTTGTATCTTCTAAATTACATCTCCCAGTTCCCACATTCACTTCCACCTCTGATAACCACTACTTTGTTTTTTATCTCTGTGAATTCATTTTAGAGTTCACATAAGTTAGATCATGGAATATTTGTCTTTCTACATCTTGCTTAATTCACTTGGCATAATGTCTCCAGGCCAATCCATGTTGTAACAAAGGGCAAGATCTTGCTTTTTAGGGCTAAATAATATCCCATTGTATTTACATGCTACAATTTATTTATCCATTCATCCAGCTATGGACACTCTAGATTATTTCCGTATCATGGCTGGTGTAAATAATGCTGCAGTGAACATGAGAGTGCAGATGTCTTTTTGAGGTGGTGATTTCATTCCCTTTGTATATATGGCCAGAAGACGAATTACTTGATGATACTGTAGTTCTATTTTTAATTTTTTTAGAAACCTCATACTGGTTTTTTTTTATAATGGCTCAACAGTTCCACAGTGTACAAGAGATCCCTCTTCTCTACGCCCTTGTCAATATTTGTTATCTTTTGATTTTTTTGATAATAGCCATCCTAAGAGGTGTGAGGTGGTGTCTCATAGTGGTGTCAATTTTCATTTTCCTAATGATTAATTATGTTGAGCACCTTTCATATCTGTTGGCCATTATGTCTTCTTCGGAGAACTGTCTATTCATGTTTTCTGTCCATGATGTAATTGAATTATTAGTTATTCCACTACAGAGTGATATCAGTTTTATCTAAATTTTAAACATTAACCCCTTATCAGATATATAGTTTGCAAGTATCTTTTTCAAATCCATAGGCTGTCATTTTGTTTTGCTATTTTCCTTGCTATACAGGAGTTTTTTCAGTTTGATGTAGTCTCATTCATTTTATTTTTGTTTTTTGTGGTCTGAGCTTTTGGTGCTGTCCAAAACAATCATTACCAAGGTCAATGTACAGAAGCAGTTCCCCGACATACTTTTCCAGGAGCTTTATGGTTTTGGTCTCATATTTAAGCCACTTTTATCCATTTTGGGTTGACTTTTTGTGTACGGTATAGGGGCCTATGTCATTCTTTTGCATATGGAGATCTAGTTTTCCCAGCACCATTTTTTAAAGGAATTATCCTATCTCCATTACGTTGTCTTCAAGTCCTTGTCTAAAATTAGTTGACAGTATATATTTAGGTTTATTTCTGGGGTCTCTATTCTGTTCCACTGGTCGATGTATTTGTTTTCATGCAGGTACCATGCTGTTTGATTGCTATAGATTTGTAATATGATTTTAAATCAGGAAATACAATGCTTCCAACTTTGTTTTTCTTTCTCAGAATTGCTTTGGCAATTCATGATCTTTTAAGTTTCAAATGGGTTTTAAAATTGTTTCTTTTTTTGGTAAAGAACACTATTGGAATTTTGATATGGATTTTGTTAAATTTTCGTATGACTTTCTTTTTTTATTTTACTTATTTATTTTTTTATTATTTATTTATTTATTATTATTATACTTTAAGTTCTAGGGTATATGTGCATAACATGCAGGTTTGTTACATATGTATACTTGTGCCACGTTGGTGTGCTGCACCCATCAACTCGTCAGCACCCATCAACTCGTCCTTTACAGCCGGTATAACTCCCAATGCAATCCCTCCTCCATCCCTCCTCCCCATTATAGGCCCTGGTGTGTGATGTTCCCCTTCCCATGTCCAAGTGATCTAATTGTTCATTTTCCACCTATGAGTGAGAACATGCAGTGTTTGGTTTTCTGTTCTTGCGATAGTTTGCTGAGAATGATGGTTTCCAGCTGCATCCATGTCCCTACAAAGGACACAAACTCATCCTTTTTTATGGCTGCATAGTATTCCATGGTGTATATGTGCCACAT
>NW_016805471.1:1041400-1052255 GCF_001698545.2 Rhinopithecus bieti | reverse complement strand
ATTAAGAAAATGTGGCACATATACACCATGGAATTCTATGCAGCCATAAAAAAGGATGAGTTCATGTCCTTTGTAGGGACACAGATGCAGCTGGAAACCATCATTCTCAGCAAACTATCGCAAGAACAGAAAACCAAACACTGCATGTTCTCACTAATAGGTGGGAATTGAACAGTGGAACACTTGGACACAGGAAGGGGACTATCACACACCGGGGCCTGTTTTAGGGTGGGGGGAGGGGGGAGGGACAGCATTAGGAGATATAGCTAATGTAAATGACGAGTTAATGGGTGCAGCACACCAACATGGCACATGTATACATACGTAACAAACCTGCACGTTGTGCCCATGCACTCTAGAACGTAAAGTATAATAATAAAAAAAGAAGAAAACAAAAACTAAGTAGCATTGGATTATAACCCAAAGCATAAAATAAATATACACGAGTCCATATTACTATAAATAAATGTTGAATAAATAAGAAATAATTAAAAAGAAAAAGTTTTATCACCTATCATTGTTTCATGTATTCTGGAAAAAAATGTCTATTTTCCTGCTGCTGCTGGATGTAAAGGTCTGTATATGTATGCTAAGTCCATTTGGTCAAAAGTACAATCTAAGTCCAGCATTTGCTAATTAATTCTCTGGTTAATATATCCATTGTTGAAAGTGGGGTACTGAAGCATCATCCTATTATTGTACTGCTATCTATTTCCCCCCATATTCATTAATACTTTATGTATTTAGGTGGTCCAATGTTGTGTATATATGTATTTACAACAATTAGATCTTCTTGATAAACTGATCCATGTCGTTCAGTCACAATCTTCTTTGTCTGATATGTTACTTTTTGCCTTGAAGGCTATTTTATAAGTATAGCCATGACTGCTTTCTTTGATTACAATTTGCATCTAATATTTTCTTCCATCCCTTCACTTTCCGCCTGTGTATATCCTTAAAGCTTGAGTGGGTCTCTATTAGGCAGCATATAGTTGGCTATTGATTTTTAACTATTCAGCCACTCTGTGTTGAATGTAAATGGAGCAAATTATCCAATCAAATTACACAGATTGGTTGAATGTGATCAATTTACATTCAAGGTTGTTACTGATACGTAGGGACTTGCTACTGCCATTTTGCTACTTGTTCTCTGCTTCTTTTGTAGTTTCTTTGTTCCTTTATTTCTCTCTTGTCATCTACCTTTATAATTTGATAATTTTCTGTAGTGCTAACCTTTGTTTCTTTTGTCTTTATCATTATTGTATCTGATGCAGTTTTTTTTTTTTTTTTTTTTTTTGTGGTCACTATGAGGCTGATAAAAGCATCTTGGAGTCTACTATTCCTGTTATATACAAAAACTCGAGACTTTTATCCCATTTAAATTTTTGATGTCACAATTTACATCTTTTTATATTGTGTACTTTGTAACACTTATTACAGTTTTAGTTATGTTTGATGATTTTGACTTTTAACCTTAATACTAGAGATATGTATGACTTACACAACACCATTAAAGTGTTGGAACACTAAGGATTTGAGTATGTATTTGCCTCTAGCAGTGAGTTTTATATTTTCATATGTATTAATGACAGTAATGATCATCCTTTGGTTTCTCCTTGAAGAACTTCCTCAAGCATTTCTAGTAAGGCAGCTCTAGTTTTAATAAATTCTCTTGGCTTATGCTTGTCTGTCAAAGAAGTATTTCTTCTTTATTTCTGAAAGACAGCTTTGCTAGGTACACTATTCTTGGCTGATAGATTTATTTTTTTACTTTCAGCACTTTGACAATATAATTCCATTCTCTTCTAGACTGCAAGATTTCTCCTGAGAACTCTGCTGATAGTCTAACAGAGATTCTCTTATACGTGGCTTGATGTTTTTCTCTAACTGCTTTTAAAATTCTCTCTTTATCTTTGATTTTCAACAGTTTTGCTTTAATGTGCCTCAGAAGGAATCTCTTTGGGTTGAATATTTTTGGAAATCCTTGAGCTTCATGGATCTGGATGTCCATATCTCTTCCCAGACTTGGAATATTTTCAGAAATTATTTCATTAAATAGACTTTCTGTTCGTTTGTCTTTCTCTTATGTCTTTGGGGACTCCAATAATCAAATATTTATTCACTGAAAGGTGTGTCATCTGGTCTGCAGGTTTTTTTCTTATCTCTTTTAATTTTCCTTTGAGTCATGTCAAGAGACCTATACTGCAGTTCAAAAATTCTTCCTTGTTTATCTTGTCTGCTGTTAAACCTCCACCATATATATAGATATAGATATAGATATAGATTTTTTTTTTATTTCATCGATTGAATTATTTAGCTCCAAGAATTCTGTCTGGTTCTTTTATATAGCTCTTATTTGAATTTCTCATTCAGATCATTGTTTTCCTGATTTCATTAAATCATTTATTTCTATTATCTGGTATCTCATTAAATTTATTTAAGATCATTATTTTGAATGCCTTTTTAGGCAATTTGTAAATTTTTGTTTCTGTGGGGTCAGTTATTGGAGAATTATTGTGTTCCTTTCATGGAGTCATATTTCCTTGCCTTTTCATGTTTCTTGTGTCCCTGCATTGATGTCTGTGCATCAAACAGTGCAGTCACTTCTTCTAAACTTTACAGAGCAGCTTTCATAGGGGAGACTTTCACATACAGGTTGAACAGCTTGCAAGCAACTCTCCTTGTGGACACAGTGGTGTAATCTACATTCAGTTTCATCAGCTGTGATCAATGTTTGTTTGTGATGACTGGAGGTGCTTACATGGCCTATACTATAGGAATCTGTTTCAGTAATAGTGGCTGCATAGGTTATTAAGGGCAGAGGCTTTAGGGATCCTCTTATTCTTGTTTTTCTCATAGTGGGGAGTCTTAGCTGGGCATTTTCCTTGAAATTGGGTCTGACATGGCTTTCAAGCAGCACTGGAATATAGTGCAGCACTATAATATAATGCAGTATATAATACAGTAGCACTGGAATATAGGACACATGTGCTTGGAGCAGCTGTGGAACTGGGTTCCTGGGCTAAAGGTTTTGTCAAAATACTGCAGTTCCCAGAACTTGAGGCCATAGGCTCGCTCTCCAAAGCACAAGAGAATGCAATTCTCCCCCTAAGCTGAGGCCTGTTTCTCTGAGGCACATGCTTCATCCCAGGAGGTTGGATGTAGCTATGGTTCTGACCCTGGGAGGTACCAGCATGGATCTGAACAACAACAACAAAAAAGAAGTGCTACAAAGGCTCAGGCCCCAGAGAGTTAGGCACAGCTGCAATTCAGAACCCAGAACAAACAGGGCACACTCACAGGTGGGCTCCATAAGGTACCATGAGGTGGTGACTCTGGAACTGGAAATGGTAGGACATAGGAGTATCTCAGACTTTATAAGGCCAGGTATAGCAGAAAGGATGTAAGTTCCTGATAAGATTTAGGCCCCAGGGGACAGGGAGCAGTACAGTGATGCCTCCACTTCTAGAAGAGGTGGGATGTCTTGGCAGCTCAGACTGTAGGAATCTAGTACAGTTCCAGGTATGGAGGGCACTGTGGGCTTTTTGACCTGGAAGGTGCATAACCACAGCTCAGCCAAGGCTCTGATTCCCTGAGACTAAAGGCACTGTGTCTGTTTAGCCCCAGAAAAGTATAGCTACATGGGTCAGCACAGCCTCTAGATCACTGGGCTCAGGGTGTGGCATCAGCTATGATGCTTAGAGGTACAGCTGCTTCATTGGGCCAGAGGCTCATATTTGTAGGGTACACGCTGCTGCCTTACCTATTGCACAGGGCAGGGTGTTACTGCTCCAGTATGCCAGTGGCTTGAGGTCCCTGGGAAATGGGTTGATGCTTCAGCTGTGGCACCAGATCATGAGTGTCCCCACATTTAAAAGGCTCCAGGTCCCTGACGGCAGGCCACCACTTCAGCTTGACCCTGAGGGAAGAATGCACCAGCAACTGGGATGGGGGTAAAAGAACAGCTTTATGGTAGCTTGGCTCTAGGGAGCAGGCCATAAGACAAGATTTCATTCCTTTTTATGTTTAAATAATATTCAATTGTGCATGTACATCTATTTACCAAATTTTCTTTATCCATTCATCTGTTCATGGACATTCAGATGATTCCATATCTTGGCTATTATAAATAGTGCCACAGTAAACATGGGGGTGCAGATTATCTCTTCAATATATGAATTTCTTTTCCTTGAAACACTTCAGGACATTGGACTGGGCAAAGATTTTATATGGAACACTTCAAAAGCACAGATAATGAAAGCAAACATAGATCACTGAGATTGTATCAAACGAAAAAGTGTCTGCACAGCAAAAGAAACTCATAAGTGGAAGCTGACCAATGAAAACACATGGACACAGGGAGGGGAACATCACACACTGGGACCTGTCATGGGGTAGAGGGCAATAGGAGGGAGAGTATTAGGACAAATTCCTAATTCATGCGGGGCTTAAAACCTAGATGATGGGTTGACAGGTGCAGCAAACCACCATGGCACATGTATACCTATGTAACAAATCTGCATATTCTGCGTGTGTATCCCAGAACTTAAAGTAAAAATAAAAATAAAAAAGAAACAATCAACAGAGTAAAGAGACAAGTTGTAGTACTGAAGAAAATACACGAAAACTATTCATCTGACCAGCAGTTAATATCCAGAATATAAAAGAAACACAAACAATTCAACAGAAAAAATGTAATAATTTGATTTTAAAACTCTGAGTAGACATTTCTCAAAAGGAGACATACAGTGGCCAAGAAATATATGAAGAAATGTTCAATATCGCTAATCCTCAGAGAAATGAAAATCAAATGTAATGAGATATTATCTCATCCCCATTAAAATGGCAATTACCAAAAAGACGAAAGTAGCAAATGCTAGTGAGGATGTGGAGAAAAGGGAACTCTTATACACTGTTGGTAACCATTATGGAAAACAGCATGGAGGTTCTTCAAAACCTAAAAATAGAAAACCAGATGATTCAGCAATCATATTACTGGGTATTTATCCAAAGGGAAGGAAATCAGTATATTAAAGGGACTGTTTTTAAAGACTTATTCACCTAATCTTGGTTTGTCATTGAACACCAAACTTGTAGCAGTTTCAGATTTCAGAAATAGGTTTCCATTTTGTTTCCTTACTCACTGGAGAAGTGTTTTCTGCAAGGTGATACAAAATTTGACTTTCTAATGTCAATCATTAATCCCTAGTCCTATGCAAACCAGGAAAAAGTGATCCACAATGTGTCTCTTTAAGTGTATCCTTTTTAGATGTGTTCATTTTCCCACAAAATTACTAACCGCATAGTCAACCTGAGTGCAAACTATACAATATTTATAGCAAAAAAAAAGTTTACTTATTTAGGATATAAACTTAGTCTATAGTTACTTTTTAATAAAGCCAGCTTAGAAAAGTTTACTTTAAAAACATGTATGTAAAGTAAGAGTTATATAACTCGTACTAATGAAAGACAGTAAGTTACGATAAGGTCCTTGGCAATGAATGGTTTTAATTGATTATACTGCAGGATTGATCACTTTTTACATCAATGTATTACTGATGAGTTGACTGCTCCTGTTGAAGATTTTTCAGCATTATTTATGATCATTTACAGCAGTCATTTTTAATACAGGGTATTTGTATCTGTTGATTAAAAAATTTTAACGATTATATCATTCTTCTATATCCTTAGTACATTCCAATAAATTAGATCTGGTTTAAGAAAATGTCACTTGAGGGCCAGGCACGTTGGCTCACACCTGTAATCCCAGCACTTTGGGTGGCCAAAGCGGGCAAGTCACTTGAGGCCAGGAGTTCAAGACCAGCCAGGCCACACGGTGAAACCCTGTCGCTACTGAAGTTATTTATAGTTACTATATCTGTTATGATGTTGTAATCATCATGAAATTATAATTTGTCTGAATCTTTTTATCCCCTACAGTTACTAGCAAAGTATCTTGTACATCATAGGACCTTAAACGAATGCTGAAAATATTATTTAATGTCTTTTTTTTTTTGCATTAGGATGCTTTTCCACAGGCAGAAAAAACAATCTGCTGCAAATAATAAAGGAATTATAGTCCATGAGGATTCACTTGAAGCAGGATATAACTTCTCATTGATTTGTTTTCACTATAAGTGAGGTTGTATATAGACTAGAAATAAGTCTATGTTAGAGACATTCATATAATAACTAATTGCTGAGCTATCACTGCTTACTGATTGAGTCCTACTTTGAAATCCTTGTAGCTTGTTTGTGAGGGTAAGCCTCTGAGAATTTTTTTAAGTGGGAGGTTAGATTCAGTATTTTGCTTCACTTTGTCTTTTAGATTTAGTGTGTGAAAAGAAAGAGTGATTCTATCTTAGCTCAGTGCTTTCAGCAGCTGCTCATGCTACAGAGTAGGAAATATTTTTTAAAAAGACATACAAGAAAAAAGAGGATAGAGGGGAAGCAAGTTATTTTTAAGCCTTAGTTATTCCAACTAAATGGTTAACTGATAACCAGTTACTGTTCTCTGCTAGAGTCTGTCGTGGTTGAACTGTGTATGCAAGGACAATAGGAAGAATTAGAAAGAAACTAAGAGTTATTTAATGTTTGCCAAGAGTCAGGCACTCTGCTAAGTGATTTGCATAAATTATTTTATTCCATTATAACAACAATTTGGGAAATAGGTAGATTCAATATCCCCTTTCTATTGATGAGAATATTGAGGCTTTCAGGATTTAAATGTAGCTACAAAGGTCAATAGACAAGCCAGGGTATACATGTCAGCCTCTCAGTCCCCTAGGTCTATGAGCTCTCCATTATAACATGCTGAGTAAACTCAAATATAATCTGAATATTCACATTTTTACTGTACTCTTTTCTCTTAACTTTTCTGACACTCTATTAAAGAGTGTCAGAAATTAAAGGCAACTTTAATTTGTTATCTAACTTTAGGCTTTAAACATTTTGAGTAATTACATAATCAACTCATAATCCTAGGTCAAAAAGTAAATAGAACTTTCTCAAATACTTTTCCCTCTTAAGGAAACATGATAAAGTGAATATAGCTCGAAGAGGCTTATAATCTAGTTGCAGAGTCAGACTCAATGGAATTTACAGAAAGTCAGCAGGTGAGGATAAAACTGGAACAGCTGAAAGAAGGGCAGGTTCCGTAACCATCTCAGTAGATTACAGTTTTATTATTGAGAAGAGTTGGAGGGTCACCCTACTGAGACCCCCTTCAAGCATGTTTTTCCCTCAGCTTCAGAACTTACTTTGTATATGAGATGCTTGAATAAATCTTTGAACCTACGCATTTCTCAGCAGAACACAGAAAAAGGAACTGATTAGAAATTTAAATTTCAGAAACATTCAAAATTGCAAAATAGAGATTTCCCAAAATACTATGCAGAAGCTTCCAGTGAGTCTTATTACGCTCATTACAAAAGGTAAGTACACTGGCATCCACACTTCGATGGACTGTTTGAAAACACACAGGATGGTTGGAAAAATGAGAATAGGTAAAGGAAAAATAATATGTCAATTCTCAATTAATCAATGCCCCTCTATGTAGTCAGTGACCTTTATTGAATCTGCTGTCTTACTAATCTTTTGCACATCCAGCAGAAGACGGGAAGGGTCAGTTTGTGAATGTCTTTTACTGAAGGTCCATTGTTCAGAGAATTGCAGTGAACTTGATAAAGAATACATGAACAAAGAAGACAGACTACTAGACCTCAAGCATCTTTCATTGTAATGGGAAAACAAATAAGTACACAAAAATTTTGTCATTATTATGGTCAGTTCCCTTTGGCATGGCACACACATGAGTAATCATCTCTATAAAATAAACCACGGATGACACATTAGTCTTAGCTGTTCCACAAACACAAGGCCTCTGTTCTGTGCTAACGACTTTAGATATGCCAATGTTTCATGAATTACTTATTTGACTGTTTTTCCCCCCAACGCTGTAAGTTTTAAGCATAAAAGATTCTTTCTACTTATTACAGTATATCAGGTGCTTTATACAATAGGGTGCTCGATAGTTATTTTTGAATGCATGATTGAATAAATGAATAAAATGTTTTCAGTGTCACTTTGGCATGTTCACAATCACCTCGAATTTTCCATTTTAAAAAACAAAGCCTTTTAAAAAACCATGTAGCTTTCTCTTGGCTCATAGGTGATAGATTTTCTTGTATAATAGAGATTATTAAATAACCACTTCTCAGGCAAAAAAAAAAAAATCTATAAAATGAGGGTAAATTTGATCTGGAGGACTTCCCAACCCACTCTCATTTATCAAAAACCCTTTAGTGGAACCACCTCAGGGTCACACCTCATTTATTCTCTACAGAGGTATACGGACTCCCCATGCTAAGGGCTGGAGGCAGAGAGGCAAACTAACATGCCACTCTTAGAAAGCTTTCAGTTCAGAGGTAGTAAAGTCACTAAAAGAGACAACAATTATAAACCATGGTTAAAAGTTAAATCAGGGGTGTCCAATCTTTTGGCTTCTCCAGGCCACACTGGAAGAAGAAGAATTGTCTTGGGCCACACATAAAATACACTAACACTAACGATAGCTGATGAGCTAAAAAAACAAAAAAAAAGAATTCAGACAAAAAACTCTCATCATGTTTTAAGAAAGTTTATGAATTTCTGTTGGGCTACATTCAAAACTGTCTTGGGCCACATGTGGCCTGCAGGCCAAGGGTTAGACAAGCTTGTGTTAAAGTAAAGCGGTATATATTTACACGTATTACAATGTATCAGCTGTTTTATATATTAGGGTGCTCAACAACTATTTTTGAATGTGTGACTTAATAAATAAATAAAATGTTTTCAGTGTCACTGTGGCACGGTCACAATTACCTTGATCATTCTAATCCTTACTTGGGACTAGACAGGGAATCCTGATCTACTCTTAGATATGGATTAGGATGAGCAAGGCCATACCCCAGATATTTCAATTAGATGTCTTCATTCCAACAAGCAATTGCATCACTTCTGCAAAGCTGACATACGGTCCTCAACATTTCCGGTACCAGGAACCTATTTCGTGGAAGACAACTTTTTCACAGACCTGTGGGGGGATTGTTTCAGGATGATTCAAGCACATTACATTTACTGTGCACGTTCTTTCCATTATTATTATTATTATTTTTTTTTTTTTTGAGACACAGTCATCCTTTGTTGCCCAGGCTGGAGTGCAGTGGCGCGATCTCGGTTCATTGCAAGCTCCGCCTCCTGGGTTCACGCCATTCTCCTGCCTCAGCCTCCCAAGTAGCTGGGACTACAGGCACCCGTCACCATGCCTGGCTAATATTTTGTATTTTTTTTTTCTTTTTTTTTGTAGTATAGATGGGATTTCACTGTAGCCAGGATGTCTTGATCTCCTGACCTGGTGATCCACCCACCTCGGCCTCCCAAAGTGCTGGGATTACAGGTTTGAGCCACCACGCTTGAATCTTTCTATTATTATTACACTGTAATATATAATGAAATAACTATACAACTTACCATAATGTAGAATCAGTGGAAGCCCTGAACTTGTTTGCCTGCAACTAGATGGTCCCATCTGGGGGAGACTGGAAACAGTGACCTATTATCAGGCATTAGATTCTCCTAAGGAGCACACAATTCAGCATGCACAGTTCATAATAGGGTTCACATTCCTAAGAGAATCTAATGCTTCTGCTGATCTGACCGGAGGTAGAATTCAGGCAATGACGTGAGTGATGGAAAGCAGCTGTAAATACAGATGAAGCCTCACTCACTTGCCTGCCTCTCACCTCCTGCTGTGCTGCTCAGTTCGTAACAGGCCACGGGCTGGTACCTGTCCATGGCCCGTGGGTTGGGGATCCTAGCTCTATATAATCTGATATCTTGCTTTTGGTTAAGATATTACAGCAGCCCGGGTGCTGTGCCTCACGCCTGTAATCTCAGCACTTTCGAAGGCCGAAGCGGGTGGATCACCTGAGGTCAGGAGTTTGAGACAAGCCTGACCAAAATGGTGAAACCCTGTCTATACCAAAAATACAAAATTAGCCAGGCGTGGTGGCACATGCCTGTAACCCCAGTTACTCAGGAGGCTGAGGCAGGAGAATCACTGGAAACTGGGAGGCAGAGGTTGCAAGGAGCCAAGATTGTGCCATTGCACTTGAGCCTGGGCAACAAGAGCAAAACACTATCTCAAAAAAAAAAAGAAAAAAAAAAGATATTACAGCAGTAGGCAGACAGTATACCTCAAAAACCAATCCAATTTCAGGTAAGAGTTGAAAATTTAGATTTAATAGTCCATGACGGGAAGTCAGCCCGAATTACTACAGTCAAAACCTAAGAATCTGAATTTTAACAATTTTTTTTTAAATGAGTTGTATGCATGCTAAAGTAAGATCCACTGCCTCATGCTGACCTTGCTTCTTTAAAAACCACTTCTGAGTGTCTTTTTTATTATTATTATTATTTTTTTTCAATATTATACTTTAAGTTCTAGGGTACATGGGCATAACGTGCAGGTTTGTTACATATGTATACTTGTGCCATGTTGGTGTGCTGCACCCATCAACTCGTCAGCACCCATCAATTTGTCATTTATATCAGGTATAACTCCCAATGCAATCCTTCCGCCCGTCCCCCCTCCCCATGATAGGCCCCGGTTTGTGATGTTCCCCTTCCCAAGTCCAAGTGATCGCATTGTTCAGTTCCCACCTATGAGTGAGAACATGTGGTGTTTGGTTTTCTCTTCTTGTGATAGTTTGCTAAGAATGATGGTTTCCAGCTGCATCCATGTCCCTACAAAGGATGCAAACTCTTCCTTTTTTATGGCTGCATGGTATTCCATGGTGTATATGTGCCACATTTT
>NW_016805471.1:900115-1038761 GCF_001698545.2 Rhinopithecus bieti | reverse complement strand
TTCCCCTGTTGGTCTTCAGCTGTGCGCTGTCCCCAGAGGTGGAGACTACAGAGACAGGCAGGCTTCCTTGAGCTGCTGTGAGCTCCACCCAGTTCGAGCTTCCCAGAGGCTTTGTTTACCTACTTAAGCCTCAGCAATGGCAGGCACCCCTCCCCCAGCCTCGCTGCTGCCTTGTGGTTAGATCGCAGACTGCTGTGCTAGCAATGAGGAAGGCTCCGTGGCCGTGGGACCCTCCCGGCCAGGTGTGGGATACAATCTCCTGGTGTGCCCGTTTGCTCAAAGCGCAGTATGGGGTGGGAGTCACCCGATTTTCCGGGTGTTGTGTGTCTCAGTTCCCCTGGCTAGGAAAAGGGACTCCCTTCCCCCTTGCACTTCCCAGGTGAGGCAATGCGTCGCCCTGCTTCAGCTCTCGCTGGTCGGGCTGCAGCAGCTGACCAGCACCGATTGTCAGGCACTCCCTAGTGAGATGACCCCAGCACCTCAGTTGAAAATGCAGAAATCACCGGTGTTCTGTGTCGCTCGCGCTGGGAGTTGGAGACTGGAGCTGTTCCTATTCAGCCATCTTGCTCCGCCAAAAACCACTTCTGAGTTTCATATCTGGTTGTTTTAGTTAAAGCTCTTCTGCTCTGAATTCAATCTCAAATATGCATTTTCACTTAATTATTTTTAACAAGGTGTCTAATAAATTCAATAAGGAATCATGAGGTAAAAGCCATGAGAGACACTTGGAAGACACACCAGAAAGAATTCAGTCACTCTAATCAAAGAAACCATTGTTAGATAGCACAGATAATTTCTTCTGAGAGAAATTACTTTTCCAGAAGAAAACATGGACTCCACTTGCCAGTAACATTCTTTGAAGTTTGCAGCAAATCCCAAATAAACCTTAAATACATTTGACTCTATGTGTTTACAATCTATGCTTGAACTGACATAAATTAGTACACAATACGATAAGCAAAGAATGTCTAATCCTATGCAGCAGTGTGTTCAGTGATATAAGAACTAGATACAGAATGTGACAGAACTCTACCATTTACTTTTTCATATTAAGTCGATCATTTAATCCTTCTGGGCAACAAGTACCCTAAACTTCAGTAATGTAGCTATTTATACCTGTACCATACATGTAGGAAGGAGAATCAAATAGAATAAAGAGTGTAAACAAGTATAAAATCTGAAGTGTTATTCAAATGTGTAAGTTAAATAACCATTGTCACAAAGGTTTTATTATCAATATGGAACACTGAAGATTATAATGAAATGTTATGGAGTCTCTGCTGATTATCTATATTATAAAGCAAGCCTAGGAAACTAAAATCATGGCATATGTCTCTTACATTGCCAAAATTGTTGCCAAGTGTTTAATATAGTAGAGGTACAAAGGTTATTCAAGGTTTTTTTGTTTGTTTGTTTGAGACAAAGTCTCACTCTGTCACCAGGCTGGAGTGCAGTGGCACAATCTCACCTCACTGCAGGCTCTGCCTCCTGGGTTCAAGCGATTCTCCTGCCTCAGCCTCCCAAGCAGCTGGGACTATAGGCGCACGCCACCACACTGCGTTAATTTTTGTATTTTTTAGTAGACACGAGTTTCACCATGTTGGCCAGGATGGTCTCCATCTCCTGACCTCATGATCCGTCTGCCCCGCTCTCCCAAAGTGTTGGGATTACAGAGGTGAGCCACCATGCCCGGCCTCAATTGTTTTCAACAGAAAATATGGGAGTCTCTGTTTCTTGAGGACAGGACCACAAACATGAACTAAATGACTTCCACAAAACTAACATGGCGTATGCCTCAAAAGTGAGAGATTATAGCTCTAACAGGCCAGAATACAAAATAAACTAGGAGAAAACCTTGAGGAGATAAATAAAATAACGTAGAGAGGATCTAGGTGAGGAGAGGGCTCTGGGGCACAGAGGAAGAAAGAAGTATCTATTTGTTGATATTTTTCTTCCTCACACGACCTGGGTGAATGTTTGTTCACCCTTTGTCACAGGAAGGAAAACAACACCATGCCAACTTGGCACAGAAACAGAAAAACTGGCAAAGAAACAGAAAAAAGTAACTACATTAAAAAACCATTAAATAAACTTAAATTCTATTTAAAAATGGCCTTTATGGCCTAGATGTTTTCACGATTCTATCAAGATTTCAAGATTTCAAAGAACAGATACCCATCTCACATAAAATTTTTAAATGAATTACCCAACTTATTTCATGGGCCTATGAAAACCCAGATTCTAAAACTAGATAAGAAAAGGGTTCATGAATGTAGACATAAATTAGTAGATAACTGAGTATTCCAATACATAAAAAATAATAGGTCAGAAATAAAAATAGTTAGGAAGAACTTCACTCTTATCTTTAGATAACAAAAAACAAAAACAAAACTATACAAACAGCAAATTAACAATTTTCTTAAGCCCATTAGTGAACTGTGTTCTCAATATACACAACTATTCTAAATCTAGAGAGAAAGAGGTGTCTCCATGGAGAAGCAGGATCAGCATTTCCTTAATATGGAAATGTGCCAGTGTTACACTGTGAAGCCTTTGAGGGCCTACAGATATAGATGTGTTCTGCTTTAGAAGCTTTTGTTCCAGGAAACCCACGACATGATAACTAGGAAAATCAAGTGAAAATCCTGAAACAGAGCCCTCCAAGGTGCTGCTGGGTGGGAAATAGCCACTACTTCCAAAATTCCATCCAGATACATCACCACTAGGTATCTTATTGAATCAAAGCCTTGATCTGTAGGTGGAATTTTATTTATAATATAATATAATATAATATAATATAATATAAGTATATGTATTTCTATGTATGTCCACACACACATATAATATATAATGTGTGTGTATATCTCCTTGCCCATATATTAAACTTTAAGAAATTTAAAATGATAGAAATGAACCAAGCACATTTCTAGACTATAAGGGAATTAAACTATGAATCAAAACAGAAAGACATCTGAAAAGCCCCAAATGTTTGGAAATTAAACAACACACTTCTAAATAACTTATCAATTGAAAAGGAACTCTCAAGGATCAATTAAAAAATAAAAAAATTTAATATATAAAATACATTGTGTAAAATTGTGGAATTCAGCTAAGGTAGCATTAGAAAGAAATTTGTATCAGTAATTGCTTACATTAAAATAAAGTTGTAAGGTCAGCAACATAAATTACCTTACAAAAATTGAAAAAAGGGTAGAAAACTAAATGCAAAGCCAAATATAAAGAAAAAATATGTAAAGATTAGAGTGGAAATCATGAAACTAAAGCAGAAAACAACAGACAAAATCAAAGAAGCAAACAAAGGTAAATTAAAAGTAATAAAATTGACAAACCTATAGCAAGACAGATCAAAAAGAGGGAGAAAGAGAAAACACAAATTATTAATATCAGCAATGAAAAAAAAAAAAAGAAGATATCACTCTGGATACCATAGATACCCAAAAGACAATTTAAAATACTATGAAACTCTATTTTCCCAAGCTTAATAACTTCGGTGAAATTGATCACATCCTTAAAAATACACAAACTAGCAAAATTCACTAAAGGAAAAATAGATACCTGAATAATCTTATATCTATTAATGCAATTAACCTCCCAAGACTGAGCCAGGAAGAAACTGAATCCCTGAACAGACCAATAATGAGCTCCAAAACGGAATTAGTAACAAATAGCCTACCATTATCAAATAAAGCTCAGGACCTGATGGATTCACAGTCGAATTCTACCAGCCATACAAAGAAAAGTTGATATCATTCCTACAGAAACTATTCCAAAAAACTGAGGAGGAGGGACTCTTGCTCAACTAATACTATGAGGCAAGCATCATCTTCATACCAAAATTTGGCGACATGCCCATCTTTTGGAGGAAATACTTGCAAGATAGTGAGGTATAGACTGCTGGCCCTGATGAGTGTATGAAACTGAGCCCGTTGAACCAGCCTTACTTGCACCAAAGTCAACCAGCTTTTTCGTTATTCCTTAACCTGTCATGCTGTCATATATGATGACAGTCAAGAGATAGAAAAGCAAACAAACAAACAAAACATTGGATCATTTACTGTTGGTTAGCCTACTCAAAAATGAAGTTCACCTTTCTGATATATTTCTGAGCCTGCTTATTATGTGGGTATTACTGTTTGTTGAGGGGGGGAAGGGGAATTCACCATTATCAAGTAGGCTTCATCACCGAATGCAAGGTTGGCTTAACATATGCAAATCAATAAATGTAATGCATCACATAAAAAGAACTAAAGATAAAAAATGCATGATTATCTCAATAGATACAGAAAAGACTTTTGATAAAATTGAACAAACCTTCATGTTAAGAACTCTCAACAACCTAGGTATAGAAGGAACATACCTAAAAATAATAGAAGCCATCCATGACAACTCACAACCAACGTTATATTGAATAGGCAAAAGCTGGAAGCATTCCTTTGAAAATAGGCAAAAGACAAAGATGTGATACCTTTTCTCATCACTCTTATTCAACACAGTATTGGAAGTCCTAGCAAGAGCAATCAGGCAAGAGAAAAAAAAATAAAGGGGATCCAAATATGAAGATATGAAGAGAAGAAGTCAAACTATCTCTGCAGATGACATAATTCTAGATCTAAAAACCCCACAGTCTTGGCCCAAAAGCTCCTCCAGCTGATAAAAAACTTCAGCAAAGTTGCAGGATACAAAATCAATGTTCAAAAATCATTAGCATTCCTATACGTCAAGGAGAGCGAAAACAAGAGCCACATCAGAAAGGCAATCTCATTCACAATTGCCACAAAAAGCATAAAATACCTAGGAGTACAGCTAACTAGGTAGATGAAAGATCTCTACAATGAGATTTACAAAACACTGCTCAACGAAATCACAGAAGATACAAACAAATGGAAAAATATCCCATGCTCATAGAAGAAAGAATCCATGTTATTAAAATGGCCATACTACCCAAAGCAATTTACAGATTTAATGCTATTCTTATCAGGCTACCAATGACATTCTTCACAGAACTAGAAAAAAAACTATATTGTAATTCACATGGAACCAAAAAAGAGGTAGTATAGCCAAGACAATCATAAGCAAAAAGGACAAAGCTGGAGGCATCAGGTTACCTGACTTCAAACTGTACTTAAAGGCTACAGTAACCAAAACAGCATGGTAATTGTACAAAAATGGGTACATAAACCAAGGGAACAGAATAGAGAGCCCAGAAATAAGGCCACACCCACAACTATCTGATCTTCGACAAACCTGACAAAAACAAGCAATGGGGAAAGACTCCCTACTCAATGAATGGTGCTGGGATAACTGACTAGCCATATGCAGAAGACTGAAGCTGGACCTCTTCCTATAACGTGCACAAAAACCAACACAAGATAAAGATTTAAATGTAAAACCCAAAACTATAAAATCCCTAGGAATCAACCTAGATAGTGCCATCCTGGACATAGGAATGGGGAAAGATTTCATGACAAAGATGCCAAAAGCTATTGCAACAAAAGCAAAAACTAACAAGTGGGATCTAATTAAACTTAAGAGCTTCTGCACAGCAAAAGAAAATATTGACAGTAAACAGACAAACTACAGAATGAAAGAAAATACTTGCAAACTATATATCTGACAGTCTAATATGCAGCATCTATAAAAAACTTAAAAATTTACAAGAGAAAAATAACCTCATTAAAAGTGGGCAAAGAACATGAATAGACACTTTTTAAAAGAAATATATGCAGTCAAAAAACACATGTGAAAAAATCTCAATGTTATTCATCATTAGAGAAATGCAAATCAAAAGCACAATGAGATACCATCTCACACCAGTTAAAGTGGCTACTATTAAAGTCAGAAAAATAACACATTCTGGCAAGGTTGTAGAGATAAGGAAATACTTATACACTGTTGGTGGGAGTGTAAATTAGTTGAATTGTTGTGGAAAGTAGTATGGCAATTCCTCAAACAGCTACAAGTGGAACTACCATTTAACACAGTAATTCCATCACTCCCCAAAATATAAATTATTCTACCATAAAAAAACACATGCACACGAATGTTCATTGTAGCACTATGCACAACAGCAAAGACATGGAATCAACCTATATGCCCATCAATGACAGGCTGGATAAAGAAAATGTGGTACATATACATCATGGAATACTATGTAGCTATAAAAAAGAATGAGATCATGTTTCTTGTGGGAACATGGATGGAGACACAGGCTCTTATCCTTAGCGATCTAAAGTAGGAACAGAAAATCAAATACTTTATATTCTCACTTATAAGTGGAAGTTAAATGACAAGAACTTATGAACACAATGAAAGAAACAACAGGCACTGGGGTCTACTAGAGTGTGGAGGGATGGAGGAGGGAGAGGAGCAGAAAAATAGCAACAATAAAAAGTAATGAGATGGAAATTCTAGAGCCAAAATGTACAATAACTGAAATGTAATTTACTGAATATGACCAAATGATTTTAAAATGGAAAAAGAAGATAAATCCATAAAATTCAAAATAGGTTAATGGATCGAATAACATTTGGAGTACAGTGAAGAAAAGACTGAAAAACAATTAATAAAGGCTCAGAGACTTGAGGGATAATATCAAATGATTCAACATTTATGTCACTGGAGTCCCAGGAGAATAGAGACAAAAAGTGAAAGAAAAAAATATTTGCAGAAATAAAAGGCTATAATCTTCCCAAATTTGGTAAAAAGAAAGAAATGAAAAAATCTATCAGCTTACAGGTCCAAGAAATTTACAAACTCCAAACAGGATAAATACAAAGAAAATCACAACCGAGAAAGTCATAGTCAACTTACGAAAGTTACAGATAGAGAATCTTGGAAGCACCAAAAAACAAATGAAATTATGTAGATGGTAACAATCATGCAATCAACTGTAGGTTTTTGTATCACAAACAGTGGAGGCCAGAAGACATCAGAATGGCATGTCCAAAGTAGAGAAGGAAAAGTTTTTCAGCCAAATTCTGTAACTACCGAAAGTACCCTACAAAAATAAAGTTAATTATGTCTGTGGAATTGCTTAGCAAAACAAACAAATTTTAAAAGTTGTAATAAAAACCTTTTGTGTCTTTAAAATATGAGTTATTCGTAGCATATCTGCACTAAAAAGAAATGCTAAACGAAGTTCAAAGGACTGAAAAAAAGTGATGCCAAATAACAAGCTGGATATACAGGAAGGAATGAAGAGCACCAGAAATGGCAAAAAATATATATAATGTATGTGTGTGTGTCTATATATACTTGTTTTTCTTTTAATTTCTTTCAAAACATTGTGCTTAGTGAACGAAGCTAAATGAAAAATGTACAAATTACATGGTTCCATTTATATGAAATTCTAGAAGAAGCAAAAGTAATATTTAGTGACAGAAAGCAAAAGTAATATTTAGTGACAGAAAACAGACCACTGACTGCCTGGGACTGGGGATCAAAGGCAGAAATTGACTGCAAAAGGTCACAAGAACATTTTTGGAGGGGATGGAAATTTTCTATATGCTGTTTGTGGTGGACGGTACACAGACGTATGCATTTGTCAAAGCTCATCAAACTGTACTCCTAATATGGCCGCATTTTACTGTATATGAATTATACCTTAATAAATTTGATTTAGGAAAACATCATGCAAAATCTAACAAAATTGACAAAATACAAAGAAGAATTTCTGTTCAATGAATACTATAAGCTCAAAGAAAAATTAAAGACAGGGAGGAATATTTGCAATGTTTAAAACTAACACAATATTAATCTAGATAATACAAGGAATTTCTGAAAAACAAAAAAGAAAACAGGAAATTCAATAGAAGGAGTTGACAAAACTTCACATATGAAAATAAGGCTTATATTCCCTACTAAAGAAGCACAAAGTTCAAATTACAAGTTTTCAAATTAACAAAAATCAGAAAGTTGAATAACACCAAATGTTAGAAAGTATAATAATGAAATTAAGCTTCTGGGTTTTCCTGATGGACTCGGAAATTGAGTCAGCAATTCTGTGAAGCATTCAGGAAGCACTCAGTGAAAACTATATGTGCAAGTAACTTACAAAACCTTCCACTGGTAATACCAGGTGCCAATCATAAGAGATAAACTGAATAATATGTGGTAATATTCGCAAGATGGAATTCCAGGCAATAATGAAAAGAAGAAAAGCGCATATAGAGTAAAATTAGTGAATCCTAAGAAAATTATGAGTGAGAAAACTACTAAATAGAATAATTCAACATCATTTATATAAATGAAAACATGAACACATCAATATACGGAGTAATATTATATAGTTTCCAGGGATACAAATGAAGTCTTGTCTATGGATATGAGAAGAGAGAAATGTCAGTGAATATGAGAAATAATGTAAAACAGGCAATTGCATAAAAATATAAGGAGAGACCTTGTGCAGATCGATAACAGCGAAGTATAAGTAACCCTCTGCATATAAAATAAAGTATTTCTCTACATTCATGAACTTTAATACTTTTGTACTTCTGACCCTTATATATGAACTATTATTACTCCTTTCTCAAATGAAGAAACCATGAAGACAACAGCAGTATTCTAAGCATATGCTTGAGATTACTGTCTCTCTGCATATTAAAATGGATACAGCCTTCCTTGGGAAACATCAAAGTCTCATTTCATCACAGAGTTTTTACCTCCAAAGAAAATATACTTATTTTTCATGGTGTATGTGATACTGTCCAGACCCATCTTGTTTTAAATTGAAAAATATGCAAAGAATCATGACACAGTTTAGTTACATATTATAAAGTAATAGTATCTCATTTCATAACAATCATTTAATGGCCATGGAATATGTCTTATGTTGTCTAGTAATAAACTATTTAGAAACATCTTGAGAATCTATTTTCTAATTCAGCTTGCACTCACTTTTATCTTTTAGAAAATTTGCTGACAAGAAAATTGTCGATACAACTCTTGAAAATGTTTATTTTAACATGCAATTTTTTTCCAGGTAACATTCAATTAGTAATAGTTTTTTTAAAGAATGTCATCACGAATCTCCTCTAGTAGGTGAGATAAGACATACACATAGCTATAAGAAAAGCAATGTGTCATAAATGACACTCCATCTGATGACACTTCAACATGGGATGAATAAATTACTTATTATTAAAGAAGGGGATCAGAGAAGCTTTGTGAAAGAAACAACATTTGAACTGGATCTTAAGAAGGTTTACAATTTCCATGTAAACAGAACAAAGGCAGGTAGGAAAATGAACAGGGTGTAAAAGATGTGTTAGGTATTTTTGTTTACACAATATAGTATACCATATAGGAAGTGACATAAAATAACACAGTAAAATTAAATTGAAGGGCAGAATACAGATAAAGATTTTGAACTTTATTACATATAGTTTTGAGTAAAAACTAATGACATATCACACCAAGTTTGGAATATTAATCAGTTTCATGGAGAATGTGAAGAAATAATTAAATGGAGAAATTGGTTATAAGTTATGGCAACTGTCAAACTAGAGATAATAAGAACCTGAAATAGAATAGATACCATAAAAATGGAGAGAGGCCAGATGCGGTGGCTCACGCCTGTAATTCTAGCACTTTGGGAGGCCAAGGCATGCAGATCATGAGGTCAGCAGTTCGAGACCAGCCTGGCCAACATGGGAAAACCCCGTCTGTACTAAAAATACAAAAATTAGCCAGGTATGGTGGTGTGTGCCTGTAATCCCAGCTACTGGAGAGGCTGAGGCAGGAGAATCGCTTGAACCCAGTAGGTGGAGGTTGCAATGAGCTGAGATCATGCCACTGCACTCCAGCCTGGGCTACAGAGCAAGACTCTGTCTCTAAAACAAAACAAAACAGAAAAAAGAAAAAGAAAGAAAGAGAAAATGGAGAGAAAAAAACAACGTACGCAGGAAAACTTTTCTAGGCAATGGAAAGTATTATACTCCATTGAGGAAAATACAAAATAAAAAGTTAAAATGACTATTTTAGTCTGGGTGACTAAGAGTATATCGTATTCATTAATAGAAAGAAGGAAAAAGAGAAAGATTACGTCTAACAAAACATGAAAATGTATTCTAGACATAGTTTGAAGTGTCTAAAATACCTTTACCAGGAAGTGTTCACAGAACAATTATATTGGTTGAGGCAATGCTAACTGATACAATAGAAAAACCTTGAAATCTAAGTGACTTAATACAACATATGCTTATTTCTTGCTCATATAAGCCTAGTAAGAGCATGGCAGGAGGAAGGAAGTCTGCTCCACAGTAGTTTAGGAACCTTGGCTGAAAGTCTCTGTAAATGCTTTCAAAGTTTTATTGGGCATTAATGTACAGTCAGCTCACAAGAGGCAAAGTATAGAGAAAGCACATCCAATTTCAAATAACATCGAGTTAAAAGTGTCACATATCCTTTCTGTTGCCAATCCACTGGCAAGAACCAGTTCCATAGGCATACTTAAGGACAAGGTGAAGGTTAAAACTGAAGTAACTGGTAGTAAACTGATATGGTTCCGATGTCTGACCCCTCCAAATCTCATGTTGAAATGTGATTCCCAATATTGGAGGTGGTATCTAGTAGGAGGTGATTGGCTCATGGAGGCAGATTCCTCATAAACTGTTTAGTACCAACCTCGATGATGAGAGAATTCTTGTTCAGTTAGTTAACTTAAGATATGGTTGTTTCAAAGAATCTGGGACCTTCCCACTTTCTCTCACTCCTGCTCTCACTGTGTGAGGCACTAGCTCCCCTTCACCTTCTACCATAATTGTAAGCTCCCTGAGGCCCTCACCAGAAGCAGATGCCAGCACTACGCTTATGTACAGTCTGCTGAACTGTGAGCCTTTTTGTTTGTTTGTTTGTTTCTTTTGAGAAGGAGTCTTGCTCTTGTTGCCCAGGTTGGAGTGCAAGGGCGCGATCTTGGCTCACTGCAACCTCTGCCTCCCGGGTTCAAGTGATTCTTCTGCCTCAGCCTCCCGAGTAGCTGGGATTATAGGCATGCACCATCACACCCAGCTAATTGTGTATTTTTAGTAGAGATGGGTTTTCTCCATGTTGGTCAGGCTGGTCTTGAACTTCCTACCTCAGGTGATCTGCCCAGCTCAGCTTCCCAGAGTGCTAGGATTACAGATGTGAGCCATCACGCCCCGGCAAGCCACTTAAACCTCTTTTCGTTATAAATTATCCAACCTCAGATATTTATTTATAGCAATGTGAGAACTAACACAGTATGTCTTGGCATCAACTCTACAATTAAAATGTAAGCATATAGCTTTGATGAATGGCTCACCAAAGAAAATGTAAACAAGAGAATGTAACTAGAAGGAGAAAAGAGGTTAGAAATAGATATATAAATTTGGGAGGTGTATGCTTAATTCTTATGCAGAACTCATCGGAAATATGACATTCCCATGGAGAAAGTATGGAAAAACTATAGCCCAAATACAGGTTACTAGCAATCATACGCTTTTTGAATAAGATTCAAAAGGGAAAATAAAACTCAGAGAAACTCAATGAAAAATCTAAAGGAAGTGTTTTAAGAGAGCAGAGGCAATAAGAAGTATCAAACCATGAAGACTGGGGAAAGGAAGATGAATAGAGAAAAACATTGATGGGAATTGATGACTCTGAGACCATTATGTCACTTTATAATACTGTGACTTTAACAGTTGTGGGAGCAGAAACCATATGAAAAAGGATGACAGAATAAGTGAATTGTGAGAAACTTCAGCTTGTGTAGATACTAATCTTTACAGATAACTTAAGGAAAATAAAAAGAAGTGTGCAAAAAAATATGGAATGTTGAAGATATGGTGGGTTGACAGAAATGCTGTTGGATTGGCAAATTGGAATTCTATGAAAATAGTTAAGTTTGAAGGTAAAGATCCAGTTCAAAACAAGAATGTAAAGATGTAGCTGTGAACTGTAGTACTGAGAAAACAAGGTCACAGAGAGTGTAAAGAAGAGTTGTGAGAATAATGGGAGTAAATAAGAAGCGTAAAAAAGCAATTAAATCAACAACAAAATCTGCAAAAGATTTATGTAAGTTATTTATGAAGAACCATTATATTGATTGAAAGATAAAAATTGTGACCAGAGATATATTTTCTTGAATAGAAACACTAATCATAAAGATGACAATTATCTTTAAGTCAAACTATAAATATAGTATGATCCCAATTTTAAAATACCAACAAGTTTTGCCTTCTTCTGGAGAAGTACATACGTTGACTCTAGAGTTCGAATGGTAATACAAACAGGCATGAAAATCTGTGAGACTGATGAAAAAAGACAAGAAAAGAAATACAAAAACAATATCTATCTTGAATGTTAAAACACATTTTACAGCTAGAATAACTAAACTAGTATAGTGCTAAGCATGTTTCCTTATAACCCTCTGACTATGCGGATGCTCAGCAGTACTCCACCAACACCGATTGCATGTGCTCCCTCTGCTGTGAACCAAGCAGCTCCTCACCAACAGAACAGGATCTGGGAGCGAGAGCCTGCCCCACTGCTCTCAGCACAGTACGAGACCCTGTCAGATAGTGATGACTGAACTGCACAAAGTGAGGGGAACAGGGTGCAGGAGAGGGATCTCTAGTTTTGGTGGTTTAATTTTAGTAGCAGGTCAAAACCTGCCCTCCTATGACTTACTCCCTGAGACTTTTCAGGGAGCCAGCCCACAGGATGATGGAAGAAATGAGTGAAATGATTGTGGGAGAGTCAGCGATGGAAAAAACGCATACAAATGAAGACTGCCTTTGATCACAGGGGCAGATTCAGTGGACGTATAATGAATAGTTGAGGGCTGAGATGTAGAGTTTTTAAAAAGGTGGGACAGTTCCTGTCGTTACATCTGTTTGTAAAGAAAAGCCATAATGTCTTTAAAAAAAAAAAAATAAAAAAAAAAAAAAGAGAAAGAAAAGAATGTCAATAGCATAAATAACTCTGCAAAATAGAAGCGCGCTAGCACATGTTGGAAATTGTGTATTAGGATAAAGGTTGCAAAGGTGGCATTGCAAATTCATGCAAAAAAATGATATTTCAATAAAAGACATTAGGGCAACTAAGTTACCATTCAGAAAACAAACAAAAACATTTGAGTGCTTTTATCCAACTTTCTTTGGAAGCATTTTACTATAATTATTCCCCAACACTTTTCCTCTTCACTTGATTGTTATCTTACCTTATCAGTCCAATAGAATATATTATCAATAAATCAAATATTTAAATATAGAATACGAAGAGTGTGCGTAATATTGCCAAAAGAAATCATGGAAATGTTTTTAAATAATCTCACATAGAAGCTATTGTTTATCATAAACAGAAAACAAAATAAAACCACAGTAAAACTAATGAATGACGAAACTCTAGAGGAAAAATATCAAAGACAAACTGGGAAACATATTGACAACTAATATGCTAGGCAATGTGCAAGTCTCCAAACTTCAAAACAAAACAAAAAAAATCCCTTGAAAAAAAAAGGAGCAAATTATATAAACTGATGATTCATAAAAATGGAAATATGAGTAATTCTTAAACAAGAAAAACTTTCAATCATAATAACAGAAATAAAAGTAAGACCTTTTTTCCCTAATAGATTGATAAAGACTCAAAAATATGGTAATAGTTATGATATTGATGAGGATGATGTAAGAAAAGGGGGATTATTACACACTGCTGATGAGAATGTAATGTGTATGACAGCATGATAAAAATAAAGGACAATTTGAAAGCATTCAAAATTACAAATGCACCTAGTTTTAACTTCAGGAATACTTGCACACAGACACGAAAGGTAGCCACAAGGCTATATGTTGCAACATTGTTTATAATAGCAAAGTTAGCAAATGGCATGTTTCTCTAGTGTGTAAACATCCTAAAATGAAAATGGGTTGCTTTTAAAATCAGAAAAAAAAATGCAGTAACTCTTACGAGATACACAAACAAATCCCCCTCAAAAACACACACACAAATGTTAATAAGGCAGACTGTTCGAGAATCATGGTGGAAGAACAGTCTGACACCTGCATTTTGGGATGGTAAACAGGCCTAGTCCTCTTGGTGAAACAGAAGTGAAAATGGTTTTCAGTGGAAAAAACTGCATAAGATATAGCATGTTACAGAACAGCCAACTATCAACTTAGACATTCAATGCATAAAGTAACATAGATCCATTTATTTCTTAGAGCTACAAGCTTTTCCAACAGCCTTTGAAAATGTGTATTGTCTGAAAAAGTATAAGTAAGTGATGCGTCATCTAACGATGGGGACATGTTCTGAAAAATGCATCATTAGGCAATTTCATCAACGTACAAAATCATAAAGTGTATTTACGCAGCCTCAATGATATAACCTACTGCACATCTAGGCTATATGATACATGCTATTGCTCATCTGCTACAAAGCTGCACAGCAAGTTACTTTGCAGAAATACTGTGGGCAACTATAACTCGAGGGTAACGATTTATGTACCTAAACTTGTCCAAACATAGAAAAGGTACAGTAAAAATACGGTATAAAAGATAAAATTGGTACATCTTTATAGGGCACTTATGAATGGAGGTTGCAAGACTGGAAATTGGTCTGGGTGAGGCAGTGAGTGAGTGGTGAGTGAGTGCGAAGGTCTAGGACATTACTGTACACTACTATAGACTTTATAAACACTGTACACTTAGGCTACGCTAAATTTGTTAAAAATTTCTTTCTTCAATAATAAATTAACCTTAGTTCATCATAAAATTTTACTGTGTAAGTTTTTTTAACTTTATTGACTCCTTTGTGAAAACATTTAGCTCAAAACACAAACACTGTACAACTGTCCCAAAATAATCTTATATCCTTATCCTATATGTTTTTTCTCTATTTTAAAAATTTTTAATATTTTTTCTGTTTTTTAAACTAGTTAGAAGCTAAAATGCAAAAACACACATTGGCCTAGACCTACAAAGAGTTATGATCATCAATATTACTGTCTTCTATCTCCACATCTTATCCCACTGGAAGACCTTCAGAGGCAGTAACACACATAGAACTGCCATCTCCTGTGAGAACAATGCTTTCTTCTGGAATATCCTATGGAATGCCCTGCCTGAGGCTGTTTTACAGTTAAATTTAAAAAAAAAGAAGAAGAAGAAGAAGAAACACAAGCTAAAATAATGAATAAAAAGTATAGTAGAGTGAATATGTAAAACAGCAATACAGTCATTTGTTATTAAGTATAATGAACTGTATATAATGGTATGTGATAGATTTTTTATGACTGACAGTGCAGTGGGTTGTTTATACCAGCATCACCAGAAAAAGGTGAGTAATGCATTGCACTATGACATTATGACAGCTACAATGTCATGACAGCTCTAACTTCACCACAGCTATGATATCACTAGGCAATAGGTATTTTTCAGCTCCACTATAAACTCATGCGACCACTGTCACATATACAGCCTATCATTAATTGAAACATCATTATGCGGCACATGAATGTATATTGACACTAAAATTATGAATTATAAGTAAATGTGTGTACAGTTTTACATATTGATTAGTCAACAGTTTAATCCACTTCATATTTAAATATGGCAACATTTAATTGAGATATGTTCATCTTAACATGCCAACTTCAGTGCAGGATTCAGTTTCCAAAAGAAAGAATGCCTAAAGATCTTTAAGAGACTCTGTGACTTAGTTCAATAAAAATGTAGTAGTTTAAGAAATATAGCTGCTTTAAAAATAACAAGAGGTGGAAACACCCAAGTGTGCATCAACAGATGAATGGATAAACAAAATGTAGTATGAACACACACAGACACACACACAGGAATATGGTTCAGCCATAAGAAGGTATGAAGTAATATATACACTACAACATGGATAAACCCTGAAAATCGTATGTTAAGTGAAATAAGCCAGATGCAAGTGGACAAATAGTGTATGATTCTACCTATATGAAATATCTAGAACAGACAAACTCATAGAGACTAAAAGCACATTACATTGCCAGAGTCTGTTGGGGAGGTAGGAATGGGGAGATGCTGCTTAAGGAGTTTAGAGTTTCTCTTTAGGATATTTAAAAATGTTGGAAATGGGTAGTGGTGATAGTTCAACAACACTGTAAATGTAACTAATGCCACTGAATTGTACATTAAAAATAGCTAAAATTAAAAGTTTTGCATTATATAGATATTTTCTACATTAAAAAAATAAAATAAGGTTAAGATAGCACTTTTAGAAAACTAATAGCAATTAAATATCCCTGAGAGGTTTTTTTGTAACATTCTGCTTTGTGTGTTCCTATACTGCCATATGCTGTTTGTTGCCACATTTCAGAAATACCAAAGCTCAGGATAAGGTATGGAGAATAATAATAACCACAGAACAAATTTACAAATGAAGAAAGATACAAAAAGTCAGAACTTGTCAGTCTAAAAACTAAGGTTGAAATAACCGAAATTATTGTAAACATTGAAGACAAGGAAGTCAACATAGATATTTATGGAATCTTACATGCCTAGAACTTAAAAAATCTAGAAAACAGTACACTCTAGAGGTTCATTACTATGTTTCATAGATCAAAGCAGTCTGCCAACTACAAGCAAAATGGTTTCAAAAAATTTGTGGGTTAATTTGTACATTCTTTATCGGTATCAAATTATCAAGGAAAGTTAAAGGGTATATAGATTACATCTCTATTCTATGGAATTTGACATCATGTGAAATAATTATGCTGCCTCATAGGTAGTACTTTAAAAGTAAAAAAAAAAAGTCATGCATGTACTAGCATTATGTCTTGCACTGGGAATAATTTAAATCATTTATAATATTATAAGTGATCTAACATATATTTCTATACAAAATGCAAACATGTATAATACACATATTTCAGAAAATCACTCTCAGTAAAATTGCATGACATAATTGGCATTCTGTATTAGATGAAGTGTGCAGGCCGACTATAGTCACAGAAGCCAGTTTACTTATTTTTAAGGAAGGTTGAACTTGTGCCATAGAAAAGTATCTATAATTCACGATCAGACGTGGCATTCATGCATCAAACCATAACTTGATCCATTAACCCTGGGTAAAGTATGGAGTATTTTGTGATAGCATATACATACCTTGATGCCTTATTGGTATTCCCAGTTTTGTGTGGTGTTAAGGCACACTGAAGATGGTCAGTCCTTACTATTCAAAACCTAGATCATTGGCAGGTTTCATTTCACTTGTCTTCTGGGAAAACCCTGTGTGTCACAGTTGGAAGAAGTGGTAATGTGCTTAAACTTCCTTCTGTAGCTTATCCCAAGACCTGATAATTCTGAATGGCATTTGGCCCAATCATAGAAATTTTATTCCAGATTAATTTTGTCTTTCCTGGAACTTTATTTTTTTCATTTCAAAATCTGCACCAAATAAATCTCAAGATCATGCCATGAAATCAAAGTCCCCAGACCCTGTTTTTGAATCAGGTTCTTTGTGCATTTAGTTTCTTTTCAAAACATCAACTCGTTATAATTTTTATCTTTTATTTTGGGAATATTTTCTCATTTTATCTCCTTTGGGCCTCTTGTGATTTTATAAATAGTGTCCTTATTATGGTCTGCTTCTGGCTTTTCTCAGAGACTTTGCTGAGACTCCCAGAGTAGAGCAGCCTATTTTTGTGCTCTCTTGAGGAGACTTGTTCCCTAGCCCTCCCTCATTGTGCATTTGTTCTGGGCTGTGGGCTGCCTGATGTTTTGATGTCTCTGTCCACTAACTCACTCCTGCCTTTCAACCACAGAGCTTCAGTTTCCTGTTTACTGCCCTAATTGTTACAGCTCTTTGCTTAGTGCTTCAGCTCGCTTGTCAATAGCATCCTTGGTAACTTTCTGTGTCATCTCTGGCCCCTCATTCTCCACAGATTGCTTTTCACCAATTTGGCCTTCCAAAGACAGCCTCTCAGCAGCTCCAAGTCCCCTAGACTGTGCGCATTTTAATTATTATTAAGAGGCAGTAAGGCTGACACAAGTGACCACTGTGTTATTGAAAAGGCACAAGGAATTAGTCCTGTCCATGCTGCCAGAAATTCCACGCGAGAGATTCATTTCCTGATTATCCAAATTTTTAATATTTGAGGGCATCCTGATCAAAATGCAAATAATATTTTCTGTCAATTCTCAGGCTTTTCTACATAACTACTGTTGTGCCTATCATATTATATAGTCTAAAGTACACTGTATTGCTTATTGCAATTAATTTTGTTTCTGTGCCCTCATAAGGCTGAAAGCCATATGCATAATAATGGTGTGTCAATACTCATATCTTAGTGTCTAAGGTAGTACATGGTAATGGTGGGTCTTAATATATGGTTGATGAATTTAAAAATATAAAATACAAGTGGAGAGATGAGAAACTTATGCCATTAACTTTTAATGCATTTATTTTAACAGTAATGCTAATGAGTATCCATTAGGGAACTTAGACAACTGATGCAACAGTAAACCCAGATAATAAAGGCTTCAACACAACCTGAGGACATTCTGTCAGTAGTGAAAAGTCCAAGGGAATGCAATTACTGGTATTGATTTAGAAGTTCAAGGATATCAGGGCTAAAGTGTCAGTAATTTCTGACCTTTCCCTCAAGGTTGCAAGGTGACTGCTCTAGTTCTAGTCATCATGTCTACCTTCCAGGAATGAGAAAGGAAGGAGGGGCCTAACGGAAGATGAGGCAAAAATCTATATCAATAAGGCGGGACTTTCCCAGAAATTCCATCGGATTTTTGTTTGTATCTCACTGGACAGAATTATGGCAGATTATCTTTCACACCAATAAGGAGAATTAGAAAACATGGGACTTGTGTATTTGTTTTTGTCTGCAACAATAATAGGATTCAGCAAGTAGGAAAGAGATGATATTAAATAAGCTACAAGAACTCTCTGCCATGAGGGATAGTTTGATGCACTGAGGAGTACATGAGTGCTGAGAGAGAGTCAATGTAAATAAAAGAAAGAGCACACATGAAGTCAACTAATGGCTGCTTCCCCATCCTGACCACTAATGGCTGACAGTAGACATTTGATCTATCAGCTTTAAAGCCTGACTGAAGGCGTGGGGTTCATGGGACTTCTAATACATCTTTATATTTTTCATTCAGCCTCTTCATGAGCTTCATAAATAATGATTTTCCTGAACACTTTCAATGTACCTGGTACTGTGATACAATAATACCTGCTTCAAGTCGTCCACTGTAAACAGAACTTTACAGTAACAGAAGTGGTCATAGGGACTTTAGTGGCCCACTGAGGAGGTAGCTAATTCAGGCTGGGTGTATGCTTGTGCAGTGGGAAGTTAGTCTGGGAAGAATAGCAGTAAAAAATAAAAGTAGAGCTGAGTTTTGAAAAAAATAAAAAGACTCATTAAAAGAAGAAGTACAGAAGGTTGTTACTCAAATAGGAGTTGGTGCATAAAGACAAAGGGAGGAAAGAAAGCAAAAAGCATTCTAGGATCTGTAATTTTGTCAGTAGAGCAAAGCACAACATTCAAGGAGGGAGGACAATGGCAGGCAGTGAGACAAGCTAGAAGAGAGGTAAACAAGAACCAGGTGATGGTCTTGAGCAATGAGACACTGAATTATTTTAACCTGATATTAGTTCCATGCCTCAGAAAAACTAGCCTGCTATTAATTGATTAGAGAGGTGGAATCCAGTTAGGAAACTATTCTAACTGTTCCAAGTATCAGGGCCTAAACTAAAACAGTATCAGAAGTTCCACAGACAGTAAACATGTCAAAGAGCCCGCTTACCAAATGTGCTGTGTGTGTGTGTGTGTGTGTGTGTGTGTGTAAGATGGGCTGGCAGGAGATGCCACTGTAGGGCAGAAATGAGGGTAAAACACTAAGACAAATCCCATTTCTTCACTCATTCAATGGTTCTGTTAAAGGTTAAATTGATTTTCGTAAGGTTAATTAGTGTCTGGGGTAATATGCTATCTTAGAAACGTGTCTGGAATTGGTGGGCAAGAATGAAGCCGCAGACCCTCGCGGTGAGTGTTACAGTTCTTAAAAACGGTGTGTCCAGAGTTTGTTCCTTCAGATGTTCAGATGTGTCTGCAGTTTCTTCCTTCTGGTGGGTTTGTGGTTTCGCTGACTTCAAGAGTGAAGCTGCAGACCGTCGCAGTGAGTGGCACAGCTCATAAAGGCCGCACAGACCCAAAGAGTGAGCAGCAGCAAGATTTATTGCAAAGAGTGAAAGAACAAAGCTTCCACAGTGCAGAAGGGAACAGAGCCAGTTGCCCTGATGGCTGGGGCAGCCTGCTTTTACTCCCTTATCTGACCCCACGGACATCCTGCTCATTGGTCCATTTTCCAGAGAGCTGACTGGCCCATTTTACAAAGAGCTGATTGGCCCATTTTGACACAGTACTGATTGCTGCGTTTACAAATCTTGAGCTAGACAGAGTGCTGATTGGTGCATTTACAATCCTTTAGCTAGACACAAAAGTTCTCCAAGTCCCCACTAGATTAGCTAGACACAGAGTGATAACTGGAGTGTTTACAAACCTTGAGCTAGACACAGAGTGCTGATTGGTGCACTGATAATCCTTGAGCTAGAAACAAAGTGTTGATTGGTGCATTTACAATCCTCCAGCTAGACATAAAGTGCACCATAGCTAGATTCAGAGTGCTGATTGGTGCATCCACAAACCCGGAGCTAGACACAGAGTGCTGATTGGTGCATATACAATGAAGCTAAACATAAAAGTTCTCCAAGTCCCCACCAGACTGAGGAGTCCCGCTGGCTTTGCCTAGTGGATCCTGCACGCCCACACCCCTCAGCCAGGGCTCAGCGGAGAAGGGGGCACTGCCCATCCGGGATGGGGGTGTTGGGAGGGCATGGCGGGTTGCAGGTCCTGAGGCTTGCCCCCTGCAGGGAGGTGGCTGAGGCCCGGTCAGAATTCGAGCACAGCAGGGGCTGGCTGGCAGTGCTAGGGGACCCAGCGCACCTTCGGCAGCTGCTGGCCAGGGTGCTAAGCCCCTTACTGCCAGAGGCTGGATGCGGCGGCCAGCAGCTCCCAGTGCGGGGCTCCGACCCAGAACTCACGCTGGCCCGTGAGCGCCGCAGGCAGCCCCTGTTCCCCACCCGCGCCTCTCCCTCCACACCTCCCAGCAAGTAGAGGGAGCCGGCTCCGGCCTCGACCGGCCCAGAGAGGGGTTCCCACAATGCAGTGAAGGGCTGAAGGGATCCTGAAGTGCAGCCAGAGCGTATGCCAAGTCTGAGGAAGCCCCGAGAGCGAGGGCTGCTAGCAGGTTGTCACCTCTCAGTAAGACATAATAATACGCATACATACTCATAATAATGCCTTTACATCTGACCCAAGCAGTACATGACACAACCTAAACAAGAAAACATTCACTCAGCCACTGAGGAGCCTAACAATGTGCTCTGAACTGTGATCGAACAGCCTAATTCTTAGAGCAAATCTCAAGGACTAAGGAAATAATATGCAACACTAGATTTTATTAAGCAAAGAACAGGCCTGTTCTGCTGTGTTTCTGTGATGAGCTACTTAGTAGCCTTCAAAACGACTTACTAATGAAATGAGAAACTTATTACATTGGTTTCTGTAGCAATTACAGAAAATCTGGTATATAAAAATCAAAAAATAATTCTTAACCCATAAAGAAAATGATACGAGCTTCACAAAACCAGTGCAAGTAATTAGATACTTAAATTGAATGGCAATGCACATAAGACTTATACTTAAATTGAATGGCAATGCACATAAGACTTATACTATGCTCCCAGGTCCAGGAAACAAAAAACACAAAAAAAATGGTGGGTCAGACGGATGCAACAGTTTCTAAAATTAACATTGCATTACCCCAATTTTATATTATTCATAAAGGAGGCTTCAAGTTCACTAACCTAATACCCCTATTTGTTGTCACTGCTATTATGAGCTCAATCATGCTAATAACAAGCAATGTCTTAATGCTCCACTTGGTTTGAAAAAACTTCATAGTGAAGAATAAATGCCCAAAGCAATTCTGGCTTTCAGACAAGAGCATCCATATAAAATGATTCCTCTATGCTTTTTCTGAAGGTTGCTTTCCTCTATGTGAAGTGGGGGATTCTTTGACAGTGATGACAGATAAATTAACAAATCAGTAGAAATGAATTAAATTAAACAGACAGCACAGTGGTTATGAGCTCACTTTAAGTCAGAAAGACCTGAATTAGAATCTTGGATTGTCCATTTATGAGGCTTCTTAGCATCACTAAACCTCATCAATAATACAGAAATAATAGTACCACATTCACAGACTTGTGAAAAATAAGGGGTGTCATAAGGTCCCCGTATCTGGCATATAGTAAGTTTTATGCACATATTAATGTAAAAAATGTATTAAGGACATCCTCTGAAGTAGTGATTTGCATTCCTCTTTTACAGAAAAGACTGAGGCTCCGAGAGAGTGATTAACTTGTCCACAGTCATGATTTTTACAAGTAAATATGAAAGCTAGGATTCAAACACAGGTCTACTAAGGCAGATTCATTGCTCTGATGTTTTTAATCTATGTTTTTAAAAACATGCTTTCAACAAGCCAGGAATTAATGTAAATATTGTACTGAGCTTATGGTTTCAGAATCAAAGGAGAGAGGAACATTGAGAAAAAAATAAAAACAAAAGCATTCTACTGCAAACAGTTAAAAATTGTAGTTCTGCAAATTATTAAATTTCAAACAATTTATATGAGAAATGGTTAAAACAATCAAGGTAACTTAGTCTGAAGAAGAGACAGTAAGGGAAAATAATTGCAATTATCAAATTTACAGAAATGTGATTTAGAATATTATGTGTACTTTGCAAGAATGGCTTATATTCCTAAAGGATTAAAAATAAAATACAAGCAAAAATAAAAGTTACAAAACAGGTACTTTGCTGCCAATTTCGGCTGTAAATCTATGGGGCTATTCCCTGGTGACAGATAATAAATGAGAGTACTATTTATGACATATGGGTGAATTGTTTTGCTTATATTTGCAAGTTATATCACTAGAGAGGAGTTGCTGGCTTCTAAGGAAATATCAACGTTTGGGTTATTTAGTTTTTACACAATAGATATTTTAAAAGCATAATATGCTGTCTGAATTCTCATGTTAAATTATTATAATGCCCATGAGCTTACCAAAAAGAAATTGTTCACAGCAATTTGCCACTTAACAAAGTTATTACCACCAAATAATTTGATTATCCTGTAAAATTTTATCACAATATATAATTTCACACTTAATAAATGATATATTATTGGCCATTAGCTTGACTGAGGAAGTTTAGTAATTATTCCCAAATTCGGCTTTCAAGCTGACCACTGACTCCAGACACGGTCATGGATAAAGACAAGAAAAATATTAAATACAAATTTCTAGATAGTTACACACCATACTGACCAAGTCAACCCAGCAAAAAAGGCCCATCACCATCTAATAACAAAATGAAATTTTTAAAACATCTAAAAGCCACAGAAGCATATAAATATACAACCACACCAGGGGGCGCTCTTAACACTGAAATGATGGATGACATATTTTAATACACGTGGTGGTCTCAGCTGGCCAAATGAAAGATTTTTCTAAGCATGCAGTACTTGGCACAAGTGCTTATCTTTTGAAAATGTTTGCTGGCAATATACACATTTTCTTTTGTATCCAACTGTTCGTGTAGTTAAGACTATCAAGTTAGTCTATCAAGTAAAACATTTACTGCTGATAAAAAATATTTTATTTTTGAAACATTTGTCTACTTAAACTGACATCTGTCTCTTACTGTTTGTGTAGTTGAGCTGATTCTCAATAATAAACATCGTGCTTAAAAGTACATACAATTTTTAAACATGAATTCAGTGTGAATTTTATTTTTTACAAAATTTCCTACCAGAACTTTAACTTCTACCTTGTGAAAGTGTAATCTGGGTAGTGTGGGTCTTTTCCGTATTTTCTCATTACCTGTTAGAAATCTGAAGCCCAAATGATCTCCTCAGAAAGTTTCAGATTCTGCTTCCTAACAAAATACAATTAGAAAATTAGTGTCAGATTTCAAAGACAATGAAAAAGACAAAGGTAAGTACAGGCTATGTTACTCAGAGAAAATCACCATATACTACTCCATTAACAACAAATATACAAATAATATCTGATTAAACTAATTTTTAAGGAACAACTTAAAGTTGAAAAGGAAGCATCATAAAGCACATGACAAGGGCCTAGCTACCTGTCTTCCAATAGTGGCAGAGAATGAGTCTTTAAACTTTTCTCAATCCATGTGGTTGAGATAACCCTCTTTTTCATACCAGCTACCTTCATGAATCGCCATCCACCTGTACCCAACCTCAAACGGAAAGTTCTAGCCAACGTTTGCCTAATATGCATGGAGACTTCTCAGCAACTTCTTTCATGTAAGTTCAAGGAAACAGAAATGGACTTATCTCATGTTTGAGCCCTAAATCAAATTAACCAGCATACTAATGCCTGAAATGTGGTTGAAAGGAATACATTTTTCATTCTATAGCAATAGTGAGGATTTAAAGTTTAAAAATCTAGAGAAAGTGATACATTTATTTACTACTTTAAAGTATATGTGAATGACAGAAAGTCCTACCCAAAAAGCAGATATTAATAGTTTTCAAGGATATAAGGACACAGAAGGAAAAAAAAAAAGAGCACAGGAAAAAAGAAAAACAGTTCACAGAAGAAAAAACTTTGCAGGAGGGGTATGCTGGGAGAGGAGTCAGGTGACTACCGTTGCCTGTTCTACCTCCTTCTTAATGCTTGGAGTGAAACAAGAACTGAGATATTCACCAAGGTACATGCAGCCATGTTTGGTGAGAGGCAACATTTGATGTAAAATAATCTGGCATATGGTTAAACTGCATGAGTTTCCATCAACAACAAAGTCAGAGGCAGTGGTGTTGGGGTTCTATGTGGTCAATCCAGCTAGAAGCAGGTTCTGAGCCAGTTGCTAGGAAATGGAGATAGACCTTACCCCCATTAGGGCTGGAATGGTAACCAGACGGCTACCAAGTAACCTAAATTTTAAATCAGACCCTAGTGCCAACTGAAGACGCTAAACAAGAAATGGCAAGTTTCAAAAGTTTTGAAGGTAAAATAGTTTTGTAAGTGCTTACAAATCCAGGATTAATTGAAGGTGCTGTAGATACCAAGATGAGAACAAGACTAACTGCGTTATTTGTTCATTGATTCAACAAATATTTAATGAGCATCTATTTATATACCAGGAACATTTAAGGGCTCGAGATAGAGTAATGAACAAAAGAGACAGAGATCTGTGTCCTCACGAAACTCACATTCTAGTAGGAAACGGGGACCATAAACAATAAATACAATGAATAATTTATATAGAATGTTGTAAGATTAAAAGTACTAAGAAAAAAAGGAGAGGGGAGAGCAGTATAAAGGACATCTGGAACACAGGAAGAAAAAAAAAAACAGATTGCAACAGCAAAAAGGTGAATAGGGTAGGCCTCATCTGTAACGTTTCACATATGAAAGGCCATGAGGGAGGTGAGGGAGTCAGCCAAGGAGGCATCTGGGGGAAGAGGATTTCAGTAAAAGGGAACAGTGAGTTGAAAGGCTCTAAAGTGAGAGGGCACCTGGGCTGCTCAGAAAACAGCAAGTTATCCACTATTCTGGAATGGAATGAAAAAGGGAATAGTGGTAGAAGAGGCCAGAAAGGTAATAAAAAAGCCAGATGGTGTAGCTTTTACTGGGAATAAAATGGGAAGCATTTTTACAAAGTGGAGAGAAATGGTCAGAGGCTGAATATATTTTGAAAATAGATGGGACAGGATTTTCTGATAAGCTAGATGTGGGTATGAAGAATGTAGAGTCAAGGATGATACAATGGTTTTTATCTGAGTAACTGAGCTGGCATTTAGTGAGGCTAGAAGAGTGTGGGAAAAACAGGTGATTGGTAGGAAATAATTATTCTGGGTTTAGGTATGTGAAATTTGAGATGTCCGCTAGATCTATCCAAGAGGAACTACGTATAAACTATGCAGTTGGTTATACTGCTGTGAAGTTTGAGGACGATCAAGCTTAACACCGTAGATATAGCCGTGAGATGTAAGAAGAAATGAGTGCAGATAGAGGAGAGAGGACAGAGAACTAGCCCTCAAGTGGACAGACTCAGGTGCTCCATTATCCTCACCTTCTCGTGTTCACATACCTGTAAGATTCCCATCTCCCAGAATGTAGGCAGGATCTGTAACTGGTTTCTAACCGATAGAATATGTGACGGTGAGATGTATGTGCAGCAAGCCGTCATGCAGGGGAAACAATCTGGCAGGGAATTGAGGGAAGCCTCTAGAAACTTAGGGCAGCCTCTAGCTGCCAGCTTGCAAGGCCTTCAGCCTCCAGCCAACAAAACATAAGGCCATCCCTCCTATAGCTTGAAGAAAATAAATTTTGATTTGGAAAGAAATCCTTCTGAAGTCAAGCATTCAGATGACATCCCAGGCCGAAATGATACCCTGACTGCAGCCTTGCAGAAGACCCAGGTAAGCTGTGAGCAGACTTCTGACACACAGAAACTATGAGATACAAAATGTCTGTTATTTTAAACCACTACATTTGTAGTAATTTGTTATGCACCAATGGAAAAGTAACGTAATTCCTGGGTTACTCCAGCATTTGCAGGCCAGGGAGCTAAGAAGGTACCAATAAAAAGACCAAGAAAGAGAGAGGCCATTGAGGTAAGAGGACAACCAAGAGAAAAGCATTTCAGCAAGCGGTTTCTTGCCCGCTTTCTCAGAGAGGAATAGAGACAGAAATGCAAGGGAAAGTTGAATCTGCTGACTTTCTAGAGCCTGACAGGTAATTAGCATTGAAAGGGACGGGAGAATCCAGGTTCAGCCACTTCCACTCCAGCCTGAAAGTCCTCTATTTTACCCCCTTCTTAGCGGAAGGTGGTAAGAGGCAGTGATGTTGCATGGAAATTGGTAGAAGCCAAAAAGTGTTTCTGTTCTTTCTGTTCTAGATGCTTATTCACTAACCACGCTAGATCTTACACAGAAAGATTTACAGCTGATTTTAGCACAGATGAATTTTTTGGGGAGTGGGAGTCCTTGCAACCTAGCCAAGCTGTTCACTGCTAACTAAATGAAATTCAGCCTTATTAGGCTCCTGAGAAGACCCAATTAGTGCCAGAGCTGTGCTAGTTCACTCTTTATGAGGCTTTGAAGGTTGGTATTTCAAAACTCACTAATACTAATCAAAGCCGGCTCATTTTAATTACTAAATCACTAACATACCTATTTTTAAACTTTTCATTGTTATAGGACATGCTTGGATTGGCTATTCATTTATTTTCAAAAAAAAAAAAATCAATACAATCGAATCTAATGAGCATTTATTATGCAAAAGGCCCTGAATTAACTAGGTATAGCTCAGTGAAAAAAGCTGGCCCTGTTGCTTTCTGTATACCTATAATTTGTATGCAAACTTATGCTATTTTACTGTTGTACAAAACTGTGTTACACCCTAATGTGATTAGTATTCAGCTCTAATCTAGATTTATCTATAGGGAGCATACTATTTTCCTATAATGCTTTGAAAGCAATTTTTCTTCTATTCATTCACTCAGTGAAGATTTATTGAGCACTTAGTTACACAAAGTGGAAAGTAGGATTACAAAAACAGAGTATTTAAAGTTCTGTAAGACACATCCAAAATATGTCCCTTTTATGTATTCAATACACTTTATATATATGTGTGTTTACATACATAATATATATGGTGTGTGTTTGTGTGTATATGTGTATATATATTTACATATGCACAATTGTCCCTTAGATTCCATGAAGCTTTGGTGCCAGGACCTCCCTTGGATACCTAAATCTTCAGATGCTCAGTTCCCTTATATAAAATGGTGTCATATTTGCATATAACCTATTCACATGCTCTTGTATACTTTAAATCATCTTTAGATTACTTGTAATAGATAATACAATGTAATTGTTATGTACAGAGTGTTACGCCATTGTTAAGGGAACAATGACAAGAAAAAAAATCTGTACATGTCAGTACAGTTGCAATTCTTTCCCCAAATATTTTAAATCCACAGTTATTTCAATACATGACTATAAAATCCATGGAAATGGAGGGCTAACTATAAACACACAGACACACACACACACACACACACACACACACACTCACTTTATATGTCTCTGCGTCTGCTAGTAATAGAACTCTACCTCTTGCACCATCAGTTTTTCCCCAGGTTGTGCTCCATCATCAAGGCTAAAAGATTAAATCCATTGCTCCTGTGTTTTGCTTTGTTTAGTTTAGCAGTGTTCACTTCTCTCAGTAATGTCTCTGACATTGTGAAACACAGAGAAATATAAGATTAGATCATGGCATGGAGGAGTTTTTAACTGATTTTATTACTTACAACTTTCTATTTTTTAAATGCCTCTCCCCATTTGAATGTAGGTTCCTCCACAACAGAGGTTCCTATTAACTTTTCACTGATGTAGCTTTTAATGGATAGTATATACTCAATAAGCATTCACTGATTAGCAGCTTTCCAAAATGATTTGAGATGGCTTGCATGAAAATGGAAATAGAGACTTAGAGAAGCAAAAATGCTGTTAGATAAGCATGTATAAATTACAGCTAAATAAGGTATTACATAATGTTTAATACACCTTTTACTTAATGTTTACATAATGTTTAATACAGCTTTTACAATTTAATGAACTGGAGACAATGAATATTTTTAAAAATATGTTCATATAACTACCATACTTGAAAATTAAGTCTAGTCCTGTGCTTTCTCACAGCTATCATGAGAAACATAGATTGTGTAATTTTATTTCCAACTAAAAGATGTTTTTTTATCAAGAACAAAAATTTTCCTATGTGGTAAATTCTAATAGGAATTTATTACAAGGATGATCACACTAAAGCAAAAATAAGAGCATGTGTCTTCCTTAATGGTCTTACGGAAGATTATATTGATTTAAAAATGATACTGGATTGAATAAGATACAAGCCTCCTCTTAGGATTTACACTTCGATTCTGTTACCTATCACTCTTTGTGTTATTGACGCCTCAGTAATTAATCATTAGGACAAGCTGGTGAGCATGTTCAAGACCGAGGGGGAAAAGCAGGCTGCTAAATGAACAAAAATTTCTTGTACTTTCACAGTGCACAATGTATTCAAATAATATAGGTATCTCACGTAAAAAATCTCAATATACCTCAGTATTAATATCTGTTTTCCACTTCTTAAAAATGTTAAGACTTCATTTCATTTTAATATAAAGTGCCACATGAAGTTACATGAGTGAATACATTGTTAGTCTGTAAAGCACTGAAAAAAATATAAATTACTAACACTGTAAAGAAGTAAAATTATTTACCACAGTATTACATAAGCGATGGCAAATTGTTATTCTTCACTACTGTACACAGGTCAAACATATTGCCTGCCAATACTATGCTCAGCTACTTAACCCACTGCCCCTGTTAAGTGCAATCATTAGGTGGTCAGGCTTTGTACTATGTGTCCAAGTCCCAAAAGGGCCAGAATTGACAAGATTACCATTGTAATCTAAGGAAAAGGAATCCATTAAGTTTGCTTGTGACATTCAATGAGGACTGGTTCAGCTTAGATGATGTTAGCCAATTTATTTCCTTCTTTTCATATGTGAACTAAGAAATACCAAGAACATGAAGCAGTGACAGACTGTGACAGAGGCATACAGAAAGAGGTAGTGCAAGTTATTGGGGAACAAAGGCCCACAGAGCAGTAGAGCTGCTATTAGAGATCTTTTGGCCCATGAGGATCCAAGAAGGTAGGTGACTCCCAAAATTGACTGGCTTTGCAATTAGATATTAAACCACTTCTAACAAGAAAACACCTGCATCTTGAGATAACTGGAGCAGGTATTATTTGAGATGAACCAGAAAAGATAAAGAAATTGTATATCTAAGGTAAGCAAAACTAGTTTTAAAGTATTCTTAGATATTTATGAATTTCAGTTTCTCTTACTCCAGATAATAAAACTAATTTCAGATCAGACATGAAAGAAGGAAAATGAACTCAATGTATTTTAATAGTATTTTAAACATTTTATTTTGATGTAATTGGGACATAGATAAAAGCTGCAAAATTAGTAAGCATTCTGGTACATCCTTCACTCATTTCCCCTAATATTAGCAACTTACATAACAAAAGTACAGGAAATTAACAGTGATACAGTATTATTAACTAAACTTTAGACTTTATTTGATATTCACCAATTTTTCCACTAATGGCCCTTTTCTGTTCCCAAAGATCATATTCAGGATCTCACATTGCATTTAGCTGTGTTTTCTACTTAGTCTAATAGTTCCATAGTTCCTCAGTCTTCTTTTTTTTTTTTTTGAGACGGAGTCTCACTCTGTCGCCCAGGCTGGAGTGCAGTGGCCAGATCTCAGCTCACTGCAAGCTCCACCTCCCGAGTTTATGCCATTCTCCTGCCTCAGCCTCCTCAGTAGCTGGGATTACAGGCGCCCGCCACCTCGCCCGGCTAGTTTTTTGTATTTTTTAGTAGAGACGGGGTTTCACCATGTTAGCGAGGATGGTCTCGATCTCCTGACCTAGTGATCCGCCCATCTCAGCCTCCCAAAGTGCTGGGATTACAGGCTTGAGCCACCGCGCCCGGCCTTCCCTTTTCTTTAATGACCTAGATACTTCTGAAGAATATTAGTTTGTAAAATGTCCTTCAATTTATGTTTGTCTAATGATCAAATTAAAATGAGGTTATGCATTTTTTTGCTAAGAATACTACAAAAAAATGGTTTTGTGACTTTCTTAGCGCATCAAGACCAAGGGGCTCATGATATTTATCAATGTGTCTTATTCCAAATGATGTTTACCCGGATCATTTGATAAAGTTGGTGTTAACCAGGTTTTCCCACAGATTCCTTTTTGTAGTTGGTAAGTATCTTGGGAATATACTTTGAGACTATGCAAAATTCTGTTCTCCCAATTAATTTTTGTATCCATAGGAGACTTTGTCTGGGACATGTACTACTATGGTGTTTGCCTAATGGTAGTTCTCTATTTCCTTATTTCCTTCTACATTTATTAATTAAAATTCTACTGTGAAAAGGGGTTGTCTCTTTTCCCTCACTTATCAATTTATTTATTGAATTATTTATTGATATCAGCAAAGACTCATGAGCATTTTGTTTTATTCTGGACGTTAAAATACAGTACTATTATTATTTATTGCTCAATTTGTTCATTAGGAGCTCCTTCAGATTGTCTCCTATGCTCTTGTGACAAACCACTTTTTTCTTTTCTCATTTAGCACTTTCTAACTTTCTAATAACTCAACGTGTTAAATACTTAATTAGCATTTTTCTTGCCCTAACCCTGAAATCAACTACTTCTCCAAGGAGTTCTAATTTCCTTTTCTGGGTAGTGGTGTTTAAGGGCCAAAGTCTAGGTGCTAGGAATCATCATTTTTAAAGGAGTGCTATTGCTTTTGACCCTCTTACCAGCCATGGCTAGGTTATATAAGTATGAATACACACACACACCACACACACACGCAGAGCTGATTTTCATTATTTGCTATTTTATTTGCAAATTCACCTATTCATTAAAATTTGTTTGTAACCCCAAAATCAATTCTCAAGATATTTTCAAAGTCATTCACAGACCTGGGCAGAGGGGTGAAAAATATGAGTCAACCAATGCACATGATCACAGCTGAAGTTGAACAAGGCAATGCTTTGCCATCTCGTTTCAGTTCTCATACTGCAGATACATGTCCCACTGGAGATCTATCCAGTACCACATTTTTCGCTTTTCTGTACTTTGTGTTGCTGACTTTGCTGTTTACAACAGACCCCAAGTGTAATACCGAAGCACTGGCTAGTGTTCTTAGGCACAAGCGGCTGTAGTGTGCCTTACAGAGAACCCATGTATGTTAGGTAAGCTTCCTTTAGGCATACATTATAGTGCTGTTGGCTGTGAATTCAATGGCAATGAGTCAGCAATATGTATTAAATAAGATGTCTTTAACTAGAAACACACATAAAATAAGGTTATGCATTGATTGATTGATTGATTGATTGATTGATGAAAACGTGACCAGAGGCTCATGGGAACCTAACTCTGTATTTTCTTAGGAGCAGTGGTGTTGTATTTGCTAGCTCAGTGATTTTATGGACCATCACTATTGTTAGTAAGAGGCATTAACTGTATTTCTTTATCTATTTATCAGCATATGCTAAAAACGAACTTATATTGATACCTCTCATTCTAATCCACATAACACCACGGGATTCACTTAACCCTTCCCCTTTTCCTTATTTATACACTTCTTTCTCCAACAGTCAGAAATCTGGCTCTCATCATCTAAAATTTGTTTACTTATTTGTTCAATTATGGCATATACATAAACATTTCAGAAAATATGTGTGTATAAAATACACATTTTGCTCGTCAACACTCCTATAAAAACATTTATGATTACAGCAGTTATGTACAATTTTTTTTTTAGTTTAACCATACAGTATCCAGTCAAGATAATGTTTTACCATAGTAATTTTAGTTAGTTATTCTCTATTCTCTTTAGTGTGGTTATCTTATTCATTTGTAATACAATTAGACTTGTCTTGTATTGTTTGTATTTTATTTTGGCTTCCCTAACACCAGTATTTGTTTTAACTGTTTGTTTATTAAGAGAATATATAAAATAGTACTATAATTCTAAAAGTTAGTTACAGAAAGAAATATATCCATAGAAGTGTGATTAGTGCTAAGTTTTCACTCAATTGATTCTGCATTATCTACAAATTATGAATTCAAACTCTTTCCATGCCAATTGTGGAACTTAAGTTTACCACATATAGCTGTATATTTAAGTATAGGTTTTCACACAGGTGGAATGAGAAAATTTTAAAGCAAAATAATTAAATGTCTTACTTATGGATAATTCAACTGAAGGTTAACTCTGTTTCTTTAAAACTATTTTTAGCCATATAAATCAAAACAGAAAGATATGTTGAGTAGAATATAGAGTGATTATTTTAAAATTAGACTACTTGTTGATTTTAAAGTGCCTCTTAGTCGCTTGGAACAAATATATTATAATCTATATTAACACATGCATCAATATGTATCAGCATACGAGATATTAGAGTTCTCACATTTACTCTGGTAACTGGCTAGCTAATATGTTGAGTTTTTAAAAAGCAGTACTGAATTTATAAAACATGCAATAGAATAAGTATTCCTCTTTACATACTATATGAAAGGACATGTTAATATAGATCCCATGAGAGAGCTAACAGTATACAGTAGTCAAGGAAGCTGACAGATTTGACAGTATGAATAGGAAAATTCTTCACGATGATATTCAAGACAGTAGCCACTAGCCATACGTGGCTACTTCAATTCAAATTTACATTAGAAAAATAAAATACTTGCATTGCACAATGCAGACACCTCCATCACTGCTGAAAGTTCTATTGGGCAGCACTGTTCTACACTGTATATCCATAAGGCTAGTGCCTATTTTTCTTGTGCCAGCACAGTGCCTTAACACATAGTAGACACAACAGATTTGGGAAAGAAGTGAATAAATGGCAATAGTATCAGGAACAAAATCTGGCAACATGTATCAAAAGATGTTTATTACAGAATAAGACATTGAGAAAAACCTATATATCCAATAAGATGCAGTCATTAAAGTAATATATTCTTAAAATGGAATATTAAAAAAACATTAAAAAGGCTGTTAGAAAAAAATTAATGACTTGAAAAGAATTATATTCTATAGTTAAGTGAAATACGCTATTGTAACATTTTAATGGGAAATAATTATGAAAATATAAACATCAAAAGCTAAGAGTGATATCAAGTTATCATATTATACTTTTCCTTTTGTCTTTATGTATTTTATAAAGTTTCTATAATAATGCACTTTGTCACAGAATTTTAAATTAATTTTAAAGACATTAACAAAAGATTATTAGGCCAGGTGTGGTGGCTCACGTCTGTAATCCCATCACATTGGGAGGCAGAGACAGGTGGATCACCTGAGGTCAGGAGTTCGAGACCTGCCTGGCCAAAATAGTGAAAACCTGTCTCTACCAAAAATACAAAATTAGCCAAGCATGGGAGCACACATCTGTAATCCTAGCTACTTGGGAGGCTAAGGCAGGAAATCGTTTGTACCCAGGAAGCAGAGTTTGCAGTGAGCTGAGATCACACCATTGCACAAGAAATTAACAAAATATCGTTAGCCAACATATTTATGTATTATTTATTTGATTAAAAAAGGAAAAAAATCAATGATTTCTGTGTCTGTATATATTTCTCTATTTTATATTAGGAATAAGTATTGAAAATAGGGATTTTCAGTAAAGATTTTCAATACTTATTCCTAATTTAAAATAAAGAGAGAAAAGCATACAGGGAGAATGACAAAACAGATACTAATTGCCATAGAAGAAAATATGATGAAGGCATTAAAAACATGCTTTTGAATAATATTAATCTATGATAAACTATCCATGTATATTATGAAACTCTGATTTACAGATTGACCAAAAAATCCTTAAAAAGTATTTAAATAACAAGATCCCAAATTTGTTGAACTCATATAATGAAGAGATATGTAATACTTATTACATGATATTAAGATACTTTAACATACTAACTCAAGTAGCATGTGTGTGTCAGATCATTTTACATTCAGTCATTCAGATAGGTGTTTAAGCATTTAAATACGTGAAACAACAGAAACAGAAAAGTGTTTACAATGAGTTTCTCTGAGTCTTGGAGTGACAAGTAATTTTCATAGTTTTAAAACACTTTCATAGTTTTAAAACACTGAAGTAAGTCTGGTTTTCTTTCATGACTGGAGTCATGAATGCTGGATCCTAGTTGAGGGTCTTCTACCTCCAGGTGAACTGTGGGCAAACCATTTTCTTTTCTAGGCTTCAGTGGTGTCATGAGGGGGTGTACTGGATAAAGCCTTATACTACTTTGCTGCTTTCAAATTCCTATGATCTATAGAGCTGAGAGAAAAAGAGTTTTAATATGGCTGCTTACAAAATATTTTCACAGTAGGAACTAAAATAGTGGAACATTTCAACATATTTATGTAACAGCCAAATTAAACAAAAAGCAAGTAGAACTCCCCAGTGGAAGAGCTACAGAAGTAAAAACAGATCGAAACACAAGAGTTTTCAGAATGTATGCAATACTAAAGTTTCAGTGAACCAATGAATGGAAGAAAAGACCTGAAAAACGAACCCTGGTGTTGGGAATAGTAAAAGGAATGAAAGCTTTTTTGTGTTGTTTTATTTTGTTTCTCTGTGTTTCTCTTTTTTAGAGTCTAAAATGTATTCTACTGAAATAGTTACATCATTTTACCTCATAATCTAATTTAACTAGCATGTGTTAACTTATCATTTTGTGTAACTACTTGAAGCTGGTGGGGTTTTTGAATAACTTTATTAAATCCTGCCACTGGTTGACATCCCAATCCCATTCCACCCCAATATATACCAAAAAAAAGTAAACAATTGTTGTAGCAACCCATTCATATGGAGTCTCACTCTCGCCCCAGCTGGAGTGCAGTGGTGTGATCTTGGCTTACTGCAATCTCCACCTCCCAGGTTCAAGAGGTTCTCCCATCTCAGCCTCCCGAGTATCTGGCACTGCAAGGGCACACCAGCATGCCCAGCTAATATTTGTATCTGTAGAAGAGATTGGTGGGTTCACCATATTGGCCAGGCTGGTCTTGAACTCCTGCCCTCAAGTGATCCTCCCGCCTCGGCCTCCCAAACTGCTGAGATTACAGGCATGAGCCACCACACTTGGCCACATGGTTTATATTTTAAGATATATTAGTACACTAATGCAAGTAGCTTGTGGGTTTCAGGCAATTTTTCATTCATGAAAATATTAGTTTATGTTTAATTTTTAATTAGTTTAATGTTTAATACATTTTAAACATTAGAAAAAAAAAGAGAAGGAAAGATATAATTCTAGAGCTTTAAAATGCTGCATCTCAAAGTTATACCTGACCTCATTATTTGGTTTGGCAAAGGTTGAGACACCCTAGAAGGAGTAAAGGAGTACTTAATAATTTGGGGGGAGTAGGAGACTTTTTGAAACACTATAGCTCTGCTTACTCCAATTCCTGATGAATGCCACGTGGCTGTGTGTGTACAGATGTGGCATTTGCCTGAGTCATAGGAGTGGTCAAGATTCTCAGTCACAGCCCTAGACTTCAGTAACTGATGTGGAAGTGACTTATTCTTTAGACATATAAGGAAATTAAAGGTAACCAGTTATAACAGCATAACATGTAGGAAGCGACTGACCACTTTTATAAGCTATTTCACAAACACCATCAAATGCTACTTACAAATTTGTGAGATTAATGCTTCTTATTGCTCAAAAAAGATGATTTTCCTCTTACTGTTCATCTTGTATCTGGCAAAGTCAGAACCTCAAACTAGATCTGTCGACTTAGGATGTAAAAAATACTCTTTCAGAGATAATGTGTTGTTCTTAAAATATGTGAATGAGTGTGAGGAAGAATGCATGATTAGATGAATTAGTCTTACCCTTAGACTCCAAAAATGGGCTGAGATGGCTGAAAATGTCTGTGTCTCACAAGGAATGTAGTGTTCTCCTCCTATTGAAGTCATTTCCATCTTTCCACCCAGATCCCAGCACTATCAAGCTACCTCCTTTCCTTTTACTGCCGTAGCCACAGGTACACCTTCTTCCAAATATTTCTCACAATGTTGACTCAATTACTCTCTACACTCCCTCTTTTTTAACTACTAGGTCCTATTAAATGCAGCATAGATTTTAGGAGTCAAGATATCTATTTTCAAATTCTGTATCTGGCATTTACAAGTCTGTGATCCTGATGAAGGAGCTTTCACATCTCTGAGCTCTACCTTTCTCATCTGGAAAATGGTGCTGGGGAAGTAGAATAACTGAAGGACTTGTAATTATGACAACCTGAGAGGTCTGTCTGGTAGCTATTACTGTTATATTTATGGGATTAATGGCAATTTTGATTCCTCTATATCTTTATCTGACTTTCAGCAATACATAACCTTGAGATCAGAGACTGGCAGAACTTATTTTCTGGTCTCAATAGGACCAAATAAAGAAACCATTCAGAACCAGCAAATGGCACCAAATGCAACCTCTGGTTGCCCTTGCTGCTCATCAGCATAAGACAGTCCCACCAGTGCTATGATAGTTTACAAATGCCATAGCAACACCCAGAAGTTGGCATGCCTTTTCTAGAGATTTCTGAATAACCCACCCCTGAATTTGCATGTAATTAAAAATGGGTATAATACAGCTAGTCAACAGCCCATAACTTCCTACTCTGGGTGCACTGCCTATGAGTTAGCCATGCTGTGCAAAGAGCTGCTACACTGCTGTACACTACCACTTCAATAAGCTTGCTTTTTTCCACCATCAGCTTGCTCTTGAACTCTTTCCCGAGTGAAGCCATGAATAATCCCAGGATACGCCCAAATTTTGAAGCTTACCTGCCCTGTATCATCTGGTGCCCAATATGCCCAGAAGATGGCAAGAGTTGGCAAGGTGGTGAGATGGCAAATAGAAAGAAGATGGTAAAGAGAGGTGGCAGGGCAGTGAGATGGTGACTGGTGATACAGTCAAGAGAGACAGCAAGGTGCCAATCCAAGGTGCAGAGCTGTAGCACAGAGGTCATAGCACCAAAGACCTACTAACACTGAAGAGCTGTAAAACCAGTCAAAGGCTGTTTTCAGAGCCATCATCTTTCTTGTCAGGTGACAGCAGCAGACTGAGCTGATGGGCAAGGGGCTGACACTTCATTTGGAGCAACTGTGGCTGGCAAGTTGATGGTCCGCATGTTGGTCTCCTTGCAGCAGTCAAGCCCTCCCAAGCTTGGGAACCTAAGGGAGACCTTCACCAGGGCCTCAAGTTAGAGACCAGTCAGCATCATTTTGGCTTCTGCAGATGGGTAATTGTTCCCTCTGCCCCTTCTTTTACATCTGGTAAGCCAGCAAATGAGGTCTCCGGCTAGATGGTCAATTCAAAGTCCCCCATAGTTTGGGTGCCCTAGAAAGAAGTCCATCTGACCAACTATATCATCATTGCCCCTTCTCTAGCTCCTTTTTACTTTAATGCCATTTTATTTTTCCACAGGTCATTTTATTTTCCTCCCTGCAATGTATGCTTCATTTACAGTTTCTGCTTCTACTCCCTGCCAACTTTATTTGGGCAATTGTGTAAGGCAAGTCACTTGGTTGTGAGAGGTCCCCTGTTGTGAGAGGACCTTGTGACATCAGAGTCACATTGTTCTGTAGCCCCAATGTGGCCTCTGGGGTTCACTCTTGAACACCCCTTAGATGCTCTGGGGATTTTGGCCTATGATGAGGGGACCCTCACTGGCCAATACCCAGGTGCTGCAGGTTTTTCAGCATTTAGTACTGTTGGCTACCCTCAGACGCTCTGAGGTTTTCAGCATTGGCATGTCCTTCTAAGATTGTAGATTAGAGTCCTACCCTAGGGGGTTCATTTATTCCTTTGTTTCCCTTCTATGAGTGTGGGTTAGAGTCCCTCTCTAGGGGTTTCTTAACCCTGTCACTCTATTTTTACCTTTCCTTTTATACTTGGCTTAGTAAAAGAAAAGTCACCTCTTTTGTCATATTCTGTTTACTGGTGAATGCAGTTATCACTCTAATGCTCACTCATATCTCATCATTTACTTTTGCTGCACCCTGTACCTATGCCCTCTTTGCAGGAATTGGCAGAAACTGTGTATTGACTTGAGAAAAAGCAGGTGGGAATATAAAAGAGAAAATAACAGAGCTTTTGCTAGACTTAGATAAACCTCTGTTTCTGGTAGAGAACCCTGTTAGACATGTGGACAATGGTGAGCATCCAGAAGGACTCACTGCTGGGATGCCCTTTTAGCAATTAGATCAAACAAATTAGAAGGCTTAAAATAAAAGAAACTCATTTCTACTGCAACATTGTTCAGGTCTAGTACCAACCGGAAAACAAAATATTTGGCCTAGAAATGGTTCTTTGTTATACAACTATTTTTACAATTAGATTTATTCTGTAGAAAAGAAACACAATGGGGAGAGGTCACGTATGTAAAGGCCTTTATGGTCCTTTACCAGGATCCTGACTTAAGGGTTGGCTGTAGAATGTTTCTGGCTCATGTTACTTCCAGGCACGAAGAAGTTGTGCCAGTTTTGCTAGATAACCAACCCCCTCTTAGCTGTGCCTCCTAGAAAGTCCATTTCCCTTCCAACAGAGTGTCCTCAGTCCTCTGATTCTGAAAAGAGATCCCGCCAGTTCTCCAGCTCAGGGTTCCACCCCAAGGTCATGAGACACCCCTCCATGTTATCCAATTAGCCCCAGCCTACACTCCCTACCACTGCCTTGCTCAAGTCCATTTTTCTGGAGGTCCCAGACACCTGACTTGATGGACAACTCCCTGAAGTAGCGGACATTCAGCAGCAGGAAGTGGCCACCTGAACGCTTTCTTCAGTTTCTCCACTGCCAGGTGAGTTCTCCAGCAGCTCAAGGACTCCAAGGGCACTCATGGAACAATGCTATCAACCCCTTCCCTCTATCCCCTCATTAAAAAAGAGAAAAGAGGTTTTAAAATCAAAACTGTAATAAAACTACTTTACCCAAGTTCTATTCTATAGCTTTCCTTGGCTTACCTATCAGGGAAAATGAAGTTTAGCCACATGGACAGATCTCAATCTTTGAATAAATAATTAGAATCCAGCTATATTTTATAAAGTGGTGAATTTTATACTGCTATCTTATGACTAGAATTCTGAGGTAAAAGCAAATGGGTAAGTGTTCCATCTTTCTGTGTGTATACACATGTTTAAATATGTTTACGTGTATGTACATGTGTTATGTGTTGTGTCTAGCATGCTATCAAATTACCTTATAAGCAAATGAATATTCATAAATTAAGTCCAAATGTTTTCAAATTCATGTGAATATTTGGTAAATAACACTGGCTTTAAAATTACCGATAAAAACAGAAATGTCTTCAGAATTTTCAAATTTTGATAAATCAGACTAATTTAAGACTGTTGGTTCAATAAAAACACCTAAATCTTCAGGGTTATCAGCAAAATGCTCATGTATTCAACTGTAAGATTCTTACTTAGGTGTTCACCTAATGTTCAGACTTTAAAAATGTTTAATCAGGAAGCAACTTTGAATGAAGACTAGATTTGTCTAATAGCACAATTTTTACAAGTAAACTTGTTAATCACAATTTTACAAGTAATAATATGTTAGGTAAATGTAATGAGATAAATGCTTGTAAGTGAACTTTTTGTATAACTTAAAATCTTAAAATCATTTTGGATGTTTACTGGATGTCTGGGTCATTTCCAATTAAGAAAGTATTATCATAATATATGGGAAGATAAGTTTCTAAAAATTGTGAAATGGTTCTCATCTTTAAAATGCTAACATCTGGTACAGAGTTCAGGATTTCTTGCTTCGTTGGCTTATATAATATGTGCCAGAAAAGATGTCTTTTATCAAGAAAACTTTGTCTAATTCAAAAGCTATGTAAAGGTTAATTCAAATTACCAACTTGAAAAGGTTATTTATGAAATGAGGTAGAAAGGAACTAATAAGAAGGAAAGAGAAATGTAAATAAAGTTATAGATAAAATATGTATTTTGGTAAAGAAGGGAATAAACAAAAGTCTTGTATGCTGAATTCTTGTTCTAGAGTACAAAATATAGTTGGATTCAAATTATTTCTTCAAGTTCTAGTTCCAGTTCTTTAAGAAAGAGATAGCATAGGACAAGTCAGAAAGTACAAGCATGTGATAGTCTGTATAAGTCATGATAAAGTTTGTGAAAGAAAATTTATGAAGGAATTTTGTGTGCAATGAGGTGGCTGTCATTAGAAAGGAATTGTTCATAATTGTCTTTCTAGAGAATGGTCCCCCATGTTAAAGCAAGTTATTCTTAAGTTATTGATTTGCTCTTAATTAGAAGAAATTTTTATTTTAATTCTATAACCTGTTCCTTTTAAAACTTCTCAGATTCATATCTCATATTCAACTACTGTTGTGCCTTGCTGTTTTCAATTCTTTCTCCCTTTGAGAAGGCCTAACACAATAATGCTCCAGCTTTTTCATCTGCTCCTGTGACTTTTTCTTCTCCAGTTTTAACTCTTGATATTAACTTATGCTGAAATATTTTATCTTAGAGGTCTATAAAAGCATTGTTTTCCTCCAGGATAACTTGATTTTATACTCCTTGTTGTTCTTGATGTGTAACTTTATGTTTGGCCTTTGGTTTTTAATTCTTAGATTGCTTAAAAAAAGTTTTAAGGGCTAATGAGTGTTGGACAACCTCCATTCTCACCTGGACTAAAATGTTTAATTGGCTATAGAAACCTGAAAAACTAATTCAGTTCATGATGGGAAACAGGGGCCAGACATGCCTCACTATGCCCCCTATTTGGAATTTAGGTCAGATTCAAAAGGCCTTTCAAGAATATGGAAATAAAGCATTGCCCTTTCCAAAAGGGAAAGAATTTACTGCCCCGTTCAACCAAGAGACTTAGTCTTGCCAAAATTTGAAGAGAAGGATCCCCAAGGATGAATTACAACCAAAATGGAAGGGCCCCTATCAGGTGTTGTTAAGTATCCCCACTGTCATTAAGCTTCAGGGGATCACCAGCTGAGTACATCTATCCAGGATTAAACCTGTTTCTTATGAGCCCCCACAGGTTTCAGATACAAACAATGTTACCTACACTTGACCCATTTGCTTTTACCTCAGAATTCTAGTCGTAAGATAGTAACATAAAATTCACCACTTTACAAAATATAGTTGGATTCAAATTATTTATTCAAAGATTGAGATCTGTCCATGTGGCTAAACTTCATTTTCCCTGATAGGTAAGACAAGGAAAGCTATAGAATAGAACTTGGGTAAAGTAATTTTTGTAACAGTTTTAAGAGAAGTTAAGAGAAATCATCAAAACATTTTTGTGAAATGGTCGTGTGCAGTCTCAGATGGGCAGTTAATCACTGCGTTCTTGGTCAATGTCTTGTGGTCTACCGTAGGCACCATCAGCCTAATCAGACCAGTCAGCTCATTCCTAGAGTTGTTTGTCAGAGTTGTTTCTAGAGTTGTTGGTCACAGTTGTTTTGTTTTTCTTTTTTTTTTTTTTTTTTTTTTTTTTTTTTTTTGACGGAGTCTCGTTCTGTCGCCCAGGCTGGAGTGCAGTGGTGCCACGTCAGCTCACTGCAACCTCCGCCACCCAGGTTCAAGTAATTCTCCTGCCTCAGCCTCCTGAGTAGCTGGGACTACAGGTGCCCGCCTCCACGCCCAGCTAATTTTTTGTATTTTTAGTAGAGACGGGATTTCACCGTGTTAGCCAGGATGGTCTCGATCTCCTGACCTGGTGATCAGCCTGCCTTGCCTCCCAAAGTGCTGGGATTACAGGCGTTAAGTCACTGTGCCTGACCTTTTTCTTTTTTTAATTATTATTATTTCAATAGCTTTTGGGATACACATTTTTTTTTTTGTTACGTGGATGAATTAAATAGTAGTGAATTCTGAGATTTTAGAGCACCCATCACCTGAGTAGTGTACAGTATACCTGTTAGTTTTATAATCTCTAGCACCTCTTCTACTCTCCCCCTTCTGAGTATTATATTAACACCACTCTGTAGTCTTTGGGTACTCATAGTTTAACTCTCACTTATCAGTGAGAACATATGTTTTTTGGTTTTCTCCCCCTGTGTTACTTCACTTAGAATAATGGACTTCAGCTCCATCCAACTCGCTGCAGAAGACATTATTTTGTTCCTTTTAACGGCTGAATAGTAGTCCATGGTTGTATATATATCACATTTTCTTTAGCCACTCATTAGTTGGCGGCACTTAGGTTGGTTCCACATCTTTGTAATTGTGTATTGTGTTGTGATAAGCATATGCGTGCAAGTATCTTTTTCATGTAACAACTTCTTCTCCTTTGGTCCATTACCTTTGTAAAAGGACCAACGCTCAGTTTGGTACAGAGATGTGGCGCTGTGGTAAGCATAGAAATATCAATTTTTCTCTCCTTCTTAATCATAATACTCCTTCCTCACTGCTTTGAACAACTGCTTCCTCCTAGGAAACACATCTTTTGTCCTTGTTGGGTGTAGAGGCCACTCTAAGGTCCAGCCAGACATCACACTGCCTCTGATAATCCTGTTTGCTCCCCCAGTTAACCGATTTCAGTGTGGGTGGGAGAAGACTCTATAGTAAATATTTCAAAAAAGTATAGCATCAAGGAATAATCTTCTTGGTTGCCGAATCTGTCATCAACATCCCCAGGATAGAGAGTTCCACGTTCTGGCACATCTGGAAAATCTAACGACCATGTCTCTGGACCTCCTAATTATCCACTGTGATGCCTTAGTACACAGACCACTACTTGTTAGGTGGAATTCTCCCCCACTTAATAGACTCTACCTAACTTCCTCCACCACTGTTATCTGCACCTGGGAGATTGGGTACTGGTACCTCCAGTGATGTAATGACACTATCTTTTGCACCCATTGCTGTGTTAATGACACAAGAATGGAAGTTTCCCCACAATGCTCTGTTCCAACCCTAGTTTCCAAGTACCAAGGCTGCACTAAGATAAATGGGATTCAAATTCTAAGTAAGGAAGTCATACATGATGCCACCGCCAAGGTCAATACATGCAAGGAAAAAGCAACTGTCTGATCCAGGAAGATGGAAGTGTTCCCCCTTCTGGAAAATATGAACTATTTGACTACTCTCATTGGAATTTGGGGAAAATAACTCTATAGATCCATCTTGGAAGCAGAGAATAGACGTTACATCACATATGGCCTCAATTTGTGCCCTAACTGGGCGCACTTTTGTCTGTGGCTATGATTGGAAAGAAATCGGACCCTGCAACTAACTACTCCTGACTCCCTGGAGAGCCAGCTATTCTTTCAGGAGTAGCTTTATTTTGTATATCAAAACTTGTACATAAAACAAAATGTTTTGTATATCAAAACAAAAATGTATGTTGGTCACCACTGCCCCTCTGACGGTCACTGTCTATAACCCTGTAAGGCCCAATAATACCAGAAATAAACAAACAATAGCATTATTTCTGGTGGAAAGCAGGGCAGCAATAATGTAGTGGCTTCTTGGAGTGGCTTTGCCTACCTGAGACAACCCTAAGGAATTAGACTCAAACCCCAGAATCATTGGCCACCAACAAAGGTGAGGCACTAAAGAGAATTCAAGAGTCCCTAGACCTTGGCAAATGTAATCCTGGACTAGTGTTGTATTTTTGGCCCTTGCTTGTTACCTCTTAGTAAAGTTTGTGTCTTCCAGATTACAACAATTCCATTTAAAGACAATGCTGTCACAAGGCTTCTAATTCATCCTGCCTTCTGACCCAGGAAACAGAGATATACTGCCTTTGGCCTCCTTACATCAGATGACAAGAGTTTCTACTCCTCCAGTGTTAGCAAGTGCCTACACTCATAAGACCAGCACAAAGCAGTTAAAGAAGATGGACCTCCACTCTTCTACAAGCCCTTTAACATTAAGGAGTAGTATATAATCTCTAATGCGAGAAAATAAGGTAGGAGAACAGCAGGATTTATGTTCTGATCCTGACAAGATGAAATCAAGAAACTGGCTGGAACAAGCCAGTGATGCCAAAGGCTGTCTCTAGTTGCCTTTGATGTTTATCAGCATATGACACCCCTACCAGCATCATGACAGTCCACAAGTACCATGGCAACATCCAGAAATAACCACTCCTTTCTCCAGATATTTATGAATAGCTCAACCCTTAATTTGCATGTAATTAAAAGTGGATATAAATGCAGCTAACGAACAGCCCATACCCTGCTGATCTGAGTGCACTGCCTATGGGTTGGCATTCCTCCACAAGGAGCACCCACTCTGCTGTACATGGCCACCTCAATAAACCTGCTTATGCTGAACCCACATTGTATCCCAGGGATGAAGCCTACTTGATCATGATAGATTAGCTTTTAGATATGCTGCTGGATTTGGTATGCTAATTTTTTTTGGTTTTTGCATTGATGTTCATCAAGGATATTGGCCTGAAGTTTTTTCTTTTTTTGTTATAGTGTCTCTGCCAGGTTTTGGTATCAGGATTACACTGGCTTCATAGAAAGAGTTGGGGAGGAGTCCCTCCTCCTCAGTTTTTTGGAATAGTTTCTGTAGAAATGGTATAAGCTTTTCTTTGTACATCTGGTAGAATCTGCCTGTGAATTCATCAGGTCCTGGGCTTTTTTATTGGTTGGTAGGCTATTTATTACTTACTCAATTTCAGAACTCATTATTGGTCTCTTCAGGAAATCAATTTCTTCCTGGTTCAGTCTTGTGAGGCTGTATATGTCCAAGAATCTATCCATATATTCTAGGTTTTCTAGTCTGTGTGCATAGAGGTGTTCACAGTAGTTTCTGATTGCTAATTTTATTTCCATGAGGTCAGTGGTAGCGTTCTCTTCATCATTTCTAATTGTGTTTATTTGGATCTTCTCTCTTTTCTCCTTTATTATTCTAGCTAGTGGCCTATCCTATTATTTCTTTCATAAAACCAACTCCTGGATACATTGAACTTTTGAATGTTGTTGTTTTGTTTTGTTTTGTTTTTGCCAATCAATTTCCTTCACTTCAGCTTCTATTATTAGTTCTTCTCTTCTGCTAGCTATAGGGTTGATTTGTTCTTGCTTCTCTAATTCTTTCAGTTGTGAGGTTATATTGTTAATCTGAGGACTATGTAACTTTTTGATATGGGCATTTAGTTCTATAAATTCCCCTCTTAACACTGACTTAGCTGTGTCCCAGAGATTCTGGTATGTTGCATTTTTGTTCTCATTAGTTTTGAAAAACCATTTGATTTCTGCCTTAATTTCATTATTTACCTAAAAATCACTTAGGGGCATGTTGTTTAATGTCCACAAAATTGTATGGTTTTAAGCAATCTTCTTAGTCCTGACTTCTATTTTTTACTTGAATGTGGTCCAAAAAGTGTGTTTGGTATGATTGTGGTTCTTTCGCATTTGCTGAGGATTGTTTTATGTAAAATTATGTGGTCGGTTTTAGAGTAAGTGGCATGTGGCAATGAGAAGAATGTGTATTCTGTTGTTTTTTGGTGGAGAATTCTGAAAAGGTCTATCAGATCCATTTGATCCAATGTTGAGTTCAGGTACTGAATATCTTTGTTAATTTTCTCCCTTGATGATCTGTCTAATACTGTCAGTGGAGTGTTATAGTCTCCCATTATTACTATGTGGGAGTCTGTGTCTCTTTGTAGGTCTCTAACAACTTGTTTTATGAATCTGGGTGCTCCTATGTTGGGTGCATACATATTTAGGATAGTTAGGTTTCTTGTTGAATTGAACCCTTTACTATTATATAATGCCTTTGTCTTTTTTGATCTTTGTTGGTTTGAAATTGTTTTATCTGAAGTTAGGATGGCAACCCCTGATTTTTTCTGTTTTCTGTTTGCTTGGTAGATTTTCCTTCATCCCTTTATTTTGAGCCTGTGAGTGTCATTAAATGTGAGATCGGTCTCATGATAACAGCATACCACTAAGTCTTTCTTTTTTATCCAGCTTGCCACTCTGTGTCTTTTAAGTGGTGCATTTAGTTCATTTACATTCAAGGTTAGTATGGATATGTGTGGGTTTGATCCCATCATTGTGTTGTTAGCTGGTTATTATGTTGGCTTATTGGAGTGGTTGCTTCACAGTGACACTGGTTTGTGTGTTTAAGTGTCTTTTTGTAATAGCTCATATGAACTTTCCTTTCTATATTTAGTAATGCTTTCAAGTTCTCTTGTAAGGCAGGTCTGGTGGGTAACAAATTCCCTCAACATTTACTTATCTTAAAAGGATCTTATTTCTCCTTTGTTTAGCAAGCTTAGGTTGGCTGAATATGAAATTCCTAGTTTAAGATTTTTTTTCTTTAATAATGTTGAATATAGGTCCCCAAACTCTTCTGGCTTGTAGGATTTCAGCTGAGAGGTCTGCAGTTAGCCTGATGGTGTTTTCTTTGTAGGTGACCTGCCATTTCTCTCTTTAGCTGCCTTTAAAATTATTCATTTAATTTTGGCCTTGGAAAATCTGATGATTATGTGTCTTGGGGATGATTTTCTTGCATAGAGTCTTGACAGAGTTCTCTGTATTTCCTGAATTTGACGGTTGGCCTCTCTAGCAAGGTTGGGGAAGTTTTCATGAACCATATCCTGAAATATGTTTTCCAGGTTGTTTGCTCTCTCCTCCTCCCTTTCAGAGATGCCAATGATTTTAGATTTGTCCTCTTTACATAATCCCATATTTAGAGGCTTTATTCATATCTTTTTATTCTTATTTATTTTTGTCTCACTGCCTTACTTCAGACATCCAGTCTTTAAGTTCTGGGATTCTTTCCTCAGCTTGGTTTATTTTACTGTTACTACTTGTATGTACATTTTAAAATCAATAAATGTGATTAATCACATAAAAAAAAAAAAACAAGGACAAAAACCACATGATTGTCTCAACAGGCACAGAAAAGGCTTTTGATAAAATTCAATACCCCTTCCTGTTCAAAACTGTCAACAAACCAGGTATTGAAAAAACATACCTCAAAACAAGGAGGCATCTATGACAAGCCCACAGCCAACATACTGAATGAGCAAAAGTTGGAAACATTTCCTTTGAAAGCCAGCACAAGACAAGGATGCCCTCTCTCCCACCGTTGCTATTCAACATAGTGTTGGAAGTCCTAGCCAGAGCAATTAGGCAAAAAGAAGAAAGTGCATCCAAATGCGAAGAGAGGAAGTCAAACTATTTGCGTTTTCAGATGGCATGATTCAATATCTAGAAAACCTCACAGTCGCAGCCCAAAAGCTCTGCCAGCTGATAAACATCAACAAGCTTCAGAATACAAAATCAATCTACAAAAATCACTAGCACTAGCATTCCAGTACAACAACAACCACCAAGCCAAGAACCAAATAAGGAACTCAATACCATTCACAATTGCCACAAAAAGAATAAAATACCTAGAAATACAGCTAACCAGGAAAGTGAAAGATCTCTACAATGAGAATTACAAAACACTGGTAACTAAATCATCGAAGACACAAACAAACAGAAAAACATTCTATGCTCATGGAGAGGAAGAATCATATCATTAAAATGACCACACTGCCCAAAGCAATTTACTGATTTACTGCTATTCCTATCAAACTATCAATTACTTTCTTCATAGAACTAGAAAAAATAAACTATTTTAAAATTCCTATGGAACCAAAAAAGAGCCTGAAGAGTCAAGGCAATCCTAAGCAAATAGAACAAAGCTGGAGACATTATGTTACTAGACTTCCAACTATATTACAAGGCTACAGTAACCAAAAAAGCATGGTAATGGTACAAAAACAGGCACATAGACCAATGGAAAACAATAAAGAGCCCAGATATAAGGTTGTGCACCAACAACCATATGATCTTTGACAAACCTGACAAAAACAAGCAACAGGGAAATGCTCTCTGTTCAATAAATGGTGCTGGGGTAACTGGCTAGCCATCTGCAGAAGACTGAAGCTGCCCCCCTTTCTCACACCATATAAAAAAATCAACTCAAGATGGATTAAACACTTGAATATAAAACCCAAAACTGTAAAAACCTTGGAAGATAACCTAGGCAATATCATCCTGGACATAGGAACTTGCAATGATTTCATTACGAAGACACCAAAAGCTATTGCAACAAAAGCAAAAATTCACAAGTGGAATCTAATTAAACTTAAAACCATCTGCACAGCAAAACAAACTTTCAACAGAGTAAACCTACAGAATGAGAGAAAATATTTGCAAACTATGCATCTGACAAAGGTCTAATATCCACCATCTATAAGGAGCTTAAATATATTTACAAGCAAAATAAAACCCATTAAAAAGTGGGCAAAAAACATGAACAGACACTTTCCAAAAGAAGACATACATGTGGCCAAGAACCATATGAAAAAAAGCTCCATGTAACTTATCATTAGAAAAATGTCAATCAAAAACAATGAGATATCACCTTCCACCAGTCAAAATGGCTATTAAAAAAAATACCAGATACTGGCAAAGTTGAGGAGAAAAGGGAACACTTACACACTGTCGGTGGGAGTATAAATTAGTCCAACTGTTGTAGAAAGCAGTATGGTGATTCCTCAGAGAGCTAAAAGAAGAACTACTATTCGACCCAGCAATCCCATTTTGGGTATATACCTAGAGGACTATAAATCATTCTGCCATAAAGACACATTCATGTGAATGTTTATTACAGCACTATTCACAATAGAAGGACATGGAATCAATCTAAATGGCCATTAATATCAGGCTGAATAAAGAAACTGTGGTATATATACGCCATGGAATACTATGCAGCCATAAAAATTAATGAGATCATGTCCTTTGTGGGAACAAAACTGGAGCTGGAGGTGATCATAAAATTAATGCAGGAACAGAAAACCAAATACTACATGTTCCCATTTATAAGTTGGATCTAAATAATAATAATTTATGAATACACTGAAGGAAACAACAGACACTGGTGCCTACTTGAGGGTGGAGGGTGAGAGGAGGAAGAGGAGCAGAAAATGTAGCTATTGAGTGTTAGGCTTAATTCCTGGGTGATGAAGTAATCTGTACAAAAAAACCATTATACGTGTTTACCTATGTAATAAACCTTCATATGTGCCCCTGAACCTAAAATAAAATAAAGTAAAATAATAAATAATAAAAATAAATTATAATACTGCTGGCTGCTTGAATTGCTTGTCCCAAGGCAAGCCAAGAACTCTCCCAAGATAAACTAACGTTTGGGCTGGCCTGTCCTGGCATCATCTTGCTCGCTGAACGAACGCAGAAAGCCATGCTTCTCACAAATGATATGTCAATAGAAGCAGTTCTATCCTGCGCAGAGGTATTAAAGGAAGTATCGTCGAGACGGTCAGAGATTAGAATCTGAGTGCATGTCTTTGCCCGCTCCTATGTGGTACGTGGACAAATTACGATGCGATTTTTTCCTAAGTTCCTCAGTCCAGTAAAGCATGGGTGCTAAATTATTGTAATGGCTTCATAGTTTTGGCATTAATGTTTTTTTTAATTATTACTTTAAGTTCTGGCCCTGTACATGTGCCAGAACGTGCCGGTTTTGCTAGTACAAGCAACACGGTGCCATGGTGGTGGCTGCCACTTCATCAACGCCTCCGTCACCTACCGATGTAGGTATTTCTCCTTGTACGCTACTTCGAGCCCGTTAGTGCACCCCGACAGGCCCCGGTTGGTGTGTGACTAGTTTCCTCCCCTGTGTCCATGTGTTCTCATTGTTCAGACTTCCACTTATGAGGGAAACATGCAGTGTTTGGTTTCTGTTCTGTGTGATAGTGTTCGGCGGAAGAATGACGTGCCAAGCTTGCAGGGTGTCGCGATGTCCTTGCTGCAAAGGACAGGAAATCATCCTTTTCTATGATCTACATAGCATTCCACGGTGTGTATGTCCACATTTCTTGTATCCAGTCTGGTTCCACTGATGCACATTTTTGGTTGTTCCAGGTCTTGCTGTGTGAATAGTGCCCAATAACATACGTATGCATGTGTCTTTATAGTAGAATGATTTATAATCCTTTTGTAGCAGACACCCAAGTAACTGGATTTGCTGAGTCAAATGGTATTTCTACGTTCGTGGTTCTTGAGGCAGTCGCCGCACTGTGTTCTCACAATGGTGAATAATTCACACTCCCGACGCGAACATGTAAAAGGTATTTCTCCACATCCTCTACAGCACTGTTGTTCCTGACATTTTATGATCATCCATTTCTCACTGCGTGAGACTGGTATCTCATTGTGGTTTTGAGTGTGCATGTTCTCGTAATGACAGCTTGATAAATAGCATTTTTCATTTTGTCTGGTTGGAGTGCATAATTTAATTAATATGTAAATAACCTAGAATATAGTAGCTGCTTTAATTTTGCTATTACGCTGTATTTGTGTTTAGTAGCAGGGTATTATCTTTCCTTTGTTTATTTAAGCCACAATGCCATTTATACTGGTTAAGTGTATCAGGAAACCTGGAATGAAATTGGATGTCCAATGGGTAAGTGGGATTTAAAGCATGGACCCTATGCAGAAAAGTATACTGGCTCTGGTGCAGAGCTTCCTACGATTGGGTGGGAGTGATTTAGTAATTCTCGTTTGGTGTCTTGATTAGTTTGGGAACTTGCATTGTGTGTATTCCTATACTTTTGGTTCGTTGTACATTTTGTTGTTGTCTTTTTAAAAAAAAAGAAAGCATGGATATTCAGCTCAGATTTCCTTGAAGACCAAAATACATGCATAATTTAAAACATAAGACCAAAATCCAAGATGTATGTTTTATTTAAGTATAAGCAACATAGTTGGGAAGAAGAAAAAATTCAGAATTTGCTTAAATTCATGTTATTTTTAAGAACCACAAAATATGCTTCAGGCAAAGCTGAAGTGTTTTTAGTTGCAGTGAAGACACAAGAGGTTCCCAAAGGAATGAAGTGGTGAATAGAATTTCACCTCTGAAATCTTCACTGGGAATATGATTTTTCAATTGCTACATCTAATGTGCAAAACAAAAAACAAACAACAAGCGGAAACATCTGATCTTCATTTTCTATTCCATTTCTGTAACTACCAAAGAACATATGGACCATCATATCAATTCTTTTGCGTGTGTGTGTGTGTGTTTTTTTTTTTGTTCCTAGAGCAGCGTATATTCTCAGCTACATTAATCATATTTTGAAATCAAGTTTATGTTTTGATACATAGGATTTATATAGTCCCTGATGAATTTTGAAAGCACACAATATTTATTTATGTAGACTATATAAAATACTTTAAAAATGTCAGGGGAAAAAAAAGTATATTTAGCCAAATTCCTGAAAACTTGGTAGATGTTTGCTGGAAATGTTTCTCAACACTGATATTTTTGTAAGACTGACACATGCAAATCTACCCTTATTGTTTCTCTTTTGTTGTTTTTGTTTGTATACAGACATATAGTCATAGTTCTATTTAACCAATGTGCTTTCTACCTGAGATGTCTGCTGTTACTAGGCTGGTCTCTGAGGTAATTCTCTGAAAATTACAGGCTCATTCCTGCCACCTAGTACTGCTTATTAAAAATACTTCATACCTCCCCCTTTGTTTTCAAGACTATGGCTGGGTATTAAGGCTGCATAACTTATCTAGAACAAATATCTCCCTATTGGTAACTGTTACCCTACATATAAAGACACCTTCTGCACAAGTATGTGTTTCTAACCATTCATTACCAGTTCTTTGTAATTTTTCTGTTTTGCTTAATAGGAATTTTGTAGACTTTTTGGAAATGTTATGGAACAATAATTACTAAACAAGAAAATCAAAGGCATTTTAAACTCAATGGCAAGTAAAACATTGGATTTTAACAAGTTTCTTTCAAATCGAAAAAGCATTGCCCACTAATTTTGCCCAACAGCTTCTGGAGCCAGTTTTAACCCTTTGCCTTTTTTCTTCATACTATATTCTCAGTTGTCCTTGAAAACCGTTCAAAATTGTTCCATCTTTTCAATCCTTAATATCATAGCTCAATTCTGAACAATTTCAGCTCATTTTTACTGTCTAAATGACAGTTTTTGCCACCTTCAACGCACACTATAAACATCCTCTAGATTAAATTTCCTAAAATACCACTTTCATCATGTTACAATCTTGCGCAAGTTCATACTGTGGTTCTAGTGATTATGGGAAAAAGCCCATTCTCCTTACACTGACAGGTTTCCAAGGCTTGGGGAACAGCATCCCATTTTAGTTATCAATCTAACGTCCTATGACTTCCCAAATAAGTTCTGCTTCCATCAGAATACATTCCTTTTCATCCCCCGTAGCCCATGTCACTCTGCCCAGTGACTTTCCTAATGTTTTCTTCTACTTTTTCCATCTCTTCAGCTGTCCACATTCTACCTGTCTTCCAAAGCCAACTGAAGTGTTATAAATTCTATTAAAATTTCAACTACTATAGCCCACTGGTCTTACTTTTCTCTGAATTTACACTACACCTCACTGAATTATTGTGACTACGTAATTCAGTGAAGTTTATATGCTGCTCTGCATTGTTTCTCCTATGGAACTACTGTTAGTCCAAATAGATTATAAAACAATTGAAGAAATGAATATTCCTTATGCAATTTTTTTTCATATTAACCACAGAGCTTTTTCAGTGCTGGAAATACACTACATCTTATGGATGCAAAGTAAACTCAATATGATATGCTTTAAAAAGAATAAAAGGTTTTTAAAATACATCTGTACTAACTGTAAAATTACCAGGGATAGATTAATGACTGTCTAAGAGACATGAATGGGGCAAATCCATGTGCTCTGAAAAAGTTAGAGATAACATTTTTATAAATAAAACTGCAGGTTAAATATACCAGATGATGATATTTAAATAATATTTCATTGTATCTCTTTACAAAGGGAAGATGATCCTCAGATTTTCAGTTTCAAACACAGGTGTCTGTCCTATTGTCTTTTTTTTTTTTTTTTTTTTTTTTGAGATGGATTCTCGCTTTGTCTCCCAGGTTGGAGTGCAGTGACACATCTCCGCTCACTGCAAGCTCCGCCTTCTGGGATCATGCCATTCCCATGTAGCTGGGACTACAGGCACCCCGCCACCACACCCGGCTCATTTTTTGTATTTTTTTAGTACAGACAGCGTTTCACCGTGTTAGCCAGGATGGTCTGGATCTCCTGACCTCATGATCCACCCACCTCGGCCTCCCAAAGTGCTGGGATTACAGGCGTGAGCCACCACGCCCAGCCTGTCCTGTTGTCTTAAGAAAGCTTTTCATTTTCTAAACCAAGAATAGAAAAAAAGGAGAAATCTTAGCTGTGTTAAGATGAGAGAATTAAAAGATAAGTCCAAATGTCAATATTCTCCTTTGTCATTACATTACAAATCTTTGTGAAACTTTGTCAAGTATGAGTTTTGTTAAAGGCTAAAACTACTTGATATTTTCTGACAACAGCTATTTTATATCTAAAATTTACCAACCTTTACATAAACAAATCTGTGATGAGTCTGGAAACAAATCATATTATCACTCTGAGTTTACAATGTTAAGTTTTTGAACTAAAACCATTAGCAATAAGAATGGAACAACTCTCAAAACCCGGTTCCAGTTCTAGTATGACAGATGGCAAAATGATCTAAAATTCCTAAACACAAAATAGAAATGAATTAAAGTGCACATTACTCTGAACTTGGTGTATCAGGGAGTGGTTAAGTAGAGGACAAGAGGTGGGAGATGAGTATATGGAGTAAGTATTACCATATTACACATGAGGAAACATAGTGCTAGCTTGTTATGTGACTGAGCTGAGGTTTCATAGCCAAATTCAAGGACATCTGCGTCCAAAACCGATGCTTTCTTATTTACTATGACACGTCTCTGGATAAAACATCTTTCACTCTCCCTAAAGTGCCTAACATATTTGTCTTTCACTGCTGGTTAATCTTTTCTTTTTTGGTGTAGGAGGACATTGTGACTATAAACTTTTCTACACACATCTAGTTGTCTTTACATAGATATAGATCCTGGTATAGTTATTAAATGTATATTAGGAATTAAGCTGCTCTACTAACAAAGAAACCCAATTTAAAAATGGGCAAAGAACATGAATAGACATTTTTCCAAAGAAGACACAAAAAGGTCAATAGGTGTATGAAAAGCATCAACATCAATAATAATCAAGGAAATACAAATCAAAACCACTATGATATACCACCCCATACCTGTTAGAATAGGTATACCAAATACCAAATGTCAAAAAATAATAAATATGAGAGAGGATTTGGAGAAAAGGGAACCCTGGTACACTGTTTGTAGGAATGTAAATTGGTACAAACATCATAGAAAACTGTTTGAAGGTTCCTAAAAATCTAAAACCATAATAATCACATAACCCTGCAATCTCTCTGCTGGGTCTATACCTAAAGGAAATGAAGTTAGCACCTTATAGAGATATCTGTACTCTCGTGTTCATTGCAGCAGTTCACAATAGCCAAGATACAACTTACATGTCCATCAATGGATGAATGAATAAAAAAATTGCAGTGTACACACAAACACACACACACACACACACACAGGAATATTACTCACCCTTAAAAAAAAAGAGGTAATAACTGCCATTTTCTATGACATGAATGTTCCTGGAGGATATTATGCTAGGTAAAATAAGCCAGACACAGAATGACTGTGTGATTTCACTTATATGTGGAAGTTTTTTAAAAAAAAAATCCAAGTCATAGAAACAGTAGAACAGTGGTTACCAGGAGTGAGGAGGGAAGGAAAAGGGGAGAAAAAGGTCAAAGGGTATGAATTTTCAGTTATATAGGATGACTAAGTCTACAGATCTAATGTATAGCATAATGACTATACTTCATTATATTGTAATGTATACTAAAAATTTGCTAAAAGAGTAGATTTAGGTGCTCTTACCACACACACAAAAAAGGTGATGGATAGGATAATTTTCATGACTGCAGTAATCATTTTACTACATACACATAAATTAGCACTACACACACACACACACACACACACATATTACATTTTAGATCTTAAATACATACAATAACATTTCTTAAAGACCCAAAAACGTAGTGCCAAGACAGAAACATATTTCTTTCTCACATCATAATCTTAACAGAGAGTCCAGGGGAAATATGTTGGTTGTAAAGTGTCAGGAACCACTCAGTTTCCTATCTTAATGCTCTGTCTTCCTCAATATTTGGTTTCTACCTCATGGGCAACTATGATTCCTCTAGCTTTTCTTATCCACATTCCAGAAACCTGGGAAGCAGGTGAAGTAAAATATACCCCTTCCCTCTGAGGGCATGACTCACAGGTTTCCTACATCACTAGTTCTACTTACATTTCATTGGCCAGAACTTAACCACACGGACACACCTAACAAAAACAGCAAGGACATACAGTCTTAGCCAATCAGATAATGTGCTCAGCTAAGACTCAAGGTTATATTACTAAACCAGTTCATGCCTAAAGATGATTGTAGGTAAACAATATATAGGCCACTTGTCACTTTTCTGATTGACTCCCAACTTACTATTAATGTGCACATATATTTAGTATATCTGGACATAATGAACTAAGGCCATGATTTTTACTTCTTTTCTTGATTTTTGTTTGTTTGTTTGTTTTTTGAGACAGGGTTGTACTCTTTTGCTCAGGCTGAAGTGCAGTGGCTCACTGAAGTGCATAGCTCACTGAAGCCTTGACCTTGAATTCATGGGCTCAAGTGATCTCCTATCTCAGCCTTCCAAGTAGCCTCTAGTCTTCCAAAGACTAAGCAGTAAGTCCTACTTACAGCCGTGTACCACTGTGTCTCATTTTTTTTTTTTTTTTTTGAGAAAGGGTCTCACACTGTTACTCAGGTTGGAGTGCAGCAGCATGATCACGGCTCACTGCCCTGCTGATTTTTTTAAAAGTTTTTCATAGGGATGGGGTCTCACCATGTTACCCAGGCTGGTCTTGAACTGCTGGCCTCAAGTGTTCCTCCCACCTCAGCCTCCTAAAATGCTGAGATTATAGGCTGGAGCCACCTAGACCTCTCCTTGATCTTTTCTAAATGATGATCCATTAGAGTATGTTGCATAATATTTATCTGTTTTATAATTGCAAGTTTTTATTTTATTGTATCACTTCAATAAATTTATTGTACCGCTTTGATGAATCCTTGATGGATTTATCAAAGGAAACGAAGACCTCAGAAAAAAAAAAAAAGCAATTGAGACATATTTTGTTTTCATAGTTGGTTTGAAGGAGTGTCGTTCCAATCCTTCAGGATCCTTGTAATGACAACTCCTTGGTGTACCCAAAAAGTGCCACTAATTAACACAAAATAAATGCTGTGGTTTTGGACTAGTGTTCTCTGTATTAATGAGAACTCGCGGTTTTTTCTCTATAGAGAGACATAATTGTTTACATGAGTATATTCTTTCTTTTGCCTGACTGCTCAAGCTAGGACTTCCAATACTATGTTTAACAGAATTGGTGAGAGAGGGCATCCTTGCCTTGTGTCAATTTTCATGGGAATGCTCCCAACTTTGCCCATTCAGTACAACGTTGGCTGTGTGTTTGTTGTAGATGGCTCTTACTATTTTGAGGTATGTTCCTTCAATATGTTGGCTTAACTTTTTGATGTGCTGCTGGATTCGGTTTGCAAGTATTTGTTGAGGATTTTTGCCTCGACGTTCATAAAAAATACTGGTCTGAAGTTTCCCTTATTTGTTGTGTCTCTGCCAGGTTTTGATACCAAGATGATGCTGTCCTCATAGAAAGTTGAGGAAGAGTCCCTCCTTCTCAGTTTTTTGGAATAGTTTTTGTAGGAATGGTACCAACTCTTCTTTCTATAATACATCTGGTAGAATTCAGCTGTGAATCTATGAGGTCCTGGGCTTTTTTGCCTTTTTTTTTTTTGCTGGGTAGGCTATTTATTACTCAATTTCAGAGTTCATTATTGGTCTATTCAGGAAAGTAATTTATTCCTGGCTCAGTCTTGGGAGTGTGCATGTGTCCAAGAATTTATCCATCTCTTCTAGGTTTTCTAGTTTGCATACATAAGGTGTTTATAGTAGTTTCCAATGGCTACTTTTATTTCAGTGGGGTCAGTGGTGACATTCTCTTCATCATTTCTAATTGTGTTTATTTGGACCCTCTCTCTTTTCTTCTTCATTAATCTAGCTAATCTATTTTATTCCTTTAAAAAAAACAACTCCTGGATTCATTGATCTTTTGAATGGTTTTTTCATGTTTCAATTTCCTTCAATTCAGCTCTAATTTTTGTTATTTCTTGTGTGAACCCAGGAAATTTGAGACAGGTCTCAGTTAATTTAGCAAGTTTATTTTGCCAGGGTTGAGGATGCACCCATGACATAGCCTCAGGAAGACCTGATGACATGTGCCCAAGGTGGTCAGGGCACAACTTGGTTTTATACATTTTAGGGAGACATGAGACATCAATCAATACATGTAAGAAATACACTGCTTCAGTCTGGAAAGGCGGGGCAACTGTAAGTAAAGGCATGAAGACTCAAAGCAGGGAGGGAGCTTCCAGGTCACAAATAGGTGATACACAAATGGTTGCATCCTTTTGAATTTCTGATTAGTCTTTCCAAAGGATGCAAATCAGATATGCATCTATCTCAGTGAGCAGAGGGGTGACTTTGAATAGAATGGGAGGCAGTTGGGCATGGTGGCTTACTCTGTAATCCCAGCACTTTGGGAAGCCAAGGTGGGAGGATCACCTGAGGTCAGGAGTTTGAGACCAGCCTGGCCAACATGGTGGTACTCCATCTCTACTAAAAAAATACCAAAATTAGCCAGGCGTGGTGGTGTGCACCTGTAATCCCAGCTACTAGGGAGGCTAAGGATCGCACCACTGCACTCCAGCCTGGGCGATAGATCCATCTCAAATAATAATAATAATAATAATAATAATAATAATAATAATAATAATAATATAATGGGAGGCAGCTTTGCACTAAGCAGCTTCCAGCTTGAGTTTCCTTAGTGATTTTGGGGGCCCAAGATATTTTCCTTTCACATTTGTCTTCTGCAAGCTTTGAGGTTTTTTTCTTGCTTCTCTAATTCTTTCAGTTGTGATGTTATACTGTTAATATGAGGTCTTTCTAACTTTTTTATGTGGGCCTGTAGTGCCATGAATTTCCCTCTTAACACTGACTTTGGTGTCCCAGAGATTCTGGCATGTTGTATATTTCTTGATTTCTGCCTTAATTTCATTATTTACCCAAAAGTCATACAGGAGCATGCTGTTTTAATTTCCATGTAACTGCATGGTTTTGAGAGATTTTCATAGTCTTGATTTCTGTTTTTATTGTACTGTGATCTGAGAGTGTGTTTGGTGTGGTTTTGGTTCTTTTACATTTGTTGAGGATTGTTTTAGGTCCAATTATGCGGTCGATTTTAAAGTATGTGCTATTTGGTCATGAGAAGAATGTGTATCTGTTGTTTTTTGGTGTAAAGTTCTGTAAAGGTCTATCAGAGCCATCTGGTCCAATGTTGAATTCAGGTCCTGAATATCTTTGTTAATTTTCTGCCTTGATGATCTGTACTAATATGGTCAGTGGGGTGCTGAAGTCTTCTACTGTTATTTGTGGGAATCTATGTCTCTTTGTAGGTCTCTAACAACTTGCTTTATGAATCTGGGTGCTCCTGCATTGTGTGTATACATATTTAGCATAGTTAGGTCTTCTGGTTAAAGTGAACCCTTTACCATTATATAATGCCTTTCTTTGTCTTTTTTATTTTTGTTGGTTTGAAATCTGCTTTGTCCAAAGTTAGGATTGCAACCCCTGATTTTTTCTGTTTTCTGATTGGTGGGTAGATTTTCCTCCATCCCTTTATCTTGAGCCTATGAGTGTTATGATGTGTGAGATGAGTCTCCTGAAGACAGCATACTACTGGCTGACCCAAATTTTTTAACAACTACGTATTTCTAAAGTTTCTTATTACACAAAGAATGTGTGTTCTCACAGTGATATTTATTAAATTTCTTCATGAATCTTCTGATTTGTAAGACAAAATGAGTCCATCATACATGAATTTAAGCCACAAACCATTATCAATATATATCTGCACTATTCCATATTACTTGTGATAAATTTTGCAATGGGAAAGGGACTTAATTTCTCACATTTAATAAATATGCTTCAGCTAGGTAACAATTTGAAGGCTATAATTTTATATGTTAAGATTATTTTTTTCTTATATTGATAGGCAATGAGAAATAATATCTCCACATTAAACATTTAATGAAAACAATCAAAACCAATTTCATATCTAAGACTGAATCATAGGTAAAGCTGGTACCAATACTGAGTATAATTATTTTGGCATCATATGTAGATCAGATGTTTTAATTCTGGAAGGAAATGTTTAACGATGAGAAGGACATTATCATTTGCCTTCAATTGCTTTGACAATCCCAGTCATTTATTTACCTCATTACCTAAATACTTTGTAGATTTGGTATTTTGGTAGAAGTTATGGTTATCCAGTTTAGATTACATAAATAACAACCTCACTAATTTGGCCTTTTCAGAATTCCCTTTCTGTATTTGTTTGTTTGTTTGTTTTTGCACTAGTATTTTCTCAAAAATTCTTATTTATCAACTCAGTATTAAATATTTAATTGGCTGGGCATGGTGACTCAGGTTGTAATTTCAGCACTTTGGGAGTCCAAGGCAGTGCATCGCCTGAGCTCAGGAGTTGGAGACCAGCCTGGGCAACATGGTAAAACCTCATCTCTACCAAAAATACAAAAAATTAGCCAGGCATGGTGGCACATGCCTGTTGTCCCAGCTACTCGGGAGGATGAGGTGGGAGGACTGCTTGAGCCTGGGATGCCAATGTTACAGTGAGCCAAGACTGCACTTGCAGTGAGCCAAGACTGTGCTACTGCACTCCAGCCTGGGCAACAGAGTGAGATCTTCTATTAATCAGAATAAACCTTTTGGGAAAATAAAAAAAAAAAAACCTGAACATTAATTTTAAATTCTTGTCAAGGTCTCAAAACTTAAACAAACTGCTTTCAAAATGAAGTTTTGAACATTATCTTTTCTCTTCCCCTTATAAATCTTCCTGGAAACACGATGTTAGAACTAGTCTGGAGAATCCTTTGTAAGAACCTAAAGTACAGAATGACAATTTCGGTGTTATGCAGTAAAAATCAGAAGAGCTGAATTTGAATCTTCATTTTTTGTAACGAATGGATAAATTATGTAATATCCTGTCTTCAATTATTTCTAAGTATTGCTGTTCTCATTTTAGAAATGAGAAATTTAAACCTCCAAGAACTTCAATAATTAGCCTAAGGTCAGACATCTAATAAAAGCGTCATAATTTGCAACTATATCTAACTGTGTGTGTGGGGGGGGGGGGGTTTGTTTGTTTTAGAAACAGTGTCTCACTTTGTCACACAGGCTGGAATGCAGTGGCACCATCATAGCTCCCTGCAGCCTCCAGCTCCTAGGCTCAAGCAATCTTCCAGCCTCAACATTCCACAGTGCTGAGATTACATGCATGAGCCACCATGGCCAGACTGCATTTCTTTTTTAAGAAAAGTTTCTTTTCTGTAATGATGTCCCTAATTATTCTGATTAATAGAATGGTCCAATTTGTATTATCTGTTTTTGAAGCAACAGAAAATATTCTACTCACTGAGTTTTATTACAAAAATTAGCTCGTATGTGATCAGTAAATCGTGGAGTACTGTTAGTATAACGCAGAAATAAGATTAGTTCATCCATGATTGTTTCTCCAACACATTAATGTTTTATGCTACCAAGTACCAGCAGATGAACCCAACAAGCCAGGGAGGAATACTGTGATATTCACATTGCTCATTCATCCGTTTTTATTTTCTTTGGCTCCTTTTATTGGTCTGTTTTGGAAGTGTTTTTTGAGCAGTTTTTCCTAATCTTTTGAATTTTGTCCTTGTCTCCTTGGCTTAGCAGCCTCAACCCTTCTTCACATCTCCTTCTGTCAAATTACTTTCAACTTTATTTTGTGATGAAGTTATAAATTTATTGAGTATTGGCTTCAAACAATCTATTTGCCTTTCTTTTTGTTATTATTATGTTGAGGACTGTAATATTTTTGTTAATGCCCTGATTTTCAATTGTCTGCCCCATCTTTTTTTTTTATAAACTAGTTTGTAATTTTTCAGAAAACATGTATTGTAAGAAGGAAATGCCAATACATATAAATCACAGAGACAAAAATACATCAAACACAACTTTCGTGTATTTGCTAATTTAGGATATATTGCCACTAATATGAGTGTTTATATTATTTTCATTATTATTGCATCCAAGTCTTGTTTTGACTTGTGGCCGTTTCCCATTCCTTCCACAACATTTATTGAAAACTGTAATATATAAGGCACTACTGGATGTAAATGTGAATTTAACAGTCATTATACTTACTAGAAAATTACATTTTAGCAGGGAAAATAAAACATGCATATAATCACACACCTAATAAATGCTATGTATAAAGCTGTGTAGTAGGTAATAGAAATATAAAAAATTTTGAAACGTGCCTCTTCTTCTCAAGGAGAAATAGCATATACATATATATGTAATAGTGCAGTTGGATAAGTAAACATATGAACAAGTTCCAAATGAAATATATACCCTTCTACAGCTTAGTATATTTATATTTTGTATGATTTTGTAGATTTGTATTTGCACAGTGCCTGTTTTTTGTTTATGAAATTAATAAACATACCCCATTCTATTCAAGAAACACCTTCTGGGCCGGGCGCGGTGGCTCAAGCCTGTAATCCCAGCACTTTGGGAGGCCGAGACGGGCGGATCACGAGGTTAGGAGATCGAGACCATCCTGGCTAACACGGTGAAACCCTGTCTCTACTAAAAAATACAAAAAACTAGCCGGGCGAGGTGGTGGGCGCCTGTAGTCCCAGCTACTCGGGAGGCTGAGGCAGGAGAATGGCGTAAACCCGGGAGGCAGAGCTTGCAGTGAGCTGAGATCCGGCCACTGTACTCCAGCCTGGGTGACAGAGCGAGACTCCGTCTAAAAAAAAAAAAAAAAAAAACAAGAAACACCTTCTGACCAGCGATTATAAGCAGGATATTATACCTCCATGTTTGATATCAGATGCTAGGACAGACATAAATATGAACAAGATACAACCTTTCTCTTCAACACTTTAAAAATCTAGATTAAAAGCATCAAAACTAGGCTTGATTATTCAGAAAACAGGTGTTTTTTTTTTTGTTTTCATTTATCTAAACATTTAATTCTTTCAGTTATCTCAACATTTAATTCACCCAGTGGATGTAGAAACTGTAATACATAAGAAGGCAAAGAATTTTTAGTAAAGGTTAGTTTTGAGCAACATTCTATGATCGCTGGCCTAGTCACAGAGAAACAGTACACAAGGTTACCTAAATGAGGCTTTTCCTAAATTGAGTTTCCAGGTCAAGAGTTTATTTTTCATGTTGGAATAAATGTACTGAATCAACTATTGAAAATTTCACCATGCAGACATTTTACTGTCTATAAGCCAATGATGATATAGATTTTCAAAAGAGAAGGGTGAAAAGTAAAGACTTGGGAAGAAAAGAAGGCTAATTAATAATATTAATCTGCGCTTGTCCCAATGGCCTTGAAGGCAGGCAAATACACTGCCAAAGCCACTTGACTTTAGGTAGAAGTTACAGGGATCAGGTTAAAAACGACTCATCCAGATTCTTCTGTATAAAATGCATTTATAAAAGCACTCAAGAACAAAATGTAGAAAACGATGGAGACCATAAAAATGTATTTTAATTGATACATCATAGTTGTATAAACTTTTGAGTACATGTAATATTTTCATACATATATACAATGTGTAATGATTAAATCAGGGTAATTAAGATATCCACCACCTCAAACATTCATCTGATCTTTGTGTGGGGAACTTTATAATTCTTTCCTTACAGTAAGTTATTTAAATACAATAAGTTATTGTTAACTCTAATTTCCCTATTGTACTATCAAATACAAGAACTTATTCATTCTATCTAGCTTATTTTCATACTCATTAAGCAACTCCTATCCTCACAAGTATAATTAATTTCGTCCTTTGTGTATACTGTGATGAATATAAGCTCAGAAATGTAATTTGTTCTAAAAGAATTTGATATAAATCTTAAAATTTGACCTAAGAAACGCAATCCATTTCTTTAAAAGATCCCTGATTAAACAAAAGAAATGTCAGAATATATGCTAAAACAAAAACAAAGGGAAAGATGAAAGCAACTAAACATGAATGTTTTTCCTCAAACAGAAGTAAGCAGAATCTCCGAATCTATTTTCAGCCTTTCAGATAATAAATTGGTGAAACCAAAAGTTCAACATGCAAAAATGCCTTTTCACAGATTTAAGGAACACTTGATTAAAGCAAAGAGAAAACCCTTATGTGTACATGAAGGAGTCCACCTACTGGACAGACTGTTAATTGGTGTGAAAAAAATTCACAAACATATTTTAAACTCGACACAGGAAGCTTCTCAGCAACATGAAATACAAAGGCCTTTTAAAAACAATTGTATTAGAATTCTAATCATTATGTATGCCTCACATAAAGAAAGGCTTAATAAAAATCAAATAGGAAGAAAGGAAAAAAGAAAGAAGAGAGGGAATGAATCCCATTTCTTCTTCCTAATCTTCCCATTTCTTTTCTGAGAAGCACTTTAAGGAATACATTTTCATGTTACATTTTCCATTGAAAGATACTAGTTTCCTACCCTTAAGGGTATGGGTAAAAAAGCAAACACATTCCTTTAAGAGGTAGAACTTTATTTTGTCTTAGCTAGCTTGACAATCCTGAGAAAACAGAAAAAAACAAAAAAAAATTACCTCATGACCTTCATCTGAATGCATCCTACTACCCAGGGCTCAGATCCTGGAGGATTCACCTAAGATCATGTACATAAAACTACTTTAAAAAGTAAATATCCTATACAGAGACAAGATAATCAAGTCATATTTGGCAATGCATCCCAACTAGGCAAGCAGTCTTCACTACCTGATTATTCCCCAAATTCCCTCATTTCTGCTCTGCACTCTGCAAGTAGCCTCGAAAATGAAAAAAAAGGTTAGGAGTTGGCCGTGGATTCCGTTGTCATCTCCTGGACATGGTTCACTCCTATTTGGAGCCATTAATCAAGCCAAAACCAGTAGGCTGCCAACCCCTACTGACGGTATAGATACCCAAATGAAAGACCTGCTTGCTGTGCTGACACCACTCTTAAGGACTCAAACATCTGGGAAGCAACATTTCACAGTGTTGATCACAACTTTACTGATAAGCAATAACTCACATGGTGTGTACTGTGCATTAGGAGCTCAACAGGAGAAGCAAAGCAGTGTCCCTTTGAAGGTGCCACAAGCACTCAGTGCTCTCCTTTGAGAGAAAGCGTTTTGCATCTCACAGTGGTGCCTTCAGGTAATAGACGGTGCCTTCAACCAAGACTTCAGTCCTTTACGATTACGGGAAATAAGCCACATTTAAATCTTGGCCCATCCAGTTTCCTGTTTCTAGCTTGTTCATGCCCATTTAAGAATTTAATCTCTTTAAATACTAGATTTGCTTTATAATCACAAAAGTAATACATGCAAGTTAAATAACGGTGCTGGACAGGGGCAGATTATGTTTCTTCTTAGACATTTTATATTGTGTTGATATTACTTCCCTACTGTGTTTTTATAATAATTACTACAATCCCAATTCCGTATCTTCCTCTAATCCCCCATTCTATACACCACCAACACCACAAAACACACACCAACAGATATCTTTAAGTGAGCAGCTACTTATCTGTGCCTTCTAGTGTTCCTGCAATGATTATGTATTAGTTGTACATTTTAAAGTAACTAAGAGTGTAACTGGATTGTTCGTAACACAAAAGATAAATGCTTGAGGGGATGGATACCCCATTTTCCATGATGTGAGTATTATGCATTGCATGCCTATATCAAAACATCTCATGTACCCCATAAATATATACACCTATTATGTACCCACAAATTTAAATTTTAAAAATAATAATGATAAATAAATAAAATCTAAGGAGAAAAATCCATTTGATAGAACTAGTTAAACCACCTTTATAGATAGTTCTCATATTTCCTCCTCCCATTATACTTATTATCTACATTTTCTCTGGCTAGGACTTCTAACAACTGGCCTGGATTTCAAACTGTAGTACTACAATAAACCTGTCACCTACTCCCTGGATGTAGGTACTGTCACAAAGTAGTCTTAACGTTCAACTCTTCTCCATGTCGACCAGGCCTAACACCACAATACTACATTCTTCTTCAAGTCAGGGATGCTCTCACACATTTTAACTCAGGTTTTCATTGATTAATTCTGCTTTCAGATGATTCTCCAGCTTGTCTAAGCAGAAATAATTGACAAACAGGGAAGCAAGACAGGCAAGGCTGCCATGAGCACTGTATGTCAAACATTAGCCACAGAGAGAGGTGAGATAGGTATGAAAAAGAGGACAAGTGCACATTGAATCAATGGGTAACAGCAATGTGGATAGAACAAAGTCTATAATTTTCAAACAAAAGTAATGCCTCTTGAGAAGCAGCTCATAATGAGGGCAAAAAGTCAAATTCTCTCAGCTTTTTAATTAAGTTTACTTAGTACAGGAAAAAAGGTGCTCACTAAATATTGTTGGTTCACTACAATGACACACACACACACATATACACACACACTCTAAAACTGATATGAAATTCAACTAAATGTTAATAATAGTTGTTTCTAAGGAGTTGAATTTTTGAGTACTTTTCTGCATTTTGGTAGAGTTTCTTTTTCTAATGTTTCCTAGTGAATCTAGTCTGGGTTACTTTTATTATGAGAGCAAAAACAAATGACTTATCCAAAAAAAGAAATACATGCCAGCATCCTGAATGGTAAGAAACTCATCTGAGCATTGACACCTCTAACCTACGTGGCCAGCTGACCTCAGCTCCAGAAATAATGGATCTAATAATAATGAAGAAAGCAGACAGCAGCCTTAAGCTCCCACTGAGCAGAATCTGGAATGAGCCCTAAAGTTTTATGTTACTCTAGTGTGTTTGAGGAGAAAAGTAAGTCTACGCCTTCCTTAGTACATGCTATGTTTGCATAATCACAAGGATTTGGCTTCTGTTCTAGTAGAGATTAGTGGCTAAAAGCTAGGATCTGGCAACTAGCTGGGAACTATAACAGATTTGACTATGGCCATATTCTTTTTGCCTACTCCAACAGAAAAGGCATTGTTGTAAAGCAAATGGAGCCCCTAGAACACAATCGATGCTTTATTAGTTCAGTACCTAAATATTTACTGAGGGACTACTCAGTTCCTATGCCAAAACATTTTATACTCTGAGTATTCAAAAAAAGATAAATGAAACATTTATACAATGTCTCTTCCCTCATAGATCTTACATTTTATCAGGATGTAGGCAAAAAAAATAAAGAAAAATTGAGAAAGGATGCTACTTTCACCAAGATATTCAGTGAAGTCTTATCTGACAAGCTGACACTTAAAAAGAGAATTAAAGAAGTGAAAGGACAAATCATATGAACATCTGGATAAAGAGCATTCTGGACAGAGGGACTAGAAAGTGCAAAAACTCTGAATGAATGCTCTTAAAGTTCTCAGTAACAATGCTTGCAGAACAGTGAGGAAAGATACAGTCATTTGGGGACAGCTAATGGAGTGCTTTGGGAGATAGTAAGGATTTTGAATTTTATTCAGTATAATAAGTCACTACAGAATTTTGCACAGAGGATAACAGTATAGTTACATTTTAAATGGATCTTTCTGGTCATGTGTAAAACATAACTAAATGGAGGCAAGACGAAATACAAGGGGTTGAAGGATAAAGTAAGAGTCTAGGCTAGAGATAGTGCTGTCTTGATGAAAGGGGTGATAGTGGAAATAGAGAGGAGTGTTTACACTCAGAATAAACTTCAAAAGTTGTAGAACCAACAGTTTTGTTAATGTGGGATGTGAACTAAAGAGTGACAACAGGTATTATCCCAACATCTTCCACCTAAGTAACTAGACGTTACTGTTTACTCGAAGGAGAACATTATGGTAGGTAGAAACAGATTTGGCAGACAAAATCAAGAAATCAAGTTTGGATATATTGTATTTAAGTAGACATTTGAATATGAGTCTGAAGTTCAAGGGAAAGATTCAAGGCATAAATAGAACCTGGGGAATCTTCCATATACAGATGGTAATTAAATAATATAGGAAGTGAACATATTTAAACAAGAGAAAGGTTCCAGGGACAGAGCACTGGGACTTCAACATTTAGAGGTCATAATAAAGAAGATCTAGCAGAAATATTGACAGGGAGCAGCAATGAGGCAAGGGGGGAAAGTAAGAGAACGATATCCCAAAAGTCAACTGAAAAAACTAAGAGAATTAACTTTGAATAACACTTCTTAAAGTTTCCATGTCTTGTTTCTGATCTCAGAGCCCTGGCGAAAACACACTACCTTAGATAAAAATGGAGTTTCCACATCCCTTTGAAATATTTGTAGTAGACCAGTGAATTCAGTGTCATCCCATTATTGGTAAGTTTGTTTAGACCTTCACCCACTCTAGCTTCTTGCCCTTCCCTTCAACCTGCATCACTAGGCAATAACAGAAGATTCAGGAAAAGCAGAAGAGACCAGAGATGTTTCAGGGCAATACATCCTGCAAGTCAAGCTTGGTTGTGAGCATTGTAAAACAAAATTAAATTGCAGGCACACTATTCTGATACAATGAAGAGAAAATGAGTCTCAGATCTAAGTAGGTTTATTTTGGTCCAGCTCTGTGCAACGCATATCTTATGTAGTCATTTGTTTCTGTACTTTTTTACCCTATTCTGGTAAATTTATGTTTAGCCAGTGTTGAGCATCCTTCAGGAGAGGCCATCCTAAGGACTCTACTGGAGTACAACCCACAGGTTCCACAGAACGAACTGATAAACATACCAATGTCAAAGAAAAGATGATCACCTTTTTGCCCAGAGGAGTCAAGGATTCCCTCTTGCTAACCACAATAACCTGTGAGTCTTCTTGACTTTGATATTAACTACTATACACTACTGGTACCACTGTTATAGATTATGGTATAGACTAAAAAGAAAAGAAAAACAATATTACACTAATTGTTTATTCAACTTTATTGATGTTTTTAATAAGGTTAGTGGGGTAAGTCCATCAGACACATCACGAGTTATTATATGTAGACAGTACAGACGTGTTTTGAATCATTGTCATGTATCTTCTATTATCCATGATGAAATTCATGACACATTTTACATGAGGTGTGTACTGGTTTGGCCATGATACAGAAACTGAAACATGCAGTGACATGTATTATTTGCATATGAGTTACTGTAATGACTTTCCCATCAGCTTATATGGAAGATAAAGCCTGGGGTACTTGAAAAAGTGATTTACGCAGTTAACACTTGACTCTTTCACCCAAAAGCTTGGGCTTCATCCCTACATAAACTTCCATAATCAGAAAAAAATGATTCCTTATCAAGGGAGAAAATCGAAGTAGCCTCAATCTCTTCAGAAAATAAGGAGTGAAATAGGTCATTTTATGTCCAGACCACTAGCTATTTTGACTTTTGTTGTTGCGGAAATAATTATTTTCATGGACCGATATGGTTTCGCTGTGTCCCCACCCAAATCTCATCCTGAGTTGTAGTTTCCATAATCCCCACGGGTCGCAGGAGGGACCCAGTGGGAGATAACTGAATAATGAGGGGATTTCCCCCATGCTATTTTCATGATAGTAAGTTTTCAGAATATCTGATGGTTTTAAAAGGGGCTTCTCCCTTTGCGTGGCTTTCATTCTTCCCTCTCCTGCTGCCCTGTGAAGAGGTGCCTTCTGCCACGATTGTAAGTTTCCTGAGACCTCCCCAGCCATAAGTAACTGTGAGTCAATTAAACCTCTTTCCTTTATAAATTACCCAGTCTCAGGTATTTCTTCGTAGTAGCATGAGAACAGACTAACGCATTGACAAACAGAGTTAAGGAATGCCTAGTTAAACCATTAAACAGGTTTCTTGGGTGTAGGACTTCTTACAGCCTTAATTATGGTGAGTGCATTGTGAATGTCTGAGAGGAATATATAATATTATATGTCTTTCAAATTTACTTGGCTATAAAAATGTGTTCCTTTATAGCATTTTACACAAGTGGTCTGCATTATACCAGCCAGTTGAAATTCCCTCCACTGATAAGCTATACCTTTTGTACATACTTCATTGCTGAACTGTTCACATTGCGTTATAAAATATACATTTGCACTAGCCTGTGAGTTCTATGAGGACAGAAATGCCTTCTTCATTTCTTTATTCTCTAGACCTGGCACAATGGCAGAAAGAAAACACTGAATAAATGTTTAACAAATACATTCAAGCCTGAATGAGTTCTGTGGCAATAGCTATGGCAGTTATAGCATCAGTGAAGGAATACAAGGAAATTTCAAAATGCTGGAGTTTTCCAGGGCTTATTCATGAACAAGAAGCAATCTAAGTGAGAATCCATGGATAAAGTCAAAGATGTAGCATTTCCAGAAACATGCAGCAAAGTAGAAGTAACTTTTCCAGTTTAACAAAAACTACCAATCTTTCTTCTTTAAAAGAGTCAAAATATCTTTCTCTTCTCTCTATAGAAAATGATATAAAACGTTGTCACATAAAAGAATCAGAGAGCATACAGTTTAAAAAAATGCAAGAAAAAGAATTGTCTTATATACCAACAACAGCCTCGCCAAGAGCCAAATCAGGAAGTCAATCCCATTCGGAACTGGCACAGAAAAAAATAAAATACCTAGGAATACAGCTAACCAGGAAGTTGAATGATCTCTACAATAAGAATTATAAAAACACTGCTCAAAGAAATTAGTGAAGACAAACAAATGGAAAAACATCTCATACTCATGAATGTGAAGAACCCCTATCATTACAATGACCATACTGCCCAAAGAAATTTAGAGTCAATGCTATTCCCATCAAACTACCAACAATGTTCTTCACAGAACTAGAAAAAACTATTTAAAAATTTATATGGAACCAAAAGAGGGCTTGAATAGCCAAAGTAATCCTATGCAAAAGGAACAACGCTGAAGATATGCATGTTAACTGACTTCAATACCTATACCACAGGGCTACAGTAATCAAAACAGCATGGTACCGGAACAGAATAGACAGTCCAGAAATAAGGCTGTACACCTACAACCATTTGATCTTTGACAAACCTGAAAAAAACAAACAATGAGGAAAAGACCCTCTATTCAATAAATGGTGCTGGAATAACAGGTTAGCTATATGCAGAAAATTGAAGCTGGACCCCTTCCTCGTATCATATACGAAAATCAACTCAAGATAAATTAAAGATTAAATGTAAAACCCGAAACTCTAAAAGCTCTGGAAGACAACCTAGGCAATACCATCCTTGACATAGGAACAGGCAAAGATTTCATGAAAAAGATACCAAAAGCTATTGCAACTAAAGCACAAATTGACAAGTGGGATCTAATTAAACTGAAGAGCTTCTGCCCAGCAAAAGAAACCATCAACAAAGTAAACAGACAACCTACAGAATAGGAGAAAATATTTGCAAACTATGCATCTGGCAAAGGTCTAATATCCAGCTTCTATAAGGAACTTAAACAAATGTACAAGCAAAAACAACCCCATTAAAAAGTGGGTAAAAGATATGATCACTTTTCAAAAGAAGACATACATGCATCCAAGAAGCATGTGAAAGCAAGGTCCAAACCAGTGATCATTAGAGAAATGCAAATCAAAACTACAATGAGACAGCATCTCACACCAGTCAGAATGGCTATTTTTTTTTTTTTTTTTTTTTGAGATGGAGTCTCGCTCTGTCACCCAGGCTGGAGTGCAGTGGCGCAATCTCAGCTCACTGCAAGCTCCGAGAATGGCTATTTTTTTAAAGTTGAAAAATAACAGATGCTTTTGAGGTTAGCAAGCAATTGTTGGAGTTGTGCCAAGCAACTGTTGGTGGTAGAGTAAATTAATCCAACCACTGTGGAAAGCAGCACTGCGATTCCTCAAAGAGCTAAAAACAGAACTAGCATTTGACCCAGCACTTCCATTATTGGGTATATACCCAAAGGTTTATAAATCGTTCTATTATAAAGACACATGTACACCAATGTTCACTGCCACACTATTCGCGATAGCAAAAACATATAATTCACCTAAATGCCCGTCGATAACAGATTGATTAAAGAAAATGTGGTATATATACACCACAGAATACTATGGAGCCACAAAAAAGAATGAGATCACGTCTTTTGTGGGAACGTGTTTGGTGCTGGAGGCTATTATCCTTAGCAAGCTAAAGCAGGAACAGAAAACCAAATACTGCATGTTCTCACTCATAAGTGGGAGCTAAATGATGAGAATTCATGGGCACAAAGAGGGGAACAACAGACACTGGGACCTGCTCGAGGGTGGAGGGTGGAAGAAGGAAGAAGAACAGAAAAATAACTATTGGGTGCTAGGCTCAGGACCCGAGTGACAAAATAATCTGTACAACAAACCCCCATGACACTAGTTGAGCTATATAATAAACCTGCACATATACCCTTAAACCCAAAATAAAAATTTTTTAAGTATTAGGAAGTTAGAAACTATTTGTTTTTCTGGAGTTTATTTGATTTGTCATTTTCATGTATAATTACATGTAATCACTTTCTTAATTTATATACATTGCTTTGTATTTTTTAAAGGCCCCCTCAAAACTGTATAATCTTCAATTTGCACCAAACCCCGATCTCCCCCTAAGGGAGAAATTCAGTAAAATTACTTAGCTAGAAAATAATTAAAATAATTACAATTAGACTTGAAGCCAGGACTGGTTGGTCTCAAAGAGTTCTTTCTATTGCACTTTCACCACCTTTATTATCAGTTAAACCTCAGCGTGAATAAGTGTCCTCTCTTCTTGAGAATAAATAAATGTGGAGGGGAGAGAAAAATCAAGGAAACTTCTGGAGAAGTTATTATTAAACACACAAAACACAGGCTATAAGTATCTGAACACAAACTATTCCTACTTCACATTTTGCTTAGACTTGGGTCACTGGCCTCTTGTTATATAGCTGACTAAAAAGAATTATTTACTGTGTATACCTGAGTATAAACTCGTATTTTATTCTTACCTTTGCATATCTATAAATTTGACTATGGTTTCACAATTGGCATGCCCATAAGACTGTCTAATGGAGAAAAAGAAAATCCTGCAATACACCTTTTGTTTATGGAAATCTCCATCTCAGAGGTACCAACCTACTTTTATTTCTAGATGCTTTTTATTACTGTAGCAGTTATGCTATTGGTAGATGTATCCAGTGGCAATTTTAGGATTTACATACCCGATAAATGCAATAAATAATTAAAGCCAGCATTAAGTATGCTAAGAAGTCTACATGTCTCCTAAAACAATTACACCAGCATTGTAAAACTGTTAAAACAGAAATATAAGCAAGCCAATCACACTTAAGATTTGATCATTTTTCTAAAAGACTCACAGTTGCCAGCCATTAAAGCTAGTGGAAAAACTTTCCTCTGGGGACTATTTTCCTCGTTCATTTTGTACCATGCTAGAATTAACAAAAAAGAAAAAAAAAAAAAGGCCTAGAAGAACAAGAATCCTTAATAGAAGTAAACCACAACACACCTCATACAGTTTTGGACAATGAATATTGTATTTTTTGCCAATAGCCAGCAACAGGTACCCTCTGCTTTTGCTAATGCAGTTCAGCTGATATGACAGACAAAACTGAAAGAGAAGGAGAATGTGCTTTATCATCTGTAGCCGAATTTCAATTTTCTCTTTCAAGTACAGTTGAATGCATTTTCTTTGCAACCCAAAGACAGAAGATCTTGATTACTGTTGCAAGAATAATCTCAGCTTTTGTGTGAAGAAGATAGGGAAAATAAATAGTCTCTCTGGATGACGTGTCAGCTTGTGAACTTACAAAACAAGATATATTCTTGGAGATAGGGAAATTAAATTAAGGTGAAATAGTATACCCATTAAAATGACAACTGAAGGCTTGTTTGGTAGGCTATGGCTGGCTTCCCAAATGTCCGTGTCAGCCTCACCCCAGGGGCACACACAACAGAACCAGGAACAAACAGGGTCAAGACAGATGCAACTGTCTGGGAATACAGGTCACTCAGGCCACAGGCCCTGTCATGAACTGCCAGCTCTTCTGTAAAATAAAGGTTTCAACTCCTTTCCCCCCGCAAGCACCCATGTTTAAGGTCTTAAGAAAGAAAAGGAATTGATGTCTCCCTAGATTTCTTCTCATCTTTATCCACATCAAAAAAAGCAATCTAACACCAGTTCAGCTGGATTTTTTCTCTTTGTCTCAGGAGAATGCTAAGTGTGTCCCCTCCTGAGTATTAGGAAAAGTTGTGTTTCTCTCTGAGTCACCTTTTCGTTCCATTCAACAGACAACATTTTAATTGTGGCTAATAAAAAGAGTACTTCATTGTCCCCAATATGATCAGAAAACACAAAATTAGTAACTAGTCTGTTATTGTTCTTTCTCAAGTACTCTGTCTCATGCATCCCTCAGGATAATCCCAACGGCTGTCAACTCAGCACTGCTGTCCCATCCCCATCCATACTTTTATCCCTCCTTCCTCTCCGCTGCTCAAATTAAATAGCCCATTCCCAATTCATCTGACAAATCAGTCTGCAACAAGGGATGACAGTGGCTTGAAGTGTATATTTACATGGACACAAGAGATCAGGTCCTCCACTATACACCTCACCTCTACCCTGGGTAATATTTTAAACCAGAAAGTTAACATGAGAAGTTATCAGACCTCATTTTCTCTTACCTCACATTAAATCTGTTATTGTTAACCACATTAACTTGACACTTTAATTTCCTCAGCTTCCCTAACTATGCTGGCTATGTTCTCTGATCTCCACCTCTCTGTTTCTCCTTCTAACTCTCTATGGGCTGCCTCTAAACCTAATTTTTGGCCTTATAGCACAAAGGGCTCACTCATTCTCATGACTGCTGTCACCTTTAGGCTGGAGAAGTCTGAACCTATATCTCCTGCCTAGAATCCCAGTACTGTATGTTCAATGTTTAAAGGGATTTTTTTCCTGGATATAGTCATTGGCCATATCTAAATATGCATAAAGATTTACTTGCCACCTTCCCTTCCAAATTTGTATTATTTTCTCCAAATCCTCAAGTTATCTCTGAATTACTTATTTTATTCCATTCATAACTTAGGTCTAACAAGAACTTTGGACTCTTCTGAATTCTCTTCTCCAAAAGCCAAATTTATATTAGATGTTCTTATCATTTACTCTTAAATTATTCCAGTATTTCCCTAATTGGCCATCCTGATTCATATGTCTCTCCATCTCACCATTCATTATTGTTTTTGAGACAGGGTCTTGCTCTGTCACCCAATCTGGAGTTCAGTGGTGTGATCATGGCTCACTGCAACCTCAACCTCTTGGGCTCAAGCAATCCTTCCACCTCAACCTCCCAAGAAGCTGGGACTACAGACATGCACCACCATGCCTGGCTATTTTTTTTTTTTTTTAATTATTTGTAGAGGTGGGGTCTTGCTGTGTTGACCAGGCTGTTCTCAAACCCCTGAGCCCAAGATATCCACTGGCCTCACCCTCCCAAAATGCTGGGATTACAAGCGTGAGCCACTGTGCCCAGTCCCCTCAATTTATCATTGATAAATATTCATATAATATTGTTTCTTATTATTTCACTTCCCTGTTTAAAAACTGTGTTGGTGCTACATTGTCCATAGTATCTGATCTGAACTCTTTGGTCTAGCCCTATATCCTTTTGCATATATCTTTCTGTTTACTAAGCATAAAATTAGATTATCAAATTCATTGACAGAATTAACCAATGAACACAGTGTACTGTAAACCTACTATAGTGTAACCTCATGAAGGAAGGGACTGCTCATCACCTCTTATTTGTTCATTGCTGTATTTTACTATGTGGAGAAAAAAATTAACAAATTGTGTTCAATAAATGATCTTAGTTTTTATCAGTTCCCATAGCTGATATGCTATCTTCTTTATTTACCTCTTATACAAAATAAGGTCTACCTCATTATCCTTCTCCTCTAATAAAAATTATCAGTTACTCCAACATACCTGTACTGATCTCTCTCCTTTTTCAACTACTATATCTTTAAAATATACTTTATTATACTGTATGCTAACAATTCCATCTGTATAGCAATTTTGTCTTTCAAGCTAGATTTCAGTACCCACTTATTTGAAAAACTGTCACAGTATTACAAAATAAAAAGAACGTGAAACTTTGTAACTAGAATCTGAAAGATGAGTTAAGAAAGGCAAGAAATCATCTCCTAACTAGTGAGTTTAGCTAGTAACAAGTGCATAGATTCAGTCTCAATTGCTAGGTAGGCATAAAATCCATTTTGATAAAACCCTAAAGAGAATGGAAATCTAAATGCACTTCAAGAAGACAGGCTTAACAATCGGAGGGTGTGTGTGTGTATGTGTGTGTGTGATCTGTGCATTTATGTACGTGGGGGGTGCTTTTCTGCCAATGAGATAGAGATTGTGAGTCATGAGCTAAATAGTTGGCCTTTCATGAGAAAGTATAGATTCTTCTCTGTAGGTCTCCAGGCTCATGATAGACTCTATCCCACTTAAATTTCATCCACAAATTAATTTCATAAATAAAATAAATGAATATAAAAGTATTTTCTATTTGAATGATTTCTGCAACAATTACACAGGCATTTTTGACATCTTAAAATAATAAGTATAGTAATCATTATAATAGCTATCATTTGTAGAGTACGTGCTATGCTCCAGGTATAGTGTTAACAGTTTCATCAAGCACAAACGATAAAAAGTCATGTACTAGATATGTGGAAAAATAAAACAACCCTAGATTTCTCAGTGTTCCTATAAAAATCCCAAGCCTCCTTCAACATGGAAATATATTCACTATATAGTCAAAAAATCTTTCATTTCATTTCTCACAAAAACATTTTCACATACCATAATGATTAAATCTGTAGCAATTTGTTTCCCTAATGATGGAGCTAACTGTTCTGATCCAACATTAAACTCAGATCTCCCCAAATCAAAAGGTTACATACTGGGGTAGTTACCTAGTTACTGGGTGAAAGCACAAAGCAGAAAATTCCTAGGTATTTATATTCTAACGAAGAATGAGACCCAGGACTTGGAGACATCTCTAGGTCTGTGACACACAGGGCTATGTGGCTCCTGGGGAGATTTTTATTTACATACCAAAGTGCTGAAGTTAAGAATCAGGCCCATTATGTTTCCAAGGATACCCTTACAGAAAGAGAGTTGGAGAGCTGCCTCCTTGCCCTTAAAAAAGCAGAGAAAATCTGTTTTTTCTTGTTCTTACTTGGGTAGTTTGGCTTCTTGAGTAGAACAACTGACCTGGCTCTCACTGTCTCACCAGAAATGTAAGAACTGGCGGCAGGGGAGGAGGCCAGTCTTCTTTCTCATGAAGAAATCTGTTACTGATATGGGGCACCTCAAATTCAGAATAAAATTAATACAAACAAATATTGCTATGATTTGAGTGTTTGTGTTCCCCCAAAATTCATTTGTTGAATTCTAACCCCACAGTGATGACATTAAGAAGTGGGGCCTTTGATAGGTCACCCTCATTAATCAAATTAGTGCCCTTATAAAAGAGGCCCAATGAAGCTTGTTTGTCCCTACTACCATGTGAGAATACAGCAAGATGATGTCATTTATAAGCAAATGGTGCCCTCACCAGACACCAAATCTGCTGGCTCCTAAATCTTGGACTTCCCATTCTCCAGAAATATGTGACATAAATTGCTGTTGCTTATAAGCTACCCAGATTATGGTATTTTGTTGTAACAGCCCAAAAAAAGACAAAGACAAATGTTAAAAACTCAACAAAATGTGAACTTTATATTCTTAGCAGTTCTAGAACCTCAGGTGTATAATATGTAACTTTATTTCTACATTGTATTATAATTTCTGCCTTTGATTACCTAGTCTAGCATAAAGTTTCAATGTGCTTATAAATTCAGACTTTCCTGGGATTTCTTATTCTGGTTTCAGAAAAAGCATATGTAACATTGAGGTATGAAGGGTGGCATTCAGATGATCCTTGTTCATTTTACTTGTGGTATCTTATGGTAATATAACCTGTCATATACTGCCTCAACATGAGTATTAAACATGGATTGCTACTAGAGCAGGTACTGAAAGCTATGGTCTCACCAATGAACCTGATTCCCACCTCAGCTATGAGACATCATCGATCAACGGAAATTTCTGATAAATCATCCTACTGTCCTCATCATAGTCTTCCCACTCTGATGGAGTTGGGGGTAGAAAAATCAGTAACTGGCAGTCCTACCCAAGTTCTAAACAATTAAGCGATACAAAGGAGTTGTCTTAAGATGAGATCAATATCTTACCTCTGCATCAAATAAAGCACATTTAGAGAGTACAATTTAATCTGTTGTATGATTAATTTTATGTGTCAATTTGACTGGGCTTAAAGATGCCAAAATAGCTGGTAAAACATTATTTCTAGGTGTGTCTGTGAGGGTGTTTCCAGAAGACATTAGCATTTGAGACAGTAAACTGAGTAAAGAAGATGCACCCTCACTAATGCGGACTTACATCAGCCAATCTATTGGGGGTCCAAAGAACAAAATGGCAGAGAAAGAGTGAACCAACTCTCTCTCTTTAAGCTGGAACATCCATCTTCTCCTGCCCTCAAACACTGCAGCTTCTGGTTCACCAGATTTCACATTCAAAGACTTACATCAGTGGTCCCCCCGAGTCCTCAGGCCTTAGGTATTAGAGTGGAAGTTACACAATCTGTTCTTCTGGTTCTTACATTTAAGGACTCAGTCTGAATCACGCCATCAGCTTTCTTGGTTCCCCATATTGGGACAACATATTATGGGACTACTCAGCCTCCATAATTGCATTAGACAACTCCCCTAACAAATCTCTTCTTATCCCTATGTCTATCTCTATATATCCTATTAGCTTTGTTTCTCTGGAGAACCCTGCCTAATACATCTATCAACAATGAGTTTTCCAATATTACACAGATCTTCCCACTCAGTCTCAGCAACAGTATGAGGAAAGTCCTTCTCTTACCCCTGTAAAATGGAAGAGCAGAGCAACTTCCTGAGGACAGCTGAATCCCAAGAAAAAAAGGAGGACAATGTTCTAGTTTCCTCTTCTAAAGTCAACAATCATATAACTCCCTTAACTACTCACATAAAAGTTAGATCAAGAGATCAAACATGTTATAACAGTGGACCTTCCACATAAAAGGAAACATCACAAAAAGAAATAAAGCATTCTATAATCCCTTCCATATACTAATGATCTGCAGCATTTTTGTTCTACTAAACCACTGGACTTAATCATTAAGCTTATGGTCAGTCAGCATGGCTCTCCTGCAGAGAAGGAAATCAGCAGCCTATCAAAACATTGCTTCTTTGCTTCTTCCATTTCATGAGTCACCTACACTATCTATGACTTTAGGTATTGTTCTGAGGCCACTGTTAGCAGTTAAGATTTTTGAATCCCGAATTCTCCAAAGTAGGTCAAAACTACATTAATTAAATTAAATCTGTAGTCATTCTACAGTCTGGCCAACATGGCAAAACCTCGTCGCTACTAAAAATACAAAAATTAGCCAGGCATGGTGGCACACACCTGTAATTCCAGCTACTCGGGAGGCTGAGGCACAAGAATCACTTGAATCTGGGAGGCAGAGGTTGTAGTGAACCCAGATCACACCACTGTACTCCAGGCTGGGTGACAGAGGGAGACCCTATCTCAAAAAATAAATAAATAAAAATAAAAATAAAAAAATTGTAGTTAGTCTATAACTAAAGCTGAAAACTTATTTCTAATTCTATGTCTTATCAAAAATTATGACAAGTATATATCTAGCATAATACATCAGGGTCCTGCGATGAGAACAAACAACTTAAGAAATTCCAAGAATACAATTCTAACATTACAGAGATATGCCAAATTTGAAAATAAGCCCTTTCAATTATTACATTCCCAAGAATAAATTTAAGGCAAAAATTAAATCACCTTGGAAATTCAAATAAAAAACCATTAACACTCAAAGGACTCAAAGGAATTAAAGTCCATAATCAAATTTTCATTTCCTTATGAGCTACACCTTGAAAATGTTCAAATCACAATGCGTAGATAAAAATCAATAAAACATCATGATGAATTTATTCTTCTGCCACTTCCCAGAGGCATTCTTAATACTTGGAATGGGCATACAGTCATGTGCCACATAACAACATTTCAGACAATGATGGACTGCCCTATAATATTAAAATGGAGCTGAAAAATTCACATCACCTAGTGACAATGTAGTCCCTGTAATATTGTAGCACAATTACTTAGTTTTTTAAATAAATTCAGTGTAGCCTAAGTGTACAGGGTTTATAAAGTTAACAGTAGTATACAGTAATGTCCTAGGCCTTCACATTTACTCACTACTCTCTGCCTCACCCAGAACAACTTTTAGTCCTGTAGGCTCCTCATTCATGCTAAGTGCACAATACAGGTGTATCATTTTTTATCTCATACAGTATTTTTACTCCTCCTTTGCTATGTTTATATATGTTTAACTACACAAATATTGACCATTGTGTTACAAGGACCTTCAGTATTCAGTAAAGCAACATCCTGTACAGATTGGTAGCCTGGGAGCAATTAGCTATACCACATAGCCTATGTGTGTACTAAGCTATACCATCTAGGTCTGTGTAAATACACTGTATGATGTTTGTAGAATGATGAAATCACCTAATGATGCATTTTTAAGAACATATATCCTTGTTGTTCAGCAATGCATGACTGTAGTTCCTCCAGGATTCAGAAATTATATCACATCAAAGACAAATTTTCCTAGCCACATTGTAAAAAGCCCAAAGAATAATCATCCGCAAAAAAAAAAAAAAAAAAAAAAGGGAGCTGTAGCTGTATCTCTACCATATTCTTATGATCTCTGATAAACTAAAACTGTATCAAAGATTTAAATGTACAAAGGGAAAGAACTATGAAACCAGCACTTTGGGAGGCCGAGACGGGTGGATCACGAGGTCAGGAGATCGAGACCATCCTGGGTAACACGGTGAAACCCCGTCTCTATTAAAAAAAAAAAAAAAAAAAATACAAAAAACTAGCCGGGCGTGGTGGTGGATGCCTGTAATCCCAGCTGCTCGGGAGGCTGAGGCAGGAGAATGGCGTGAACCCGGGAGGCGGAGCTTGCAGTGAGCCGAGATCGCGCCACTGCACTCCAGCCTGGGCGACAGAGCGAGACTCCGTCTCAAAAAAAAAAGAAATATGAAACCATGCAGTACTAAATGAAAACACACAAATTCCTTTAAAATCTGGAATGAAAAAGACATTTCTAAATGACTAAAACCCATTACATAAAGAAGGAAATACTGATAAATTGCACTACATTAAAAGAAAAATCAGAGTCAAAAGACAAATAACACACTAGGGAAAAAATATTTCAAACTCACATCATAGGCAAAAGATTCATCTCCATCATATAAAAAGAGCAGGTAGAACTCAAATGGAGATAACAGTGATAAATTCCTAAAAATGTTCAAAGAAAATGAAAATCACTTCACAGAAAAATAAATTAAAACAGCCCTTAAAGAAATACAAAGGTATACAACTCATTCACATGTTCTTATTAAATAATAAATACAAATTAAAACAACACAGAATATTTTTCACTTATCAGATTGTCAAGAATCCAAATTTTCATAATACTCTGTCAACGAAACAGATCACACTATAAGAAGAATGCAGCCGGGCGCGGTGGCTCAAGCCTGTAATCCCAGCACTTTGGGAGGCCGAGACGGGCGAATCATGAGGTCAGGAGATCGAGACCATCCTGGCTAACACGGTGAAACCCCGTCTCTACAAAAAAATACAAAAAACTAGCCGGGTGAGGTGGCGGGCGCCTGTAGTCCCAGCTACTCGGGAGGCTGAGGCAGGAGAATGGCGGGAACCCGGGAGGCGGAGCTTGCAGTGAGCTGAGATCTGGCCACTGCACTCCAGCCTGGGCGACAGAGCCAGACTCTGTCTCAACAAAAAAAAAAAAAAAAAGAAGAAGAAGAATGCAAAACGGTACAACATATACAGGGAGAAATTTGGTAATACACAAACATTACACAGGCATTTATATTTTGATAAAACAATTCTACTTTTAGGAATTTAGACATGCAAGCATCCACTAGCAGGAAACTGTTTATGATACATTCACATCATAAAGTATTAATTCCATGCAACAAGGAACAGTTTTCCACAGACTGAAAACACGCAGTTGACTGAAAAAAAAAAATGAGGTACAGAGCAGTGTGTGTAAAGTCTGCTATCTTTTGTAGAGAAACGGAAAAATTAAGAATATAGATTCCTATTTGTATGTGTTTGCATATTAAAAGACAACACATTAGGTATATATAGTATGGCAGAACCTACTAAACGGATTATCTACCTACTTATGAATCTGAAGCCAGATTGCCTAAGTCTGTTTCTGTCACTTCCAAATTAAAACCTTTTCGAGCCTATTTTTAATATGGTGAGTATAGACATTCTTACCTCAGAGAGCTGATACAAGATATATATGAGTTAATATTTGCAAAGTACATAGGACTGTATTTGGACACTTAAGTATTATACACTTTTTTTTTTTTTTTTTTTTAAGCAACAAACAGCTAAATAAATAGAACCTGCAGGCATGGGTAAATATATGAATAGAAGTAAGGTTTGTCAAATTTACATTTTTCCATCTCTTTTAATTTTACAAATGTATGGTTCAAAAACAATACTAAAAGAATACATATACTCAACACAACTGCCCACACACCTATGTAATATAAACATAGCCACATTCCCAAACCCTAAAACAGTTATCCCAAAGTACACTACGTTCTTAGAAACCAGAGCTGAATGTCATCTAGAGGAAGAAGAGGACATGAAAATATTCTTGGTTGCAGCCTCATCAGGATGCTTGTCATTTATGGGAGTAACACAAAATCCAGAAAACTCCTATCAATATGATAATTTTGACATTAAGGATTCATCATAACTGGGACTAAGATGCGCTCAGCATACTGTTGCCTCTCTCTCATGACATTTGAGACATTCCTACCTTCCAGAAAAGTTTAACATTTTCCAGTCAAGATCACCAGGTTTTAATTAAGTATAAAATTTTCCCTCTACATCCTGTTTTTAAAACCTCTTCATTTTCCTTCCCTCTCTGAGCTCTCAGTTTCTGCCACTTTGGTGTAGCTGAAGATGGACTCTCTTACAAAACAGAGCCTACCATCTCTGACAAGCATCTATTTCAATACTATATTACAGTAGCTCTTTCCACTGTTTCTTGTTACAGAATTGATAAGTTGGTGACCTGCCCCTTAGGGAGGGTTTCTCGCTCATCTATTTATTTCAGCTGGAAAATCACTCTCAGCAGATTCCTGAACTGAAGCTGCAATTGATGATTCCGCAGCCTGAGCCTCCAGAGGCTGAAAGAGAACTAATTCCTTTTCCATGTGCTCCTTTACGCACTTTCATCATAAAATTGTACAGACCTTGAATAGCATTTTTTTCTGCTACATATTTTTCTGCAACAATGAAACACACCTCTACTTTTTATTTTCTTCTATCCTTCTCTTACACCTTTCAGAAAGTTTTAACTGTTCTTAGCTATGTAATCAACTTAGGAAGCTGAGTTTCTAACTGCTTTGGTCTCTTCTCCAACACACATAGCATTAATGCTGTTTGCTGGATGAACACTTCACTACCTTATTTTTTTTCTATGCACTAGTCTTTTTCTAACATACGCCTCTAGTTCTTAAGTTCCAGAATCTTCTTCTCTATCAGTAACAATGAAATCAGTCAATTTTGAATTTACTAAAAGTATCTACCATTCAAACACCTATTTTCCCCTCTTCCTCCCTGAGACAAATAATTCCATACAGGAACTTTTCTCTCATTAGACCAACATTTGGTCTATTTAAGCTTGAATTTATCTTCTTGCCTGTCTCATTCCAATATGCTCCTCTTGCTTGAGCCTTGTCTTGAATCCTAATTTTTGGGCACAATCCTTCAAAGCACAAAATATGACTACGTTCAAAATCTCTAATGGCTATATTACCTTGAAAATCACCTAATGATACTGTGGGTTCAACAGATTTCCCTAGTCTTAGTTTTAACTGCCTTTAACGTCATCCCTTAACTGTGACTTCTTAACAGTTTCCTATTTCCTGACTCTCTTTGAAGGAGCCATTCCATTTGAGATCTTGCCTCTTTCTCTTTTTGATTAATTTGACTCAGGTTCTTACCTCAATCTAGTAACAACCAAACTCTTAAACTCTCCTTTTACCAATCCTATGACATACAACATTTAGATCCTCTTGAATCTCTATTTCCCTCTTATAGATGTCTACTTTAACTTCAAATCTCATTTTCTATGTCATTTATCTTAAGCTGGTGTCCTAATTTCCCAAATTTGCTCCTAAAACTTTTCTTTTCTCCAGCTCTAACTTATTGCTTCCATTTTCCACTGCTCTCTATTAACAATGAAGCATAAATTTTAAACTACTCTAGCACCTAAAATCCTAAGCAAAATGATTTTAGAACCAGATATTCCAATCATGAGACTTTTAATTGCTTTCTCACTCACTGTTTTGCAATAATTGTATTGAATGGTTTCTCATCATCAATTTATGAAGAAGGTATATGGCTCTTAACAAAAAGGGTTCCCGTTGCTTTTTAATTTAATATCCATCTCCATAATTTGATATCCATATGCACCTCCTATGGATGGAGTCACAGTGTGGATCTCAAAGATCAAAAGTTATGACCAAAGTACATAGAATTGTTCAATTCAAAGCCACCCTGAGATCACAAAATAGGAACAACTATTAAATCGATGGCCAAGTCAGATAACTCCAAGATTTGTCACTCCAAACTTCTATCTCTTATATCTGAAGAGGAGTCAAAACAATATAAAAGATCAGAATTTGAGCAGACTTTTTATTTTTTTTTTTTTAGACGGAGTCTCTCTCTGTGGCCAGACTGGGGTGCAATGGGGCAATCTCAGCTCACTGCAACCTCCGCCTCCCGGGTTCAAGCGATTCTCCTGGCTCAGTCTTCCGAGTAGCTGGCACTACAGACAAGTGCCACCACGCCCGGCTAATTTTTGTATTTTTAGTAGAGACGGGGTTTCACCATGTTGGCCAGGATGGTCTCGATCTCTTGATCTCGTGATCCTCCCGCCTCGGCCTCCCAAATTGCTGGGATTACAGGTGTCAGCCACCGCACCCGGTCAGAATTTGAGCAGACTATATATGCCCCCTATGTAGGCCTGGCACTAAACATTTCCTGAAAATACCACTGGCCATACTAGAAACACTTTGAGATCTATAAGGCTCGCACACAAAAAGACTCTAAAATCAAACCCTTCTCTCAGTCAAGGCTACTTAGAAAAAACTGCGTCTACAGATTTCAAAGCCAAGCAGCAATAATCACTTAACCAACACCAGCATGCCTCAGCGCTCCTGGTCAGATTCTGCTTGCTGAGTCCCTCAAAGCTTGTTGGCTTTTTCTTACAGCCCAAGGTAGGCAAACCTGCTTATATACAAACAGCCACTCTCCTGTGGGCAAAATTGCCACTACAGCTGAACATATGTCATCAGTACCTAGAATTCTGCCAGAGCGTAACACTTCCCACTTTAGCCATGCCAAAAGCTACAACTACACAAATCGCTAAGCAACATGGAATTCCTTTCCTTTTCATTTTCTTTTCACTCCCATCCTATGTCCTAGACGTCAGAGTGACAGAAGGTCCAAAATATAACGTCTTTCCATTCCCTCTGGGAGAAATGAAACAAAAGAAGTGTAAAAAAAAATCCAAAATATTTCCTGATAACTGTTAGAGCAACGAGTGAAGACTGTGTCTTATAATTGTCAGCTTACTGATAACGAACCCCAGAATTAGAGGAACTTACCAAGGACGTCACGGGTAACAGCCAAAAGAAGATGGCGCAGAGGCAAATTCTCAGTCTTTCAGTTTTACAGCCTGGAGGGGTCCGGTTAAACAGGTACTTCCGATGAGCAGTTTCCACAAAAGGAAGAGGCGGTCCAAGGACTGTGCGTTCCAAACTGACCAATCAGATAAATTATTGCTATCTCCACAGGAGAAACTAAAAAGACAGCCATTAGGAGTGTTCTTCTAATATAAGTCCCTCTGTAATGAAGGAAACAAAAGAATTGAGATAGGTGTTCCTACCTACCAACATAATTCCTAGTAACACCTGTTGGGATCTTTTCTTTCCATGTCGCAGCTATCTCTTGGCAAGGCCCCTGGCTCCGTGTTACATCTTTATCCCACTTGATGATGAGGGAACTTTGAGATGGCCTGCAACCCAAAGCAAGTCATAAATCCGGTGTAGCCCATCTGATCTCTCCTAAGCATGCTAGGATGCTAATTATGATGACCACATAATATTTTGCCCAATCTGAGACCCTTGAAAGTGAAAGAGGGCAATGAAATTAATTAAAATTATGTGTTTTACTATTTTTTGAGATTTTTGAGACTTTATATTGGTGGACCAATAAAGTGCAATTCAAAATTCATTTTGGAAAGCAAATTAGTTCTTGAAATTAAAATGATATAACTGTATATTAAAGCTAAAACGTTTTTTAAAGCCTGTATTGATAATATGAACGTTATAAAATGGCGCTTTGGGAAGTGGAGGCAGGTGGCTCACCTGAGGTCAGCAGTTTGAGACCAGCCTAGCCAACATGGTGAAATCCCGTCTCTACTCAAAATACAAAAATTATCTCAGTGTGGTGTCGGACGCCTGTAATCCCAGCTCCTCTGGAGGCTGAGGCAGGAGAATTGCTTGAACCACGCAGGCGGAAGTTGCAGTGAGCCGAGATCGTGCCATTGCCCTCCAGCTGGGCAACAAGAGCGAAGTTCCATTTCAATATATATATCATTCTTGCCGTATGCTGATGTATTTTAATTAGTGTTTTGGTCTATAAGATTGGGTCACTGGTATTTTCTAAAGAATGTATTTTAATATGGTATCATGTAAACTTTTTAAATCGCCTATAGTCTTCTCATATATGTACTTTATGGGTGATATATGTAAAATTTTTGACATTTCACTTAACTCTTCACCATGTATTATAGTATTTTAAATTGAGAAAATAAGCTCATAGAAATCCTGCTAAACAGAAAATATGCTTTCTATTTTTTTATTTTGAAATATGTCATTTTTTCAGCCCAAATATATTCGCAAGTACCTTCTTTTTGCCTCTATTAAGGGAACCTATCTACAGCAAATGTTTGTATGAGACAAATTTCATTAACCTTTTTGTTATTTATGATTCTTTTGAAGGTTTTACATATTTAGAACCTGAAAATTGGAAAGCCTTTTAAATTTTATGTCGCTAAAAATGTGAATTNTCACCAGGAGATTTCTGCCTTTAATTTACCTACTCAGGCTCATTTGGAAACACATTTTCAGCAAGTTTTCACTCAGTTTCCACATTGTCTGATTCAGCCAAACCAGTCACTAGAAGCTTATATGGGATTAAAACGTTAGTATTCATCGTGGTCCAGGGATAAACTCTCTATCTAGCTAAATTAAGGTGACAATACCAGCTACTGAAGCACTATTGACACACCGGGGATGATTTCCTGTAAACTTTGCCCTCCCATCCCACCCCCCACCAACCCATGGCATGAGGCTAGAGAACACAGGGAACTTTGTTTCAAGCTACACAGGTTAGGAGCGAACATCACATCTTTTATCCCCTTTCACGTTAATTTTAGTGGGTGGCATTTTGGCTCTTCATTTATTTGGTGAAGGAGGTGCATGGCAAGACTTTTGGCAGGACGCAGGGGACAAGACCCCCAAATCTCAGGTGCTTCAGGTACCCTCCCCTGAAAGCTCCCACTTCTCTTTTTTTTTTTCCCACGAGACGGAGTCTCGCTCTGTAGCCCAGGCTGGAGTGCAGTGGCGCGATCTAGGCTCACTGCAAGCTCCGCCTCCCAGGTTCTCGCCATTCTCCTGCCTCAGCCTCACTGGTAGCTGGGACTATAGGGGCCTGCCACCACGCCGGCTACTTTTTTCTATTTTTAGTAGAGACGGGGTTTCACCATGTTAGCCAGGATGGTCTCCATCTCCTGACCTCGTGATCCACTCGCCTCGGCCTCCCAAAGTGCTGGGATTACAGACGTGAGCCACCGCGCCTGGCCTACAGTTTATATTTCAACTGCAGTTTAGATACATTAATTAATTGTGTGCATACCACAGCTCATTCCAAGAATATAGTTATCCCACTGGATTCTCAATTTAATATGAATATTTATTTTCTCCTAGGATCTTGTGTTCTTCCCAATTCAAGTTCATATTCTACTGTAATAATTGATTTTAAATATTGCTTGAACTGAATATAAAATCCCATTCCCAATAGCAGCTGATGTTTTACTTCTTGGAGGAATGAATTTTCCAATGTTTTAATTTGAGTGCATAAATTAAAGTACGTTTTAGTAAATAATAAAATATATATTTACAATATAGTTAGTTTTTCTAACTTTCCTGTGCTGCTAGTGTCCCAGACCACCTTCCTTCATTAGTAAGTATCCTTAATGATGTATTTAATAGAATGGTAGGTGTATTAGTCCATTTTCATGCTGCTAATAAAGACATACCCCAGACAGGATGATTTATAAAGAAAAGAGGCTTAATTGATTCACAGTTCCATATAGCTGTGGAGGCCTCACTATCATGGTAGAAGATGAAGGAAGAGCAAAGTGATGTCTTACATGGCAGCCAGCAAAAAGCAAATGAGAGTCAAGTGAAAGGGGTTGCCCTTATAAAACCATCAGATTTCTTGAGACTTATTCACTACCACAAGAACAATATGGTGGAAACTGCCCCCCATGATTCAATTATCTCCCACTGGGTCCCTCCCACAACACGTGGGAATTATGGGAGCTATTATTAAACATGAGATTTGGGTGGAGACACAGCCAAACTATATCAGTGGTGAGTAAGGTTTGATCTGGAAAGGTCAGATAAACAGAGACAGGCTATTGCTAGTTGTCTGTCAGGTTTGTCCATGTGTTAAAACCATAATATTGTTTACTGCACACATTTCACACTTTTTAAAATGAGACAATAGCAGAAGCTAGAAAGAAGTACGAAGTCAAGATCTAACAAATCCACAATGACTTATTTTAATGCAAATATAAATAGTAATTTTTCAACAAAAATAAAACATCTGGGATAAATAGTGTGTTGAACAAGATGCCAAGAAATAAGATACACATTCTTTTGTATGGTGTGTTTCTGTGAGCCTGATGCCTTCAGAACTTGCCAGATGAAGTACACATATAAGTCTACTATGGCAAGATCTTCTCTCACCTAACATCTTTCAGAACACAAATTTTGTTTACATTCCCATCTCCCACCCCTTCCCAGGTCTTAGTCTTAGAAGTGAGAAGAGGCACAATGTGCTCACCTCTTCTTTTCATGTAAGTCTCATCTGTCTGCAAAACACCAATCATCCTACCTTTGTTCTCAGTCTAGATCCCCTCATAAATCCGATTTGAGGGAGATGAGTGATTGGAACTCTCTAAAGCAGATTTGGCCAACTATCAGGTTAGCTTTTTTTTTTTTTGTAATGGAATATGAGGAGAAATTAAAGTAGAGGGCCAGAAGGAAAACAGGAAGGATAAGCTCAGGAAAATGTGTATAGAGATATTTGGGGCCAAGGATATGGAAGTAAATGTGGAATATGGGGGAAAAAGATGAGAGATAAAAGGAGTTTTCAAAAGTGTTCATTTGTGTTATATGTACACACTTCATGATGTTTAAGGAATCCAAGTAAATAAATTTCCTTTTAAATTAATTTGTATCACTGTGCTGTTATTCTTTGACTACCATGCTATAATTCTATGATTTCAATAAGATAAAAAAGAGAACAACCAATGGAATTTAGAAAAAAATTCATACAATAATGTCTTGATCAAGAAAGAATTCAAATCTAAAATAATTATTTAGCTATACTAGCACTTGTAAAATGTATTTTATCTATGATACCAGACTGCACAGCCCTGCAGCCTGACTGCATGACATTATAAAGGGCTCTATTTCATGCTTTCTGGAAAGGTTTTGTTTTTTAAACTAATAGTTTGCAAGTTATTTGGCAGAAGTGACATCTTTATTTAGATCCTATGAGCTGCTTAGTTACATAGACCATCTAACTTTGTGAAATTTGAACCTCAAAACTAATTTCAAATTTTCCTAGTTTCAAATTGCCACTTAATAGCTCAGTTACTGCCCACTATCAGATCTGGAACTAATCAACTAATTAAAGGGACAGTTAAGGGAATGGCATAATACCAGCAGGAAGGATATAGCTTCAGTGGTACAGTCCCAAAACTCAGAGTCTCCTTGATTTATTAAATTGTATGGCTATTTTTAGTGGAGGTTTAGAAAGAAGCCCCTCTACTCTGGCAATTCTTTTTACTAGAACCTGAATGACCTCTAATTTTAACACCCTGCCTAGAAAAACATCTATGACCCAGTTCTCTCACAGTCTTATTTATTGTGTTATGAATGTAGAGATATGTATCCTTATGGGTTTCATTGAAGAATAAATAGTTCTTCCTCTAAATTATCTTATCTGGATTAGTGCTTCACTATTAGGTAGTGGCAGCATACACAAAAACATACCAAATAATACTGGTCAAAGGGAAATGATAGCTAGGGTTATTTTTCTTAGGCTGCAATTATATACTAACTACAAGGCAAATTATCCAATCACATGTTTTTGTTTGTTTGTTTGTTTGTTTGTTTTAAGACAAAGTCTTGCTCTGTTGCCCAGGCTGGAGTCCAGTGACGCCATCCTGGCTCACTGCAACCTCTACCTTCCAGGTTCAAGTGATTCTCCTGCCTCAGCCTCCTGAGTAGCTGAGATTACAGGCGCGGCCACCACGCCCGGCTAATTTTTATATTTTTAGTAGAGATGAGGTTTCACCATGTTGGTCTGGCTGGTCTCAAACTCCTGACCTCGTGATCCACCCGCCTCAGCCTCCCAAAGTACTGAAATTACAAGGCATAAGTCACCACACCAGTCCTCGATCACATTTTTAACATTTCAATGTAGAGGATCTAGGGCCAAGTCATCTAAATTTCAGTTTTTCAGCAGCCAAGAAGGTGTGAAACGATGACATTCACTAAATAAACTACTGAATAGTGTCAAAACATATGACAATTAAAGATGGCCACAATACTTTGACTCTCTTCCATAGAGAAGCAAGGCCTACATCCTTTTGTCTTGAATTGGAGTGGACTCTGTATCTACTTTGACTAATAGAATACGGCGGAAGTAACAGTATGCTAATTTGTATGCTGGGCAGTAGTGGTTTTGGCTGGGCAGGCATCTGGGTTTGCTATTTCCACTTCCTTTCACTTAGAATGCTTACTCTGGGGGAAACCAGCTGCCACATAAAAACTAACTTCTGACACTGCCATGCTATGAGAAAGCTCAACGTAGCCACTTTCGGAGAAAGATCCTCAAACAACCACTACTGTTGTACTTCTCTCCACTCAGGCATCAGGCCTATGAGTGAGAAAAGCACGCCTATGGCTCCATTTTTGGCAATATTTCACTGCAACTTCATAAGAAATCCCAAGTGAGAATCACCCAGGTAAGCCTACAGAAAATGAATAAGAAAACCAAAACAGTGTTTGTTGTTGTTATTTGTTTTGTTGTTTTGTTTTTTAACCAAATTTCAAGGAACTTTGTTAAGCAGCAATGGACAACTGGAATAACACTCAATATTTATTAAGGGCCAGGAGCAGTGTCTCACATCTATAATCCCAGCACATTAGGAGGCCAAGGCAGGCAGATTACCTGAGGTCAGGAGTTTGAGACCAGTCTGGCCAACACTGTAAAACCCGTCTCTACTAAAAATACAAAAATTAGCCAGGCATGGTGCTGTGTGCCTGTAGTCCCAGCTACTCAGCGGAGGCAGGATAATCGCTTAAACTTAGAATGTGGAATTGTAGTGAGCCAAGATTGCACCACTGCACTCTAGCCTGGGTGACAGAGCAAGAATCCATCTTAAAAAATAAAAATAAAAATAAGCACTTTGTGCAAGACACTTTTGAAACATGCTCAACTTATTTAAACATCAAAAACATTCTTGACTAATTACATCTGAGTCCCTCTTCAATTGTTCTAAACATCAGAATTATGATTATAGATCCATGGTAGTATCTTTAGTCCAGAGCATTGCAAATGGTTGTTTTAGTCATAGTACACAGTCTTAAACTGGAACTGTGTGAAGTAATTTGTCTAGCCCATTTCTTTTAAATAGTTAATATTATATTATCAAAAACACACAAATAAAATGAAAATTGTTGTTGCAATGCTGTAATAGGTCAGTTCTGACATTAAAATATCAACATTTTATTGATAAAATATGCAAGGTGACATTAGTGAGGCTATTAGATTTTAACTACTCAACTAAACTTAAAATTCAAATTAGCCAATAAGCTAAACCTACACCCTCATTTTGTCATCAGATCAATGAGTATGTGGATTTTTATCTTGTTAAACCCCTAGGATAAAACTGTGAACTCGTGATCAGAGAGTATTCATCCTTTATCCAAATATAATTGCTTTACAGATTTAAAAAATGGTACCAAGTAATTACAAAGTAGATACAGAGAACATAGGAAAATGCCAGGAATTAATTACACTAAGGAGGATCTAGAGTTGGCCTCAGCAGGCAAGATGGCCAGTGCTGTGATTTACAGGTTGTCAGCAAGACAAGAGCTGGAAAAAAGTGGTTCAGGCAAAGGATTTAGCTTGAAAAAACATCAAGATATGTCCATGCAGGCAGGATATGTTTAGAGAATTTCATGCAGTCCTGGGTGATTAGGTCATAAAATAGATGGAGGCAAAGGATAAAGGTGATTGTGTTGGGCCCTAAATGTCATGGTAAAGAATTTATATTTTATTCCCCCAAAACAAACACAGACTAAGGCAAATGTGAAATGAACAGAAATGAACTTTAAAAACATTTGGCATCAGAGTATAGAATGGATGAGTCTGGAAAGACAAGATCAAGAAACCTGCAATAAGACCATTACTTGAGCAGAAATGCAAGGAGTAATTGTCTAATGGAAAATGAATTACATATCACTCAACCTTTATGATGAACGCCAACGTTTTAGATCTGCTTTTTGAGAGATATATTTGAATAATTCAGTTAGCACAGTCTCTAAAGGGCATTTTCAATTCTACGTATGGTTTATTCTTTGAGTGGCCAGAAGGTATAATTCTATTTACAATGCAATATTTTCCAAAATAAACAGCAATAGCTTCCCCCAACCCCTGACATTTGGTTTTTTTGTGCTAAAATAAGCATTAGACCTAGTCTTACTTATGAGTGAAAAATAGATTGTTCTCATTTATAGAGCAGTATTATTTATTATATGATATAGTATTTAGAGAACTATGCACTTGAAAATACTCAAAAATAGAAATATGCCCTCATCTTTTCCATTTTCCATTTTACATGCAGAAGAGAAGGGGATTTCTGTTCTCTTCTCTCTGTGGCCCTGCTAGAAACACTACAAACTGAGAGAGAAGGAGTTTTGGCACCAAATTGTACTACATTTACACCAAGTGAAGAGTAAGCAAAATGCAGGAACCTGAAGTCATGGAAAAAATGGAAATGCTATCAGTATGTCAGAATAAAATGTCAATTAAGGTATATCCCTCTGCTCAGCATACACATGTATCAATGTGTTCAGTTTTCAACTGATAAATGTACATGGGGCATCTTGACAATAATATTATTATATAAGCAGACATATGGGCCTTACTTAAAAAATGATGCCACTGATTAGCATTTATCTTAATGCTGATGATACAGATTCATGAATCCATTTGCCTAGAATGCACAGTTGATGAATGTTACCCTGAAGAGTTTTCAAAGGTGAACATAGTCCAAACCAATGTTAAATAGATGACGTTATTTTACATTCTTCAGAACAAAATGAGAGGGATAGCATTTAACAATTTACATGATGAATGCATATTTGACATCAGCAAAACATACTGGAATAACATAGCAGGAATTCATATAATTTTTCTTTTAAAAGTGATTAATTCTCAGAATGCACAGAGAATAATAATGTAGATTAGGTAACACTGTAAACAAGTACACAATTACTGAACCACCTGAGAGTTTATTTTCATAACCAAGAGACCAGCCTTGAGCTTCAGCTTCCAATTAATCAGAAAGAAAATTGACCTTGGACAACTAGTCTTCTCCAGAAAATGAGCTATATAGAAATTATTCATCAAAGATTAAAGCAAATGAAACTAGTATAATGTATGCCATTGATTTAATACAGTTTTGAAAGTTATCATTCCTCCAAGTACTCCATTAATTTATTTCTCCTACATCTCTATTTATGCTTGTGACTGTGGATAATTTTGTTTCTTTGATTTTGACTTCCACCTTCTTCTATATTGACTATAATTCTCTATTATCAACATTGAATATAAGAGGCAAGCACTTCCTGAATAGTATTCCACTCAATTGAGTAGAATCTGGCAGTCAATGAGAGTTTCAGAAATTGTGTGTGTGTGTGTGTGTATACAGTCATACATATATATGCATGCATAAATATTAAGTGAATATAAAAACACGCACATAAATTTGTGTACATACACACACATATATAACAAAAATCACTACACAATAAATAAAAGAGCTGTACATTTTAAACATTAAATTTTAAATATAATTTTCTTACTAGAGTATAAAATCATATTTAAGTGACCAAATACCATAAATATGGAGTCGACTTAACTCAAATAATATGTCATACAGCAAGTGAACAAAAGAAGAATTCTGTGTGTATTATGTGTTTTGTAAGTCTGTGTTCATATAGGAATATGTTGTGTGTGTGTTGTGAACATCTGCGGTCAACTTTTTCCTCTCAGGTACATTCTCTTCTTTAAAAGCTATAATCATCATTTCTATCACTCTTCAGTGCTTGTAGAATGAAAAATATCATGTGCAATGATTGAGATTTAATGTTGAATTTTAAAAGTGCAAAGATAGAAGTAATTTGTGAAGGATGACGCTGAAGTTTCTTATTCTATTCAGTCATTGTAACCAGTGTGATTCAAGATTGGTTGATGTATGGGTCATGGCCAGCAGCAGGTTTTTCAGAAGTAGGAGACCAGAAATTTTCTTCCCTGTCAATTATATAAGAAGGAATCTAAAGTATGTGATTTTGGACACCATCTTTCCTAATATGAGACATACTTTCCTAGGACTAATACAATGGTAAAATAAAACTTACCAGTTCTTAGATTCACAGAAAACTACTTTATGTCTCAAATATTTGTTGTTTTAATTTCAATTATATTTGAATGAATAATATTGAGGAAAAACAAAAGAAATTGTTGCTTGCACAAGCAACAATTTTTATTCTAGTTGGAAACTAGCCAATGAGCTACATTGATGTACATTTTATTGAACAGTGGCTCTGAGATCATGTGGTTCTCTAAGGCTACATCATATCTTATTCATCCCTGTAGCACCCAGTACCTAGAATAGTGTTTTGCAAGTTATGTTCTGTGGAACCTTGGGGTGCTTCAGATATCTGCAAATATTTGATTTGTTCTACTTCTTTAAAAGTATGTATAGCTTAAACTCCATGTATGCATACATATATACACATGTATACATGTGTATCTATGTTCCATATCAATTATAGTATTATAATACACATATAATAAACATGTGTGAGTATACATACCCAAGTTGGAGACTTCAGAGATAATGAAAACATTAACTTATATGGGCAGGGAAGCTCAGTTTTTAATATCTAGGAAAAATATCTATACATACATTTGAATTCTTGAAATGTCGGTGCTTAGGAAAGTGAATGTTACAAAATGTGCTTTCTTAAAATTTTTGAACTGAGCATATCCAACTATGTACAATTATAATTTAAAAATATTGTTCTATGGTACATAGGGTCATTACCTTAATATCTCCAAATATGTTAACACTTTCCTAATAAAAAAAATAAAAATTAAAAATAAGCTTAATTCAAAAACCTACATTATTTTTCTTCAAGAAAGAGATGTTTTGGAATACTACATTTAGAATGTTCATCGTACATTATATGATGTAAAAAAAAAACTTTATAAAAGACAGTCACAGTATTCAAAGTGTTTTATTTCATCAACTTAATTACAGTTAATAATCTGAGCTAAATATTAAAATGCATAAAACTCAATGTTTTTATCAAATGTTATCCCCATTCAGTTTCTCAGACATTTACTTTGGTTTCCAAGTTAAGATTAAAGGTCTATAGATTGATTGCTGTACTTTATTAAATTTCCTAACTTCTCCTTCTTTGGTTGAATCTTTAAAAAATACACACAAATACACACATTTGAAATCCATTGTTGAACCAAACCACATAGGAAAATTTTATTATGCCACAATCAGATATTACAGCGTCAAATAACTTTTCCTCCTCCAACATAACTACAAAGAATTTTTCAACCATTAAAATTTGCAAAACTCCAATCTCGATGGTGGTATTGGTCATGCAGAGAATTAGATGTTAAGTAAAAACCAGGAACATTCATGATAGCAGCAGGGATTTCAAAATGAACTATCAGTTAACACCATACTGTGGGACCAGTTAAAGGGAAGGTATTTATAGACAGAAAAAACAATACACAAACCAAAAATATTCAAAGATATTTATTTTTTATTGTTTAAATTTAAATAGGGAAAAAATACATTAGAGGGGATATGTTTTATATTTTAATAATTCCAGAGTTTAGCTCCAACACATTTATCTTAAAATATAAGTATCTTTGATTAAATTTTATAGAAATTTAAATCCTTAATCCTTACTATTTTAAAGACTCATTTTCCAGTGAGAAATTGAGACCTGAATAACTCTACAATGCTATGCTCTAGTATAAACTTTGTGTTAAGAAGCAAAGGAACTGTATTACCATGAGTAATAAGTTGAGCTTTGAAAAGCAAGGGACATTTACTTAAAGAGACAGTGTTTAAAAAATCATTTCCTGATGAATTACTTTAAAATTGTAAACCAACATTTGATAATGTTCCTTTTTTCAAAATAAATTTGCCAAAACAAAATAATAATGACTATGTGCTCCTCACTATAATATACCATGATAATACTCCTACATAGAATAAAATTGCCAATTTCAGGGAGTCAAATGTGATTTCTAAAATCTCAAGAAATACGTTCTTGAGGAAGTAATTTTCCTAAAAAATCAAAACACCTCTATCTCCTATCAAACCTTGAACTGTTATAAATATCACACTTCACATTTACTATTCTAATTGAGCAAGAATATTGAAGCTCAGATGATAACAAATTTAGTTTTTATGATATGATGAAATACGCATTTTTTTACTTCTATAATAAGGAATATTTTCAATTGTACAACTAAACAATTTTTAAATTATTCAGGAGAAGAAAGAAGGGAGTGAACTTTATATTCCTCAGTTTGTATAATACTTCAGCTGAAAAATCGAAGAAAACCTTTATTTCTTCTGAAGTTTTCAACATTTTCAGAATCAAAGTAATTATCAGGGGATTTCCTTCATTAAGGATAAACCAGTGGAAAAAATTAACCTCTTATTTCAAACTATAGACATTCAAAGTATTATCGCGTAGATACAGCTTTTCATGAAAACTGGATTCTCATTTAATTTACAATGAAGCTCCCTCAAAATCATATAACCTTACCTTATCAACCAACAATTATTTTTCTGCCTCTTGAAAAATGAAAGCTTTGATTTACTGTATACTTGAACTAGGAGACAATATACATAATCAGTAAAATGACAAGCCAACATGCTACACTGTATTAGCAACATCTGTAAAGACAAAATACAGACTACAATTCACAAATATAAAACACTGAGAAAAAATATGTCAATCAAAGTGTAACTGAAATACTATACATTTTCTGTTATCAGAGCTTCTTTTATTTCCCCCAAAGGAAGCTGTTTTCTATGGACTTCAAGTAATAATTTGTATAGATACCCATGGAAATCTATAATTTTCATATTAATTTGCCTTTGGAAATAATATTATGCAATTGGTAGTATCTTATACTGCCAACAACATAACTTTGTTCAGGTATTTGCCACACTCCTTTAATGCATACTATAGTAATAATAAAAATGAGACATATATGAGCAAATATAAAATGTGAGACATGAGAAAATATAAAATATGACACATATGATAAAATATAAAACAAAAGAGTTCAGCAAAATATTGTATTAAAGAGATTATGTATATGTATTAATATAGGGAAAAAATCCTAACTCTACTTCACATTATGATATTCATATGTGATCTACAAATTTCAAGGGAGAAATTTTTATCAAATTATATAAATCCACATTATCTCCATATTTTACAGTCTATTTTGCTGACACATTTGTTTATTCTCTCTGATCACACACACTCACACCAAAATCCCAATGTATTATAGGAAGCTATTTCCAAAGTAGGTTATATCTTACAGCAACTAGATTTACATGGGATAAGTAGAAGTAATGAAAAGTTTGTTTTACTGAAAACTAAACGAAATGTATATAGTAGAAAAATTAAAGAAGACTATAATTAGTTTTAAATCTTAGTGTTAATATATAATATATTTAATTTATCCTTTACTACTTGTTTAACATGACCAACTCTGTCATAGCTTGAGGTATCTGGTGACATTTCAAATACATTTGTGTCATTCTTTTTCACAGGTTAGTATTCTCGATTAAATTAATCAGTTCAGTGATAATACAGTACTCTTGAACATTGTAAATTTCCTTTGCATAGTTTCATTTTTCCATTTTGAAGTGGAGATGTTTGTCTCTAGTAAAAGGAAAGGATACCATTTTATTCAAAGTTTATTTTATATTACATGTGGGTATTCCTTTTATTTTTTAACAGAAGTAATTAGTGGTTGAGAAAAGCTATTAAGAAACCATAAGTATTTTAAAAATTTCCATTAAATGTATCATTATCCAAAAAGAACTTAAAAATGTTGATACTTATAATTAAAGGAATAAGTACTTCACTAATCTACTGATGAATTAAAGGACAGGAAAATATAAACAGTGTAATAAATTAACATTGGGATAGAAATACATGACTGAAAAGTAAAGCTCAGGAGAGAAAAATGAAAATAAAAAAGGCAAGGGAAGCAATCTCAGAGGACAACTCTGGGATTCCCCTATAGAAACTAAAGAAGCTTCCAGAAATACTATAAAGGAAAATGTAAAAAGAATTTATTTTTTATACAGGAGTACTTTCTATCAGCTTCCTAGTCCTTCTCATTTTTCTGAGGTGCCATAGAGCTGGTTTAATCCAGATTTAATCTAGGTTTACTGCTTGATTCCAATGACATCTGATATACAGAAGGTAAAAGCCATGTAGCTCTGGTTGTCATATCAGTAAAAGATACTCTGGTCAATCCCTGGTCTATTGGAAGTGCAAATAACATATGGTGACTCAGTTAAAGATGGTGAAATAAAAATATTCCTAATTCACTCCCCACCTAAGACAGTCTCCTAAAATAACATAATGAAAAATTGAGAAAAAAATGGAAACTATATCCATAATTAACAAGTAATTGATGACAAACTATAGTCAGTAGCTTTTAAATAGGTAGCCATTTGCACTAATAGGAGAAAGGAAATTGACTGGCATTTATCTTAAGCAGGATGTATATTTCAGTAAGTATCACTATCCCGAGATGTTTCAAACAAAGATGGCTTGAAAGGAAGGAGTGTAAACAGGCAAGAGAAAAACAAAATCTGTCTTCATACGATTTTACTACATACTTCCAAATAGTGGAATGTAGAGGTAAAGATAAAAATTCTGATAGACTATATTTGAGAGTTGTGAACAAGTTTGCTGAATAATATAGAATACTAAGTTTAATATGGGGAAGGGGGAGGAACTAAGAGCAAGAATCACTAGCAATAACATAAAGAAAGTAAAACAGAGAGTTTTACACTGTGAACTACATAGGCTACCCAAATGTCAAAATAGATTTAAAATATGGTGCCTGGGCAGAAGAAAAAACACATAAAACAGTTTTGGGGAGGGGGCTTGAAACCTGAAATTTAGGTAGCTTCTGTGGGCTGATCTGACTCACCCTCCCACCACTTCCCACACTATAGTTCAGTAAATAGCTGGCTCTGCTCAGTGATTAATAGAAAGAAACCAGCCCCAAAATAGGGAAGGGAGACAAAACTCAATGAAAAGCAGATGAAGCTCATGCCAGATAAAAGCTTTTCAAGAAATAGAGGAAGAGTTTATATAAATAGTTCCCTGTAGTCTCAAAATATTATAAACATGATCTCATTAATAGAGAAAGTGAGAAACTCAAAGAAGATATTTCAATAAAGCAATGGTAAAAATGAAGAAAGAGATGAAAAATGAAATGACAGTGACCAAGAAAGCAATGGAAAACTAAATAAACCACTATGAAGTTGAAAAGTACATTAGAAGTTACAAAATAGAATAATCACAACTGAAAACTCACTAGGATTATGGCTAACAAAAGTTAAAGAAAATTTTAAAGATACCAAAGTCATTACAAAGAATACTGTAAATAGTTATACAGCAGGGGTCCCCAACCCCTGGGCCACTGACCAGTACTTACCCATGGCCTGTTAGGAATTGGGCGGCACAACAGGAGGTGAGTGGCATCCACTGAGCATTACTGCCTGAGCTCTGACTCCTGTCAGATTAGTGGTGGCATTAGATTCTCATAGGAGTGCATGCGACGTTGTCCACTCCTTGTGAGAATCAACTAATGCCTGACGATCTGAGATGACACAGTTTCATCTGAAAACCATTCCCCCACCCTCACTGGTGCCCATTGCCAAAACAGTTTGGGACCACTGTATAGAGACAAAAGGGATTTGACATAATTGGCATTTCTAAAAAAATTTACTTAGACATAATTGCAGAAAATTTTCCTGAGATAAAAACCGGGAAAAAAGCACCGACTCTCTAAATCTCTTGCTTTAAAGAAACACCATCCAAATTTCAAGAATTTCTTCAGTTTTACCCTCCTATTTTTATCTTATATTGATATAAGTCAATTTAATTTTTTATTATTTAGTGACAGCATATATGTCATATTGGCTTCTACATTTACAAAACTGTGTCTTTTAATCAAGCAATCTACTCTTCTAGACAAACATATCCAAATATAAAATATTTATAATTTCCAGATGGTAGAATTTTGAGATCGTTTTTAAATTTCCACAAGGTCTATCTTTAACAGTCATGTATCACTTTTACAAATGACAATGAAGTAATTGCGCTTAACAAAAAAAAGAATAGAAGGCAAAGTTTAAGAGAGGAAAGAAAAAAAATAAGAGATCTCTATTGTTCCACTACCTTTAGATTTGTGGCCCTCCAAACCATAGTTCACACAATAATCAGGTGATTTCTTTAAAATAGAAAAATAAAGATGTTAGTTTTCATAGTATTATCCTTCAAGATTTTTAATAAATTGCCACTAATCCTGAACAAATTCCATTATTTTAGTAATTTACACAAAACTGTCCCTAATTCAGGCCGTTTTGGTCTCTCCAACATCAACAACTCTCACTTCCCTGCATTCACCCTTCCCTCCAAACACTGAACTAAGAATTTGTAGTAAGAGTTTCCTTTGACTTTCCACATCTTCATCTCTTCTCCTGCCTTAGGTGGTGATAAAATTGTGCTTTCGTTTTTTTGTTTGTTTGTGGAAGTGGGAACAGAGGCTATAAGAACTACAAATCCTTCTACAAAATTTAGTTTAAGATTATCTCTGTGAAAGCTCTGCTATCACTCTTGTTCCTCTCCATCAACAATGTTATTAAGTTATATGCATCTTTTATCCACCTCTAGATCAGCGCTATGTGAGTAATTTTGGAGCCTGAGGCAGAAGAAAATATTATTACTACTGATTCTATTAATTTATTTAAAATTTATATATTCTGTTCATCATAAATTTTTTGCATGAATTTTGATTTTTAAAAATATTGACTTAAATATTAGGTATCTTGATTATTGAAGTTTTGGTGTCCCCATATATATTTGTGCCTGAGATGAGTGTCACCCTAGTTTTGGCCCTGCTGTATTCTACTGAAGCATTTGTTACACCCCATAATTTTTGTCTGTACATCCATCATCTCTACCAGACTGTGACTACCTGCAAGGAAAGGGGCTAATTTTATCTCTGTATACCTAAAAATCAGCACAGTTTCTAAACTGGACAGGAACCCACTTAGTGAATAAAAGCCCAGAAAATCCCAGAAAGGAGAAATAACCAATATTCTACAGTCTTTAAAGAATATAATCTTCCCTGGGGAAGAATACACTTAATCTAAATGGAGAGATGTTATACATATTTTTGAAGGTAAGGAAATCTTAGTTTGAAGCAAGCCATGAACTTAAAGTAATCAAGCAGTAGAACTAAATTTTTGTCCATAAGCACTTATTTGTGGTGCAAACTATTCAGTGTTTTTATTACAAGAGTATATGCTTTTATTTACTATGAGAATCAGAGAATATTAAAACTGAAAAGCTCTTAGATATTACATAATCCACCTCCTCCCTGTTATAAATGAGGAATCAGTCTTAGAGAGGTTAAGAGACTTGCCAAAAACCACAAGACAGTCAGAACTTGAAATTAAGTGACCCATCTCCACACCTGGTGCCTTCTACTTGAGATTATTCACAAATTTAGAAGAGGAGACCATTGAGAACAGGAATGCGGAGAGTGGAGATTTTTTTCTAGGCCAGAAAGAATTGGCCAGCTCATGGGTAAAATAAGCCACAAATACATTTTTTATGCATTGTTTGAAATAGGGTCACTGTTAAGGTAAGGTTATCGAAAAATGACCTTTCAAAGTTCTTTCCAACCCTGTGATTTTATCTTTGTCATTTAACTTCTCTGTGACTCATTTTATCAAACAAAGGGTGACTCTACTCCCTACCTACTTTAATACAAGATTTGTGAGGTCCAATTTAAAATATACATTATTCAAAGTACTATGTATATGCACAAGTGCAAGTCATTTTAAACTGCGGATTAATCATGTAAATATATTTTTATACCTAGTCATGCCTGTAGGAAATTGAAAGTAATTATGTAGCAGTTAGTGGCCAACTTGGACTGCAAGCACTAGGTCCTAAATAAAACTATTCTGAATGTCACCTTAAAAGGGTTATATAAAGGTACCATTCACAGCCAAAATTATTCATTATTATTCAGAGAGAGCCAGAACGTTGGGTGCCCCTAATTATTCTTGTGAGATTTTCTAACAGGGAAAAGTGACTGGCTCTTCACAAAAGTGTTTTTACTTGATGTACCTCTGGGTTATTGGGAAGATAGAAATGATGACCAAAATAAAAATCACTGAATGAATTCGATGAAATTCAGTTAAGGAAAGCAAGCAACATACTACTACTATTATTATTATCATCATCATCATCATCATCATCATCATCATCATTAATGTTGTGTGCAAATGAAATAATTTATTTTAATAATAATGTTTAAGCTTTCTAGTTAATGTGTTCTTCAAATTAACAATTAAGAATCCTTGGTTAATTTTGTCCTTTCTCGTTCTTTGGCCACCTGATTTATTTTTAAACCTTCATATGTAAAGGTAAGAAAAGAAAATCTATGAGTTCACCTGGATCTCTGGTCTACAAACCTAAAATCGTTTCTTTTTATCTCTCCATACTCTGTAAGATTTGTAGAAGAATACTTCTTTTTTTAAAGGAAGCCAATGAATAGCCAATGAATTATTTCTTAAGATAGGCCAATAGATTAGCAAAGAGTAAGAGTTCCTCACCAAAACAACAACAACAACAACAAAACAACAACAACAACAAATAAAACAGCCTTTTCATCAGAATAGTGAACTATCAGTTTCTAGCATAGTTCCTGGAACAAAGTACGCTCTGAATAACTAGCAGTGAATCAATTGTGCTTCCAACCACATTTCCAAGCATTGTTCTCAAGGCCAGAAATCTATTCACATTCATGAAATAATTTATGATAAGCTTTTTTGTACAAGTACTCTTTATTAAATATATACATATATACAGATGTTACCAGGCCTAATTTTACTAGAATCAGTTTTAAAACGGGGGATTGGGACTGGGTGATTTCTACAGTATCTTTCAGCCTTAAAATGTGTTGATTTTATGGAATACCTAGAAAGACAGCCAAGAAAGAATTCTCAGATATGACTTACAATTAATATTTGACATTTGCACAATTTTCAAGTCTCAAAACTACTATTATAAGGTAATGAAATAACTGAAAAATCAATGCCAATTACCTACTATGAATTCTTTTCTAAAACAAACAGACAAACAAACAAACAAACAAACAAACAGAGAGAGAGATTTCGTCTGCAATGTGGCCATTTCTATCAATATGTTCCCTAAAACACCCAGAACACATTCACTCATCCATTCCAGAGCAGATAGAGAGAAGCACAGAAGAAAATCTAAAGGCAATATGACAAGAACCAGACTTAGATTGAGCTGCTAAGACAGTTGCAAAATTTTCAATTAAGTTGTTAAGCCTACCTAATGAGAAAGAAGTCAGTAGATGAAAATCCTGATAAACCACATAGCAGAGTCAGTGGCATCCTACCCCACAGCTATATTTTCTTTACTCGTTTCATTTTCTGCTCTCTTAATTTTAAAATATTCACCTTAGTTATAAAACCTTAAAAAAAAAAACTCCTAAAAAACCAACATGAAGACTGCCCAGAATTACAGAACTATGGACACAAAAATTCTTCAAAATATAGCATTTCACTAGCTAATATATAGATCTATGTTGGGGAAAGCACCTGAAAATGCCTGTGCTAAGTTCCTATTTCTGATGATTCTGTGACTCTGATCAAACTCTACTCTGTGACTCTGATCAAATTTGAGACAGTTAATCTATTAAGTCTTATAGTGCCCAGATTTTTACTTTCAAGTACACAATGCTTTTCACTTACAGAACAATCTGTATCACATTCTCATCTATTTGGAAAACCAATTGCTGAAGTTGTACTAACATGTACTTATCTCAAAGTCATTATGTGAACAAATATATGTGTTATCCACTATCAGTATAGGAGGAGAGAATATTTTGAATATGTTGTCAGACTCTAAATAAATGTCCTTCACTAAAGAATGCAATGTCCTCTGCTAGTTTATGGTTCTTTGGCATGCATTGACTGTTCTACTTTTTAAGTAATATTGTAGGTAAAGGTGCAAGAGCTTTCCTAGAGAAACAGTTTCTAGCATAGTTCCCGGAACACAGCAGGCTCTGAATAACTATGTAGTAAATAAATACATAACTAAATGAACTACCATGAAAAAGAATTCATACAATGAGTTAAACTTTGGCTCAGAGAACAAAATTTCAAATTAACTGTTAAGTACTGTTTGGCCAACATAAGAAAGGGAACATATTTCCTTTGGTCTTTGTCTTAGTTTTTTATGCAGCAGAGTTTTTACTCTATTGATCAGCGTTTATACTATTCCATTTCCTTTTGCCAATGTTTCATATAACAGGAAAATTCCTTTTCCTGAAGCTCCTAAGATCACCAAAGGTCACTGCATATGACATCCAAAAAAAAAATTCTCGTTAAGGGCAGTGCCACTGGGAAATTTAGGGTGGCAGGTTGATATTCATCGGGTAGATTTTTAAAATGTCATAGTCTGTTTTCAAATATCAATGAAAAAATATGTGCCACATGTCTCTAATAGCTCTATTTCTCTTATCCCAACTTTCCAGGATGGTGTGTATTCTATCTAAGTGAATGCTGAGTTCTTTTAAAATAATTTTCTGGAAAACAAAACATAGTTCACTTTTCACTGAGGAATTAACTCTCCCAATAACTGGCTTATATCTTTAAATGGAAAAAATTACATAGATTTTTTTATTTTAATAAAGAATAGTTGTTTATATTTAAAAACATTTAAAAAGACATTCTGCATTTTCATCATCTTCTAGCAAACTACTATAGCAACAAAATTACATTAGACTTTCTGATTTCTCCATAGTGTCCTTAGATAAATAAACAACCCAATAAACCATGTTAAATGCCCCAAATGTGACTGGAAAGAGAATACGGGCATATTTGTCAATTTTACTTGTGCCAGATCCAGAAGGTGGTGGAGCTGATGGAGGAGGAGTAGCTGACAACTTCCCAGTAGCCCCTATGGTATTAACTGTGGTCTTAATCCTCTGCAATCTTGATCCAAACATGTGACGAGTAGAAGCAGATGCAACTGAAGCCTTTCGAGACACATATCCAGTTCGGCTAGAAGTAGGAGAAGCAGATGGAAGTGCTCTTGCCGCAGATATGGTTTCAGCTGCATTTGCACGGCTGAATGGGTTTGGACTGGAAGCTAAGTAAGACCGAGGTGTGCCTTTAGAAGATTCTTGAACAACTGTGGAAGATTTGCTTGAATGGTTTCCCACCACAGTTCTGTTGCCAACGTCAGATTCAGAGTGAACCAAAGCACTTGTTCTTTTTCTCATGTTCAAATTGGCATTTGTATTCTGAAAAGGTATATGAAAAAATAAATTGGTTATGTAACTTTATGCAGATTTGTACAAAATTTAAAGGGATCGAAATTCTTAAAATCAGTCATTTCTATAAAATAAAACTTTATTAATAAGCTGTAGTCACCTTGATTTTAAAAAGCTGTAAAATGTATAACTAAATATAATATGCATACATTTGAAACTTTGAATCAAAATCTTCTATTTCAAAATATGGTCTATTCTTATAAATAATTAGACCTTAAATCTATAGAAAGAAGATTAAGTTGTTAGAACGACAAGCTGATGTTATACTTAATTGCATTTTAAGAGTTAATGATTACTGTTCTAAAAGTTATTTGTTTAGTTTTATTGCAAATAATATTCTGTATATGTCATATACATTTCAAATTTCTCTGTGTATTTATTTTATAAACAGGGAGAACCATACCTAGTCATGTACACAGAATACCAACAATAACAACTATCCATATGTACATAACATTCCTTTATTTAAAAGTTCAAAACTTTGATTTCCAAATCCTTTGAATTTACCGTCATAAAAGGCATAGGTAATTATACACATTATTTTAAAATCTAACAATCCTGACACATTTTATTTTTCACTTCAATTAATAATGAAAACACAAATAAAATTTAATTAGAAAAGGTTGTATTAGACTTATAAACAGCATCAATGAATAGTTGCATAAATATCTGGATTCAAACCATTAACCAATAGTGATTACATTGAAATATATTTCACTGGTTTTCATCAAACTATTTTATTTGTAGAACAAGATTGTATTTGAAGAAAGTTGTGCAGCAAGCCACTAAAATTCTTATAATATTGACAGCCACGATAAACAACTATGTACATAATTAATTATAGATTCTCCATGCTAATGAAGGACAGTAATTTCTCAGATGATCCCCCAAATAGTCACATCTGATTTTTTAGAATATATGATGATATTTCCGCAGTAATTTTTCCCATGTTTATTCTAAGCTATATTAATGTTAGATGATAATTACTTCCATAACTTCTCCCCTTACCATTTCATGAAGTAGATCGTGAGTGAAAAAATGGAGAAATAGAGGAGAGAGAAAGAAGAGCAGCTCATAAAAGGGTGATTGGAAGAAGCGAGCCTCAAAGGGCAATTCACAGATACTAATATATGAAGTGGGTAGATTATATATAATTAATTAAGATCTCACTTTAGACATAAAGGTTTATTCTATAAATGTAATCTTTATTAGTACACTCATCTAGCATGCTTAAAGTTCAACTCATATCTCATAAATCATGACTTCAAGGTAGCTGAGCAGACAAAAACAGCCTCACAAAACAGAGTCAATGTAGACTCTGACAAGTGTAGAAAGCATTCGTCATGTCAGCTTGGAGTATTCTTCTAAGCAGGTTGCAGTTGAACTAATGAGCAATTGTAGCCTAACATATGGCACTGAATTTGGGTGGAGAAAATTGAAATCAAAATTGACATCAACCTAAAATTGAAATCAAAATTGACATCAACCTACTTATCCTTCACTTTTCCTTTACACAGGACATTATAAATGTCACCTAATTAATCTTTAGATTTTGAATCACTTGTTACAGAAAAGGATAGTAATTAATTGATTATCATTGATCCTAAAATGTTACACAAATGGTGAATAATATAAAAAAAGAACAAGGTATGGCCTTACAATTTAAAGAGCATATATAATCTTTGGCAAGGAAGCATACATACACACGATACAATAAAAAATATAACAAAAGGTAAAATATATTCAAGAACCAAACTATGACCAAATGCTGAATATCCCAAGAAGAGAAGAAAAGAGAGTAAAAATGATAAATTGGACAAACAGGAAAGTAATACATTTTTTCAAATATAATATGGTAGTTGCATACTGTCTTCTTCTTTCAGTCAGTTAGGTTGTCCATGACCTTTAGAAATCTGTATGTTTCCTAACACTAAATTCTAAGGACTGGAGACTTTCCCTGCCAGTCAAAATGAAGTAACATGAACTGAATCTACTTTCCTGCCTAAAATGACCCCCAAAACTTCATAAAATAAAAAAATAAAAAAATAAAAACCTGTTGTTTGAAGAAACTGGCCATCAGACAACCCAGAACCATAATCACTGAGAGGGAAAAAACAAACTTGAGAGAGTTGCTATGCTGTGGTTTCGGAATGGAAAAGCCAGAAAAAAACTGGCAGGCTTCATGAACTGAAGAGACGGAGTTAAGAATCTTGGGAGACTGAGGTGGCTAGAGTTCACAGGACAAAGTACCAGAGATAAGAATGCTAAACAAAGAGAGAACTTCAAAGATCTAAAGAGAGTCCCCACTGAGTATTTTACCAAACAAAGATCAGTTTGTGAGTGTGAGGTAACTACCCAAGGCTGAAAGGAACCATCTGAAATGATTAGAAGAAACAATATCTGACATTCACCCAAAGCCAGGAATAGTGCATGTTTCCACCTGCTGGACTAGAAAATGTCAACATTCACGTAGCATTTGGTAGAGTACGTAGAAGTGGCTGTCTTAATAGTATAGTATAAATAGCCTCAAACACTGCTCTTGTATTGTCTAATGCGTTTTAAGAGCAAGAGTAGGAAGAATCAAACTGACTCCAAGTAACTTTACTGCCCCCCAAAACAAAGTATTAAAACATTTAAGTTCTTTTGTTCTAGACCAGTATCCTTCTGGAATGTCCTGAAATCTTGTAAATTGTGTTCTATATAATAGATTGGCTTCAAAAGTGACACCAATTCATCATTTCTCTCTATATTCTTGCCCTCAATATTCATGCTCCATATTCAGGCCCAGGAGCTTACCCATTCCTGACCCATCCAGAGTTGGAATCTATTTTTCCATAAGCTGCCTAATGACTTTCTTTGTCCAATAATATGTGGTGGAAATGATAGTTTGCCATTTCCAATTCTTAACCTCAACGGTTCTTACTTGCTTACACTCTTTCTCGAAACACTGCCACCACCACCATAAGAACAGGTCTGCCTGGCTAGCCTGCTAGAGATTGGGGGATCATTTGGAGAATAGCCAGTTATCACAGTGAGTCAATCCTAGAACACCCAACAACTAGCTGACACTAGATTCACCAGTGTTCCATTAGAAAATGAGCTGCCCAAGCAAGCGTAATCAAAATCAACAGAATTCAGTTGATCCATAGACTTGGGAGCAAAAATAAATATTTATTGTGTGTACCTGAAGTATCATTTTTTTTGTTATGCAATATTATTGTGGCAATAGATAGATGAGTTAGATCAAAGGTCCTGATGGGAGGTGCAGCCAAAGGGCTCATGAGGGCGGAAGTTCCTCAGACATTCTAGGATACTTAGAAGATTGGCCTGCCCAGAACTCATAGAGGACCTTTAGGGGGCACTGTTGCCTAATCCACATACTAGTTGAAGGACCAAGATGCTTTGCCCTCCATAATCCCACTCTTTAAGAATTACAATATTTTAAAACAGAAAGGGATTTCAGTGATCAACTTATTCCATTACCTCATTTTCCAGTAGAGAAAAGTAAGAACAGAAAGGTTACAGGTGGCTGGAATTCACACAGCAAGTGACTTACTTGGTGTCTGCTCTGCCTCATTGTAGAGGTTCTCTACTCACAAATGTGGAGGAGGCTTTAAAGAACTTAACAAGCTGCACATATTTGAGTCAGTCAAGTATTCATAATAGTATGATGTTAAGAAAAATTTTACAAGACTTGGACATCAGAAAAAAATACAGCATGTCTTTTCAATGTCATAATAGAGTATTGTTTAACAAGCCCACACAAGGATAATTAAATCTTTAGAATCATTTACTTGAATTTGATTTTGCCATTTAATATTGGATTAGAACCCAAAAACTGTCAAGTTAACATATTCAATTATGGATTCTTGTCTAGTACAAAAGATCACCAAAGGTTATGGTTTTATTGCCTTGTTTTAAGACATTAAGCACTTCTGTATTTAACCTACCAGTCTTATTTTACTTTTCCTTTTAAAAAAAAATTGCCTATAAGTAGCCATTCCTCAAAATGACTTTGAATCCATTTTACCATCTAAATGGTTCTCTCATTAATTAACCATTGAACCAATCTTGGAGACCTGTCCATTCATTATTTGTAGGTCATGTTTTCGACAATTGGAAAACTATATTCTGACGATATCTACTATTGGATAAGTTATAAATATCAAAGAAATAAAAGCTTAGATTTGAAGAATATGCCTAGAGAAAGAGGAAAGCCTAAGCAAAAATAAAAAGAATCAGTCTAAGGTGGTTAGAAAAAAGAACAATGAAGTAAGAGACTTTTTGAGAGTAGGGTGAGCAATATGAACAGTACCAAAAGACTACCGTCTGAAAACAAAGATCAAGTATTTTTATTCCAGTTTAAAAGAAGTAATGATAGAGTATAAAGACCATCTTATCAATCTTTGTAGATTAATGCACACAGTAGGCACATACTTCATATTTGATAAATTGCATTAAAATGGATATCCTATAGAATCAAGATCATTTTTAATTTAGAAAGTGTCAAAAATTTTTATCTGATCTCCAATTTATTATTTCTTTTTCTATGGGACACATCTTCAGAATATTGTAGGTAGTGCCTAAGGCATTTAAGTTATCTTGACTCAATCTCAAGTCCAGCTGACAATGCCTTAGAAGTTTCACTAAGCCTCACACCAGTTAGAATGGCAATCATTAAAAAGTCAAGCAACAACAGGTGCTGGAGAGGATGTGGAGAAATAGGAACACTTTTACACTGTTGGTGGGATTGTAAACTAGTTCAACCATTATGGAACAGTATGGTGATTCCTCAAGGATCTAGAACTAGATGTACCATATGACCCAGCCATCCCACTACTGGGTATGTACCCAAGGGATTATAAATCATGCTGCTATAAGGACACATGCACACGTATGTTTATTGTGGCACTATTCACAATAGCAAAGACTTGGAATCAACCCAAATGTCCATCTGAGACAGACTGGATTAAGAAAATGTGGCACATATACACCATGGAATATTATGCAGCCATAAAAAAGGATGAGTTTGCGTCCCTTGTAGGAACATGGATGCAGCTGGAAACCATCATTCTTAGCAAACTATCACAAGAACAGAAAACCAAACACCGCATGTTCTCACTCATAGGTGGGAACTGAACAATGAGATCACTTGGACTCGGGGAGGGGAACATCACACATCGGGTACTATCATGGGGAGGGGGGAGAGGGGAAGGATTGCATTGGGAGTTATACCTGATATAAATGACGAATTGATGGGTGCTGACGAGTTGATGGGTGCAGCCCACCAACATGGCACAAGTATACATATGTAACAAACCTGCACGTTATGCACATGTACCCTAGAACTTAAAGTATAAAAAAAAAAAAAAAAAAAAAAAAAGAAGTTTCACTATGCTGTATACCATATCCTACATAAAGGAAAGTGGAATTAGACTGATTTGAGTCTTAAATCATTGCTCTCTGCCAAGCAGTTAAATGACACTCAAGTTATTTTTGTAGTTATGTCTCAAGTTTTACTCTATTAAAAGTAGTCATTTTCCACGATGACAGACCACAAAAGGAATAAGGTATCTGCTGATCTATCTGGCAGACGACTCACCCGGAAGAATATTCACCCAGACTTCACATTCTAGTGCAACTAATGTGTCAGAGTGATGTTGTGTTTCATACAGAGTGTAGAGACTTCAGTGGTTCCATTATGATTTAGCTGATGCACAGTGGTTTCGAACAAGAAAAAGCACCTAAGCTTCATTTGAATTTTAAAAAATGATTTAGTTTGAAATCACTTTGTCATTAGTCACAATAGCCTGAAGCAAGAAACGAGATGCAAGGTAGTAGATTTAAACATTACCAACAAATTAAAGCAGTAACAGGCAAACAGGAGCAGATCCAAGCAATTCGTCAAACGTGACTGTGATCTGACACAATTTCTAAACAATTTTTATCAACTGCAAAAAAAATCATCTCAACTTATTACTCTAGCAGCAAAGAGATAAAATGACTAAGATTAGGTTTGCAGAATGCAGCATGCAGCTACATTCATATTGCTTGCTTGAAAAGCTAATGAAGTTTAGCTTTGATGAAGTTTAATAAAATGTAATTTAATTCTTATAAATTAAAAACTAACAAGACTAATAACGAATAGGGTTATCTTCTAGAATATCAATGAGTCACATACTAAAAAAAAAGAATCTAGTAATGTAAAGACATTTATTCAAGGCCATTTGGACAGGACTTCATGAGTAAGCCACACATCTTATTTAATAGGGAAATAAGTGTGGTAGAGCAGCTAGAACTAAACTCCAAGGTAATGATTTACTGAGAACTGTCAACAGCATTTTTAGAAAGTGCTACGCGTAGAAATTTTTAACACGTCCCTTCCAAATAAACACGCTAAATATTTTATAAATAGTTAGCAAGGCACTCTATCATATATTGAGCTCCAAAACGTAGAAACCAAAATGCTGAGTTCCCTATTTATTGTATTTAATTTCCTCCCAATGTTGGCATTTAATTCAATGTTTGTATTTCCATAAGTTATAGAAATACTACTTTCAGGCCGGGCGCGGTGGCTTAAGCCTGTAATCCCAGCACTTTGGGAGGCCGAGACGGGCGGATCACGAGGTCAGGAGATCGAGACCATCCTGGCTAACACGGTGAAACCCCGTCTCTACTAAAAAATACAAAAAAAAAATCTAGCCGGGCGAGGTGGCGGGCGCCTGTAGTCCCAGCTACTCGGAAGGCTGAGGCAGGATAATGGCGGGAACCCGGGAGGCGGAGCTTGCAGTGAGCTGAGATCCGGCCACTGCACTCCAGCCCCGGCGACAGAGTGAGACTCCGTCTCAAAACAAGAAATATTACTTTCAATATCAGGCACTGGGATAAACTTTTGTTTTCCATTTGGGATTACCAGAAAAAGAAATCTTAAAGAATCCATTCATTTTCCCTTTACATATTTAGAGTTGAAGGTTTAAAACAGAATTTCTTTAAGATAGGTGACTTTGTGATTACTTTCGTTTCATACTGATTCCTAGTGTTTCTTTTTTATTTGTAAATATTTTGTATAGTAGATATACGGCTCCAATGGAGGAAACCACTTTGTTAGAGACTTCTTTGGTCAGAGCAGAGGTTCTTAGCTTGAGTAAGCAGACTTGTTCAAATGCTAGCTGAAATCACACCAGGAGCTGCTTTCGTCAATGCCACCAACATAACCCTGGAGAGAAAAGAATGCAAAGGACACTCCGCTCACTTCCTCTAAATACAGATACTAAGCTAGATGAGTCTTTTCTTATTCAATGTAGAAAAGCAGTATTGTGGTTATACAAAGTGTTTATAAGCATAATCTGAGACCAGTTAAAAACTCAAAGTCTCAAACAAGCCCTATTTGCAGGAAGTTTTTTTCATTAGCTATGCTGTTGTCAGTGATCCAGGGATCAGAAATTGAAAAATGCTTGCTAAACAGTTAAAATTGTGGGCTTCCAAATCAGACAGACCTGGTTGCAAATACTGAATTTGTCATTTACTAGCTATGAGATATTTAGCAAGTTATTTAGCCTCTCAAAACCTCAAAATCCTTGCTATAGGAGTAATAATGCTGCCTTCCTCCTAATAAATATATAAGATAATGCATGCAAGGCAGTTAGCTCAATGTCTAGCACATAGTAGGATTCAAATGAATATTATATAGAAGTAACCCAGCTGAGGTCACATAATAAGATTCTGCCTCCAAAAGAAAATGATACGTCACAGAAATAAATAATTACACAAAACAAAATTTTAGAAGACAATATTATACATCTGTGAAAACATGGCCATCATGTCTAACAATTACCACAGCAAATGATCACTGAAGGAGAGAATAGTCTATGGAGTGGGATTTGAACAATGAGAACACACAGACACAGGGAGGGGAATATCACACACTAGGGCTTGTCGGGGGTGGGGAACTAGGGGAGGGATAGCTTTGGGAGAAATACCCAATATAGATGACGGGTTGATGGGGTGCAGCAAACCACCAGGGCACGTGTATACCTATGTAACAAACCTGCACATTCTGCACATGTATCCCAGAACTTAAAGTATAATTTTAAAAAGTTTTTTAAAAAAGAATATATTCTATGGTGAAGTCAGTCAGGGAAAGGATGTTGCTGGTGAAAATGAGAAATAAATACAAAGAAATACAAAATGCAATAGAAAAATCAACATTCATATTGATAGTAAGGGTGCGAATTAACACTAGAGTAAACCTTATAACTTATGCATAAGACATGTCAAAAGCTCTTTAGGAAAAGTAGCAGTAACAACAACCAAAACAATGGCTAACTTTTCTTGAGTGATTCTTTTGCACCTGGCACTCAGCTAACATGCTTTTAACTGAACTATCTGCTACACCTAATGTCATGTGCCATGTAAGAAAATCTGATAATATCACTTTCCAGACAGAAATCCTGAATCATCATCATCAATATTTCTACAATGTATTGAGCCCTTAATATAGGCCAGACACTACCTAAAGCGTTTTCACAAATAACCTCACATAGTTCCTACAAAAACTCATGAGATAGTGCTAATGTTTTCATTTTCCCATTGAACAAATGTTTCAATGTCTAAGAAAAGATGTGGGTTATATAAGAAGGAGATCTCGTGTACTATTCTATCAGATCACAGATCACTGTTTCTTTTATTTTCTTTCTTTCTTTTTTTTTTTTTTTAGACGGAGTTTCGCTCTTGTTGCCCAGGCTGGAGTGCAGTGGCATGATCTTGGCTCACCGCAACCTCCGCCTCCTGAGTTCAAGTGATTCTCCTGCCTCAGCCTCCTGAGTAGCTGGGATTACAGGCATGTGCCACCACGCCCGGCTAATTTTTTTGTATTTTTAGTAGAGACGGGGTTTCTCCATGTTGGTCAGGCTGGTCTCGAACTCCCAACCTCAGGTGATCCACCCACCTCAGCCTCCCAAAGTGCTGGGATTACAGGCATGAGCCACCACACCTAGTCTCCTGAACTTTTATAACAACTTTGGTCTTCTTCAACCACCAAATATTTTTCCCTGAATATTTTCACCTCCCTGCAGATTATGACTCACTCGTAATGTGAATAAGTATGTATCTGCGTGTATGTGTGCAAGTGTACATGTGTTTTGGATTTCAAACCATGCATTTGTTTAAATATTTAAAAATGTAATTAACAATATAATTTATAACTTTTCTTTTTCACACTTTAAGAATATTTTAATCCTTGAAAGTGGAGTTAATATATATAGAGAGATCTGATAAAACATTACAAAGAAGGCTAAATTAGATGGCAAGTAAATTCACCTTTAAAGCATCCACATTATCCTATGGGAATTATTTTCTTCAGCCTCAAAATATTCAGAAAATTATATTCAAACGCAAACAATATTTGCACAATGCTTTATTCTTAATATAGACTTGATATGACTTCATCATAATGAAATTGTGCTATGATGAATAGCCATCCAGAAGGATTCAAGTCCGTGCCAACCCTATAGGTGGCTGGCATCGCAAGTAGTCTGAGTTACAATTTTATCTACATCAGCAAAGGCAACAGGGGCTCTGTCTAAAAAACAATCATTTATCAAGGCAGGATTCTCAGTATACTTTTGCTGGGGAGAAAAAAATTTCATAGCTCAGGCATTATAAGAGAGTAAAATAATAGTCCTCTGTAAAACAATAGCTATGCAAGGTGAGTAAGTCTTTGATGAGCCAAGAACCTTGCTGAATTTGGAATTCCAATTTCCAATTCCAATTCCAATTTCTTTGAAATTCCAGACAATGTTTGCCTAATGAATGTAAACATTTATAATAACTGTAATAGATCTATTTTTAGGGAAAAGTAGTTCAAGTTCCATGCTTCATCTCTTGTTGGAGCATATTCCCCAGGTCCAGTGGGTAATAGAAGATCCACAATTAATGACATAAGTAATAAGGTCTTATTAAGGACAGTGATTCAACTCATTCTTTCATTAATCCAACTGTTTCAAGTTATTTTCCTGGGCACTGGGAGCACAGGGATGAAAAATAATATAGTATTTGCAATTTATCTCAAGAATCACAAAAAATAATAAATAGTAAACGGTATAAAGAAAAATTAGAGGAACTAGGGAATACATTACCCAGCCAAGAAGGTTGGAAAACCTCCTTGTGGAAGTTATACTTAGGCTGAGATATCAGCAACAAGTAAGTTTTAAATAGGCAAAAGAGCCTATTCCCTTATGGGGTGAGGAAAGAAGATGCCTGTTGGTACAAGAAACAATTTTTCAAAGATTCCTCTCAGTGGTATAAGGATAGGGAAGATCAGTACTCTTCCTTGTCAAGAGAAATTTGAGGTTTCTTGAAGATATTCTAAGTTCTTCCCTTTCTCTTCTTACTTTTTCTATTGAAATGAACAATTATGGCAATGATTTATAATACATTCTACTCTAACATAATTAATATCTGATAATATCACTTTCCAGACAGAAATCCTGAATCATCATCAATATTTCTACAATGTATTGAGCCCTTAATGTAGGCCAGACACTACCTAAAGCGTTTTCACAAATAACCTCACATAGTTCCTACAAAAATTCATGAGATAGTGCTAATGTTTTCATTTTCCCAATGAGGGCACTGAAACCTAAAACGTTGAGCACCTCTCTCTCCCAACATGATGCAATTAAAATGTGTTATTCATGATTTGAGTCCCAAATACATACTCTTAACCACTTCAAGAGGCCACCTGCGATAGCAAATGTGTATACTCATGGAATTAAAAATACATGCTCATGAGATTTTTTTTAAAAAAAGAAAAAAGTTTATCTGAAATATGTTCGCAACAACCCCTAAGTGATGTTTGTAAACAGTTTGGATTTGACTTACATTTACATAGCTTCCATTATAAGCTAAGTACTGTACTAACTTTTTTTGTATCTCACAAAAAAATTTCTCCTGATTAGAAAATCCTTCCTTTCCAGTGCATGTGAAAATTGTTCTAGAGTTCTTACTGATTGTTCTTACTCCCATTCATAATATTCTTTCTACTTTGATGCTTGGCTGTCATGAAGTGCTTATAGATAATACTTTGTATCACAAATATCCTCTACATTCAGGCATAAATAAATATTTATAAATAGGCTTACATTTAGTTGATTTATTCTACAGAAAACTGTATCTTAACAAGTGCAGTCTAGCTGAGCAAAGTGGTATTTTAATTGAAGACACTTTCCCTGTGAGTTATTTTAAAATGAATCAACGCTACTCAAATCTGCATCTTCTATGTGATAAAATATTTTATGATGTTCTTCTACAAGAGGAAATCTATTCCCTATCTTTCTTCCACAAACTCTCCCTGAAATTTGGATATAGCACTTTAAAAGCTATTTAAAATTTACTATTCAAGATATATGGTAAAACTGATTGAAACATTTTCCTTTGGTACATAAGACACTGAAATTTCGGCTCCATTTGTAGCCCAGATAAGGTATCAACATGAGCTCTACCTCTTGTTTCTGATTTGAGAATGATTCTTCAATCATTCTCAAAATTTTCTACAAATAATTAAAGTTAATAAAGTTCATTAACACATTTGCCAAATTATGTATACAGTAACTGTGTGTACTTGACGTGTCCTGAAGAGTAAGCTCTAAGCTATTAGCTATGGTTTCCAATGGGCATTATCAAAAAACATTCAATGCTTAACAAGTCTCTCAAGCTGAAACAGCTGTTCATCCAAAGTGAAACTTTTTTTTAACTTTCTCTGAGTATAGCTAATCTTACTTGAGCTAGAAAATAAGGTATTAGACTGTTTTGCATGTTCTACCACTTTATGACAAGAAAGCCAATTTTGCACTTCAGTAAAGGCAGACTGCAAATTTAGCATGAATTGAACCAGTAGCTGAGTTGCAATTTATGGCAAATGGCTCATCAGCACATTAATGTATACTGCCAATATAACCACTTCAGCCAGGCAGGCCAGAAAGTAGAAGACCCAAATACCTAGTAGGCAGTAAAGAAAATGTGCTCTCTATCAACTTCTGTAAAACAAATCTTAAAACCCAAAACTATCAAATATAATTATCATTTATTATCATTCTTACATTAGTACTTAAGAAAAACCCAAAGTCAGAACCACAGGTTCTGAAATTAGATAGATTCAGGTTTTGGACTTTGCTAAATACTAGTTTTGTAACCTTGGGTAACTTATTTAGCCTTTCTATGCTTAAGGTTTCTCCTGAGTACAGTGGAAATAATAACAATAACTACTAATTAGAGTTAGTGGTGGGGTAATTTCCATAAAGTGCTTAACACATTGCCTAGCATATAGTAAATGATCAATATTTGTTCAATGTTTTTATTCTATTGTTATCATTTAATATTCTAATAGAGATCTGTAGATGGCCACTGTCAGGTAAAATATTACTGTAGAATTGACCATTATTTCTATACTCAGATATTTGTATTTTTCAACTGAACTAAATGTTAATACTGTAACTTTCCACTTCAGTAAATGTTGGAAATGTATGAGAGCCTATATTTTGTGCCATGTTCAAAATTCATTTTATTTACTTTTCCTAGGAGGACATGATCAGCATCCTTGGAGCAACACTAAGAACTAGCTAAAACTCTTACCATCTTGCCAAGATCTGCCAATTGTAAAGAGATGATTAAGAGCTCCAAAGTTTAAAAGGCTTAAAAGGTTTCCTCTGGGGGTGGTGACTGCTTCAAGAGAGGCACAAAATCAAGAATCCTGTGGATATTATTCTATTTAATATTAACAACTTAAAAATGTTTGCACTTACTCAAAATATAGCATGCTAAAATTTCTTTTGGGTTATAAATAAGCCAACTCATATATCCAGTAGGACATCATTCAGATGTCTTAAAGGCCTAACATACTTTTAATTTGTTGATTCATCCAGTCATCTAGTTACTCATCCAATTATTCAACAAATATTTATTGAGTACCTATTTATGTTCCAGGCATTCTTCTTGGGTCTGGTGATACAAGTATAGAAAAACAGTGCAAAATTCTTTTCTTTATGGAACATCCGCTCATGAGACTCCTCAAATCTGTGAGCTCTTCCAGCAGCTATTATCTACCACTACAAGTCTGGGAAAAAATAGTCTACAATTATGGTTTCCACTTCTTCATTTGTCACTCACTTTTCAACTCATTGTTATTTGATTATTCTCCCATCTTTCCTTTGAAATTATTTGTGGATCACTATAATTAGCACTTTTAAAAATCTATGTCTTACCAGTCTAGCCAACATGGTGAAACCCCATCTGTACTAAAAAATATATACAAAAATTAGCCAGACATAGTGGTACATATCTGTAATCCCAGCTACTTGGGAGGCTGAGGCATGAGAATTGCTTGAACCTGGGAGGTGGAGGTTGCAGTGAGCTGAGATTGCACCGTTGCACTCCAGCCTAGGCAACAGAGTGAGACTCTGTCTCACACACACACACAAAAAATGTATGTCTTACATACTGTCTCAGTAGCATGTAGCACTGTTAATGAATTCTTTATTTCGATTCTTCCCATAATTCTACATTCTAGCAATGTTCCATTTACCTTTATGAGTCTCCAATGTGGGATGCTCTTTCTCTACCTAATTCTAATATGTTACTTTTCCATAGGGTTTAGCTCTCAGCTATCACAGTTTTCTTAGTCTTCACGTGAATGGGCCTGTTCAGTTGCTTTGAATACAATATTTACATCAATATCATAAAATCAATGTCTTCTCCCCCCAATTTTTTTCTAACATCTAGACACATATAGCCAATAAGACATCATTTAGATATCCTAGAGGCATACTAAACTTTTAATTTATTTATTCATCTATCTACCAATTTATTCATTCAATTCTTCAGATATTTATTGAGTGCCAGGCACTGTTCTTGGCTCTGGTAATACGAAAGCAGAGACCAGCCCAAAGTTCTTACCCTTATGTAACTTACATTCTTGCCCATATTCAAAGTCTAATAGAGGTGTGAATTTATTCATATCTAATAAGCTCGATGTATTTGTCCAAACAAATATCTCTCCGGCTGTAGTTTAGATCTCAGAGATTACCGCACTATCCAGCTAGCTTTCAAGCCACAAAACTTCAGCTGTTTCTGCTTCCTTCTGCCTTACTCTCTTTTCTTTTCAATTTTTCTCAATATTTTTCCAATCTGTCTCTTCTTCTCCACAGCCCTTGCAAAGACATTCACCATTTTTTACCTGACTATTGCACAGCCTATTAACATTTTGAGATTTAACATCCTTATGCACCTTTTCTCTCTCTACTCTTCATTAAAATAGTATTTACACACTATAAATGTGATCATGTCAATTCCTTATTTAAACTTTTTCCGTGGCACTTGATTGTTTTCAGGGGAAAAATTATATGGCATAGCATTCTACATGATTTGGGCCCTGTCTCCCAGTCCAGTCTCATCTCCCCTTCCTTTCCCCAAACCATCCTCTCAGCCATGTCAGGTACCCTGGTATTAGCAAAGGCTATCAGCGCCTGGTCCATATTCACTTGGTTTACCCAGGAGGTTACTCCACATAGGCTGATAGCTTACTGCCTTTCTCTGCCTGAGGGATACTCTGCCTACAGAATCTTTATAAACATTATTTATTTATTTACTTTTTTATGTATTTTTAATGTGTATACAGTTATGGGATACATGTGCAATTTTGTTACATGCATAGATCGTATAGCAGTCAAGTCAGGGCTTTTGGGGTATCCATCACCCAAATAATATACGTTGTACTCATTAACTAATTTTTCAGTAGAATGGTGGTTACTAGTGGTGGTGTGGGCCAGGGGATAATGAGGAGATATCGTTTAAAGGGTATGATATTTCAGTTATGTAACATGAATAAATTCTAGAGATCAAGTGTATAGCATCGGGACTACGGTTAATCATACTGTATTCTATACTAGAAATTTGCTATGAAAGTAAACCTTAGATGTTCTCACCACACACAAAAAGAGTATCTAGGTTAAGAGATAGACATGTTAATTAGCTTGACTGTAGTAATCAGTTCACTACGTACATGTATGTCAAAACATGATGCTGCACACGTTAAATATATACAATTTCAATTTTAAAAACACTGCTGAGTGAACCTAATCAACAAAAGACAGGGATTGGTAAGTACTCCAACTTCTTTGTCATCCAGTGGGACAATTCTAAGGCTTGCCCCCCACATACTTTGGGAAGGTCTCAAGCATGATGAGCACACAGTGATAAACCCGCTCATTAATGACACTTGACTGGCTTTTCTTCCTTTCCTTCTCACTTCCCTCACAGTGCTTCTTGAGAATACCTTAAAAATAAATTGCTTGCACACATCCTTGCAACAGAGTCTGCTCTGAGAGAAACCCAAATTAAAACACCTGGACTCTAGCCAGGATGTCTTAGTTTAGTTCTAGAAATGTGAGCTATATTCCCTTGCTTCTGGTTCTTTGCACATTCTCTTCTCACTGTCTTCTCTCCTCCATCTTCTTTACCTCCCTTTTATAATTTCCAAGATAGTATCTAAATATTGCTTCCTTTGGAAGGTTTAATCTGACACCCCACCACCCTCATCAAATCTTACACCATATAAACTCAAATCAGGACCACTGCTTCTTCACACCACATCCTAATGCTTTTTCCTAGCCTAGCATTTAGCATGCTTGTGTGAGTGCCCCTCCAGACTGTGAATTTCTTTAAGGGCCTCAACAGTGTCTTATTGTTTTCCTTTCCCTACCAACTAGCACAGTATCAAACACCGGAAAGTATTCAATGAAAGTAAGTCAAATGAATTCGATGACAAATAAATGATGAGTAAGCAGTATTAAAATAAATCAACAACAAAATCATTCTCTCTTGTACACTCAAAACAGCAGAAGTAAGTTTCACACAATGTGTTTAGGAAATAAGTAGTTGGCAGAGCTATAAAGCCAAAAGCAGTACATTTAAATCCACTTGAAAACCAGATGACAGTCTTTTATTCTACCCAGATTATACTTCCTGGACCACTATGGTAGTTAACGGACTGTTTAAAGAGTCAGTCCTGGAATATTAACTGATAACCAGAATGAAATGCTTTTCCTCTCCTGTCTCATACATCTGCCTGTTGAAAAGTATGCCTGAATGACTGCTACTGAGTAGGAAAGAGTCAATCCTACATCAACCTGCACCTTTCTCTTGCCCTTTGAGGCTACACAGGAAAGACATGAAGCTCATGGGCAGCAACCTGCCTCTCCCGGAGCAAAGAGATGAGAAATATGAGCCTGTTCTTCAAATTGCTTGGAACATGTAGCCAATGGCTGTGATAGCTTGTTTAACAAGGACTGGTTTTTTCCTCTTAATCATAGTTCTAAAGCTATCGTTTATTGAAAAGCTGATTTTTAAAGCACACACTAGAACAGCTTTTCTGTACAGCTGCAATGCTATTTAAATCTTCCATGAATATCTCCACAAACCCAAGAAAATTCTAAACTGAAATACTGCTCTTAGAGAGGACATAGTAAAATAAGACCCTATAGGAGGAAAATTCAGGAAGTGAAATCTGGTTGTCAATTTTAATACTGGAATTATGAAATCAGGCATATAGCTTCCACTCTTCTGAGCTAAAAGATCACCTAAAATCACTATTTGAAAAAGTAGCCTACAGGTTTTTTGTGGAGACGTTCGTAGATACTAGCAATCTGCCTCAAAGTCATTCCTTAATAGTCTCCAGGAATGTAAATAAATGCCTCACCTTTTTCTTGGAAGACACTGGAAAGTAGATGAAGAACAAGCAGTCAAAGCAATACTTTAAAGACAATAAATAAATCAGTGAGAGGTAACATCGTCCTTAGGAAGAGCTGACTGTTGAACCCACATTTCTGCTCCACAATAAAACCTCAAGTTCTTAACTCCAGCACTATTTTGGGGGAAAAAAAAATTTCTATAGGCCACTGGTGATCCCGGCAAGACTGATGTGATGCTTTAATCTCATGTAACTGGCCATATCATTCTCCTGCTGTGACCAGGCAGTCTCACTGCAACCCTTTAGGCTGCATTTGTAGCATTTTAAAATGTTGATACTTCTTTGAATTTCATCAAAGTGGAAACTGATAGATTCTAGCCAGCTATATTGCAACATTCATTTCTTTCATTTAAGACATTCAATTTCCATCAAATGACCTATCAAATGAAATTAGATAGAGCTTGAGTCACTATTATAAATATTTTGGAGCCATTTGCTTGGAGACTGTTGATAAAACAGCACTTTTGGTTAGTCATTTGGGAAACCCAAGAAAGGTTTCCCAAATGACTAACCGAAGAAAGAGCATTATGAGAATTGTTTTGTGTTCCATCAATTATTGTGTAGCCCTATGGTTCATTTCTGCTAACTCTTAGTTCCCAATATAATAGAAACTCCAGTGTGGAGCTAAGTCAGTACTTGCTAAATTATTGATTCACTTCAAATAAAGAAATGTCACAACATTCTGTGGATAGGAAAGGATGATTATAAGACATAAGGAGTCTATACAGCTTTGATACCTAGTACAACGCCTGGCACAAATTAGCCTCTTAACAAATATCTGTTGAATGAATAGATAAATAAATGTGTATAAGTTGAGAATCTGATGTTTATGAAACACTAAGCACTGGTGCATTGAAAGTTCCACACAAATTTCTTAAGTCATCTTTTGAACACAAAGCAAGAATAAAAGTGCAGCAGATCCAAAAATAATTGGATCTAATTCATGTTCTAAAGCATTGTGGAATTAATAAATAAAAATTTAATGCCATTTTGAGTTCTTGTTATGCCGTGGAAGCCTGCTGGTCTCTTGGTTTTAAAATACTTTTCCAGAATACTAAAATCAGAACTCTTTTTCTCATGTTGTTCTTTCCTTTGTTTCCATAGGAAACAGTGACTTCCAGGCATTCAAGATGACACAACATAGATTGCCAAATTGCATGCCACCCTGCAGTTGCCAAGGAGATAATGTATGTCATTCCTACAAATAACATGTTGCTCATGCCTTCATTTCCTTTATCTAGCTTTTTAAGATATTCTTTGCCTGAACTGAATTCTGATAATGTTCACTGTGAACTGATGGAAACATTCCTTTTTAAAAAATTTGTTTACCCCATTCCCCCAAGGCACTTGATCACATCACACATGCCGTCTGTAGAAGGTCTGGGCATATTTTATGCCGATTTTGGAACCAGTGATTCAGCAGTTTTCACTGAAAAAATAAATGCATCCTGAATTCTGTCTGCCTGCATTCTAAGTAAAGGTCCAATTAAATCCACACCTGGCACTAACATATTCCAGTTTAAAATGGCCTACCACAAAAGCAGCTGCACTTAGTTAAATTTATAGGGGAAGGAAGAGGAGGAAAGCAGGAAGGAAGGAAAGGGGGGAAAGAAGGATAGAAAGAAGAAAGGGAGCAAAAAAGGAAGGAAGGAAGTAAAACTGGAAGAAAAGAAGAGAAACATATTTATTGAGCACCTGCAGCATTCCAGATTAGACATCTGTAAGATGAACAAACAGAATACGAAAAATTCAAGATCTTGGCTGACATCATCCCACTAGCAAGAAGCAGAGTCATTCTTTGAACTTGGTTGTATCTGACTTAAAAGCATGTGTTTCCCAGTTAATCTTTTGTGCTGCATAATAAATCTCCCCGAAATATAGTGGCTTAAAGCAACAACAATCATTTTAATTTTATCTCTCAAGGATTTGGAGGCTGACTGGACTCAGGTAAGCAGCATTCTCTCAGAGTCTTTCACGTGGTTTCAATCAGAAGGGCTGGGTTGGAATCACCCTGAAGATGTCCTCACTCCCAGGCCTGGCAGTTGAGGCTGGGGCTGTCAGCCAGAATACCTTACAGTATATTGTAAATAATAGCCACAAATGAATTACTGTATCCTTTTACATACTCCACTTTGGGCTGCATTCTTTTTATTTTAATTTATCACTACTGTCAATACATCAAGAGGCTTTTGGCCAATGTCTTTATTTTCTCAGCATCCTAAAGTTATTCTAATAGTGAACCTGGTAGACCTAGACCTTGAACCCCATATAGGTGATCTGAAACAGTCATAAGGCCTCCACTGAACATCCAATCTGTGTGCTACCCTGAAAATAATCAGATTTGTTTATCCTTTGGAAACCTATTAAACTTTATCATAAATAAAGAGACCTTCTGCCAGTAAAGAGGATATTAATGACAAAGAAGTATCATGGAGGAAACACAGTAATCTGATTGTGGGGAGCATTCAGACTAGGGAAGAATATTATGGTGGGCTAGTAAAAAAGAAGCAAATTATGTCTCATTGCTTGCATTGCTGAGAGTAGATGATTGTGCTCACTCTACTGTGCTGAGAGATTGGCCTGAAGTAAACATATATAATATTTTATTTCATGTAGCTATTTCCGAGATGAACAACTCTGTAATGAATTAGGCTGCACTACACAGTACTAAATTCAGTCTAACAAGCAGATTACCATTACCTCAAACAATAGCAGTGTACCCCGAATTCATACTGTCTCACCCCAGTAAAAGTCCAGCATGTATTTTCATTCAGGCCAACAAATATGATGACACATTAAGGTATCTTTGATGACTGCTTTGCAAAATAGATCTAAAAATGGAAGCACTTAGGTAATGCACAAGCTAGATCCCAGCAGGTGGAATAAAGGACATCTTATTCAGGATTTCTCTTCTCACTTTCATATTTGTGATTTTATCCTACATGCTTCAGCCCCAAATTTTACTCCTTTCCATATATTTCTTTTCCTAAATGAGGACTATAGTCCGGTAGCAAAATCTCTGAGAGTAAAGCAGCAGTGTTTAAAGACAGTATTTGACCGTCTTACATTATAGAACAACTGGCTTATACCTTGCACAGACATTGCAGTGTAATAGACTTGAGATCCTTTTTGCCCCTCATTTTATGTTCTTTGAAGCTTAGAAACTTCATAGTGCTATGATTTCTAAAATCATGAGTAGCTAGTGCACTTACTGGCTACAAAATGACTGGACAGTAAGTTAACTGCAGTCAAAAATTATCACACGTTCTTATGGGATTCTAAAATCCTTTATTGATTGTAATATTAACTTTTAAGCCCATTATAGTATGTATATTACAGTCATATATATCTAGATTACTATTTGGAAATATTTAAATTAAATACTTTAGCAAATACTCACTGCTAGAAGACCATCTTTTACATTTGGTCCCTTGTTAGGGTGATTACCTAATCTATTGGTCAAGCAAGGATATTTTTGTCCAGAACAAATGCTAACCTGGGTAGGCGACAAGGACAATAGTCATAAACTCCAGCAATTGCAGGCAAATAAGCACAAGATTAAACTATCCATTGTAGATTAATTGGAAAAAAAAGTCATTTGCTAGGAATTTGAAGATTGCATTGGAATAAAATCTGTATATTTCATTGAAAAAATGTTTAAAAATTTTCCATATTTTATCTCAATAATATGTTGGCATACTTCTTTGAAACATTTGTAGTAATAAATTTTATAAAATATATTTGACTGTGATGCAAGGGATATTACATATGGCAAATGTGCAAAAATGAATGATGTATTGAATTTTGAAATATGAATGCAATTCATAAGAAACACTGTGGGAAAATAAGTATAAAGAAAAGAAATTAGACATTGAAAGCTACTCAAGGAGAGATTCACTTTTTTTAAATTAACCAAAACAAATAGGATTCACCATATAAAATCTCATTCTATTTTGTGAATTGTTTGGGGATGCTAAAATAACTTTCTGTCAGCAGATCAGGTCCCCATTGACCACGATCTATTTCAGTCCCAAAATGTATTCTTGTTCTATGGATAATAGGTAACCTCCTTGGTGCCATTTTTAGATCAGCCCGTTGGCAAACAGCAGAAAGCATGTTAACATTTTTCAGGATCAGCTAAGGCTTTAGCAAAGTGGGTTTCTTGCTTGCAGAAGAAGTGATAGTGAGCTAAGCACAAGAGAGAGTGCCTGTTGAAGCTCAGAATCTACACAAGCATAAACTGCTTCAAGTCAAAATAAAACAAAGCAAACAAACCAACAAAACAATCCTACTGAGACCATTAAGATGCCCAGAGAGGACGTGCCCCCATTAGGCCCAAGAACACAGAGTACAGCTCCAAGGTTTTGATACTCTCAGCTCAGCTGAAATCTCTGTCTTCAAAACAAATAAGCTAACAAATTTAAAAATGCAAATCACTAGCATAATTCATGACAAATTCTTATTAATTACCTCTTTTGCTGTTAAAAAGAGGCAACTAATAAGGGAATTTTATGTCACAGCTAGGCCTCATCTTTACTTCAAAAGAGAATTTTCCACCTCTTTAAAAGCCATTTTTGTCTAGCAAACTGGCATTTTCTAATGGTTCAACCTAATAAAATCTGGTTTTTCTCAAAACAAATCTCAGGCTCATTTCTTCACGGAAAGAGCAGTAGGTGAAAGTTAAGTGCCTAACCCAGGCTTCCACTTATTATTGCTCTCCCTCATTTTTTTAAGCTAATGATATTCTCTAAAAAATATCATTACTATATGCATGTCCAGCTCTTGCTTACTTTCCAGGGAAGCAAGAAGCTTCAAGCCCCAAAGAAAATCTCTTTTTCACTCCTTCCAAGCAAGATATCCTTACCAGAGCCCTTCCAACCAAACTAGCACTCAGAAGAGTATCTGATTATTATTAGAAAAAGCGAGTAATAGATTCCTTCCTTCACAAACAGCCAGAAAACCTATACTGGTGCCCCAGGTATCTCTGACCAGCAGAGTTGAGCCTGACTCTAACTTTCTATTTCATACTTATCTGCACTGGGAGACAGAGATAATCCACATAACAAAACTAAGGCTCAGAGGAAAAGCCAGTGGAATACAGGAATAGTACTTTCTTCATATGGGTGAGTTCCAAAGAAATTAGGTCGTTTGTGGTTAAGAGAAGAGTTACACAAATTTCCTTCAGTTATCCAAAACCTATATGTGAGCCTCAAAAAGCAAATCAACAATGTTGTATGGGTTTGTGGGACTTTTTACTGTTATTATGTTATCTAACCAGTTAATATTAATCATGTTTTTATATATTATTGAAAATATGCTATGTAATTATAATTAATATTTTACAGAGACTACATTGTATTCATAGTCTTTCATTTGTTGACTCAATCAACAAATATTGTGTGCCAGGCCCTGTACTAAATATTGGTCTTCAAGCTCATACTCTTCAAAACGCTTTTCAAATAAATCCGCCCAATAGACTAAACCCGTATGTCCTAATAGTTTGTTACCCTGGAGACAGTAATAGTCCCACTTTGTATTTAAAGAGTTAACTTTCTGCTTTTTGAAAACACAGAGTCCTTGCCAGTCTTTGCCAAATTCTGTTTGGAAATGTCAATCCCAATCCCCAAGTGCCAGGGGCCTAGACAAAGAGAAAATGCAGATGTGCTAAATGGTGCGGCTTCTTCCTCTATAGCTTTTTTCCTAACATTAATATATATAAATATAATAAAATACTAGGAAAATTGTTATATATATATTTTTTTTTTCAAGAGATATCTTGATATCCGCATTAAACTGACTGGACTTAAAAAAACTTTTTAGGGAGGCAAAAACAGAGTGCCCACATACCTACTGCTTCTGTGAAACCCCTGAGTATGGCCTTCTCTCTGACTAGGAAGCGCCTAAAGCTGTTTACAATTAGCCAACAAAAAGCAATTAAAAGTATTTACTTTTTAAAAGCTTGTTTTAGCCAACCCACCCTCAAAACAGAGACAGAGAGTCTAAGAGAGGAGAAATGTTTAGTGGCCTACATTGTTTGGGATTCATGAGACTAGAGAGTATAAAGAAATCTCCATACTGGTCATTGATGTGAAGATATCAGAGTTATAAAAATTGAGCTCAAAGTTCAAGAGCTATAGACTGAGGGAGAAGGAATAGAGTCTTACAGAATAACCAAGAAGTTGAAAATTCAGTATTATGAATCATGGCAGCAAAAGACAGTTTGGGAAAGTACATGATGTATTAGTCAAGTAAAGAATCTAGGAAGCTACAAAAATCCTGTGACATCTGAAATACTAGAAAATATTAAGAAAAGCATGCCATGTCACACAATCTGAGTGAAAAGTGTCCTCTTTCTAAAGTTGTTGAAAAATTGATCAAAATACATAAAAATTTTCTTTTACCAAAGACATTTTCATACATAATATCCTCTAATTCATTTAAGTGAAATAAAATAAGTCATACCCAAACTGATGTTTCTTGAAACTTCTAAATCATCTGAGGCTGAGCAAAAAGCTGGAGATTTAGCGATGTATATTATGTTGTGGGAAAATTAGCTCCTCAAAATAGCAAAAGAGAAAATTGGCAGCTTAGTCAAATACACCAGAAGGAATGAATAATCTTACTCAGTAGCTTAGGGATGAGAACTTGGTGGAAAATATAACTAAATGTTGAGGAAAGTTGTTTAAAGCAGTTGTATATTTTGAAGCTGATTTTTTTCCATTCTAAAAGAAGTGCTGGCCCACTCACATTGCAATATAAATGGAAAAAAAAAGATTATAAAATAAATAAAATATTGAAGTACCAGGAAAAAACCTTTTAATAACAAAATTTCACCAATGGAAATGTGTAGTTTTTTCATATATTGCTATTACCAGCAACCATGTCTATATCTCAGTTATATGAGGAATGAAATCAACCAGTTAGGCATTTCTTGAGCACCTGGCTATGTGTTAGGAAATATGTGCTGGGAAGTGATGGAGTAAATGGAGAAGTAATAACAATTCCAATAATATAGTAATTGTTTATAAATTATATAGCAATTCTAGAATGTTTCTTAAGCTAGACCATAAACATTACAAACCGACTCATGATATTCATAATAAGGAGCTGGCTTAGCCTTGCTACTCTCCTTTATCTGCTGATGATCAATAAAATACACCTCACCACCAGTCTGAGTTCTGCCATCATCCCCCACTCCCTAAAGCTCAGCATGCTTCTTTGTAGTGTCCAAATACAATGCCTGTTCTTCTGGATTATTTATATCACTATACACTGTCTCCTGATGTAGTATTTCAGGGCAAAAACTATCTCTTAAACTTCTTGCAAATTTTTCTCCCGTTTAAACCAATGTATGTTGTAAATACATATTGTTAATTGAATATGTTGATGCACATAAAATAGATTATTTCAAATAAAAAATAATGGTAATATATTCTAAAGTTTTCTAAATGTTTAAAATGTCACAAAATGTTGGGAAAACTGTGGATTAGTTAGTATACAGTTTGCTAAAATAACTGTGCAAAATTAATCGGTAATTTTTAGAGTTGACAAAATCTGCATGTATTTTATGAAAAGTAGATGATTTCAAGAATGTGATTAATTTTCTCTGACCGCTTTCTGTGTAAACCAAAACACTGACTAAGGGATATGGTTTGTATACAAATGGGATAGAGTTTCAAAGTATGGCTTACACTTCTAACAATGTAAACATTAAGACAATCTTCAGAAAAATTGTGGATAGTTGGGGAGTGAGTATGTGGCCAGGGACACAGCAGAGTTCAGCAGTGGTTGTGATGGGTTGTAATTGAGGGACAACAGTCTGTGGTGGCTGTGAACCTACACTTTGGATCCAGACCCCTGAGTTTAAATCTGGTCTCTGTTACTTAACAACTGTGTAATTCTGGGCAATCACTTAGACCTTTCTGTGCCTCAATTTTCTCATCTGCAAAAAGTATTGCTGTGAAGACTATATGAATATATATGAAATGCTTAAAATATTCTCCAGCAAGTAATAAGCACAGTATAATTGATGTTTTTATTGCTGTTGGAGCAGTATAGATTTCTGCTGTAGAAGTGAGCATGAAATAACCTGAATGTTTAATTTGATCTGACTCAGTGACCCCAGAAAGAACCATCCTTCCTCCAATCAGCTCTTCATACATCAGTCGTACTAAAGTAAGCACTTGTTAAAAAGTGCAAAGCGACCGGGCATGGTGGCTCATGCCTGTAATCCCAGCACTTTGGGAGGCCGAGGCTGGTGGATCACCTGAGGTCAGGAGTTCGAGACCAGCCGGGCCAAAGTGGTGAAACCCTGTCTCTACTAAAAATACAAAACAAATTAGCTGGGCGTTGTGAAGGGCATCTGTAATCCCAGTTACTTGGGAGGCTGAGGCAGGAGAAACGTTTGAACCCAGGAGCAGGGGTTGCAGTCAGTCAAGATCGTGCCATTGCACTCCAGCCGGAGCAACAATAGTGAAACTCCGCCAAAAAAAAAAAAAAAACCCGGTGCAAAGCAAACTTGCATTAGTTACAAAGAATGGATGGGTTTGTACTAACGCAGACATTTTTAATTAGATGTGAATTTAGATATAATCTTGCCTAACTTCATCATTTAACAGATGGAGAAATGGAAACCTAAGCATTAGGTTGTGCGATCAAAGCTACACTACACTGGAGAACTGAGAGTAGAGACAAAATCCCTTAATGCCTGCCTGCAGTTATTTCTAGGTGAGAGGCAGCACCATGAATCTGAAACCTTCCAGCTTTCTGATGCCAAACAGACAAGGCTCAAATCCAAGTCTACCATTTACTACACATATGATTTAGGCAACTTACCAAAATACCAAGGCTCAGTTTACGCAACCATAAGATTATGTGTATAACAACATAACAACACATGGCAGAGTTTGTTATAAAGATTAGAGATAATTCATGTAAAGCAACTAGCACAGTATGTAGTACATAGTAGGTACTCAATAAATGATGATGGTGATGATGATGATGATGACGATGACATGCTGTTCTCTAAATTCTATACTAAATACATTTCACAGCTTCGTCATTTGCCATGCTATTTATAAACACAGAACACATGAAAATAAATGAACAAATATACTATTAATCTATAGCATCTATATTTATACCACATACAAACACATACACACCCTACTGTATTAAACTATGTTGCCTTACTCCCTCCTTGAACACCAGTTAATATATATAGCCTTCTTAATGCAGCACTAAATTTATGGCATTTCCTCTTAAGGAAAAGGAAAGAACCTAAATCTTCAATTTTGATGCTAATGTTGGCATTTTTCTTTCCATGTGACATTATTGCCAATAATTACCAAAATATGCAAAATATTGGTTCAATAAACTACTAAAATCTATTTATTCTTCCCTTTGCCATTTTGAATAGTGATACTTAATTTGTTATGTTTTTGCATTTCAAAGAGTAATTTGAAGCTCAACTCTGCTACAATTTATTACCCCTTCTACCTCTCCTTCACAGTATTTTGAAGGTTTGTCACTATTTACTTTAAATTGTTGAATGACTATCCTCCCTACCACCCTCATATCTATGAAAGAAGGAGCACAGTATTCCCAACATACTGACACTTGCTAGGTAATTCATAAACATAACAGGTTCCCAGTATGTAATTGAATATAAAGGTCTGTATTTCAGGAGACAGGTTTAAGGTGGCAGTAAAAATTTGACAGTAAGTTCACCCTACTATAAACATACTTGAATTCTAAAACTAATACTCAGACCGTACTTTCATATAGTAAATACAGCCACTAACAAGATTAATATCCTGTCTCTCTTATGAGGCTAAGTTCCTAGGTTTTGTCTTTGAATCCTCAGTGCTTTGCAGGGTGACTGCATAATAGTTGCCTGGTAAACACTTGTTATCTGACTAGCTGAGATCTGCTCTAATGCTTAGCATATCATTTCTCTACATATGAAAAATAAACAAACTGACATAAAAAAACATGGCTGGAGATGAAACATAGTTCTAATATTTTGGGCACTGAAAACATAGAGTTTAGTAATTGTGCATTAAACAATTATTCATTGCCTAAAGAGCATTACTAACTACAGAACATTCTGTACTTAAAAGAGGTATGAGTTTGGGGAGATACTTATTTATACAAAATTTAAAGAATGTCACTAAACTCCTGTCATAAACACACCTAAATGTCAGGTGAATTGTCAATACTGCCTCACGTACTTTTTCAAACTGCCAAAAACGAAGTTTGAAAATGAAAGAAATCAGGACAAATGAATAAAATAAGGTTTGTTGCACGTTAGCTTCAAGTATTTAAATAACAGCATTTTTAAGAGGAATTTTAAGAATGATTGAAGTGAAAATCTCAAACTGATCTAGTTTATATACCCTTTAGGAATGGAATGAAGCTTGTATATTATGGTAGCCAACTACTCTTTCCTCATAATGCACAGCTGTATGCATAGATTTGCCGAGGCTCTTTGTTTTCCCCTTTTTTTTGGTCCACAAAGTGTCCTTCTCAGTTCTCTATTGCTGCCCATTAGCAAAGTCCAGCTGCTGAAAATGTGTCTCAGAATGCTAAGAATGAGTATTTGCTGTCCTAAATGGTCACAGGAACCCTGCTGCGGCTCACTATTTAACATCTATCTGCTTTATGCTCACATTTATTTCAGGTAAAAAAAAAAAAAAATTGCAATCAAAGACACATTTTTTGAAAACTGGGGACAAATATATTGGGTTTTAAAAGTACCACATTTCTTATTGTCAGATTCCTATAATTGGTTCATAAACAACCAATAAACAACTGTAATTTTTAAGCACTATGCTGTGTGCTGTATGGAAAAATAAGTGTGCTGTATGAAGTCATAATTCATTTTATTAATGAGCTCACCATATCACTAAATAAATACAGCAATCACATAGGAAACAATTTAAGCAAAATCACAGGATATTATAAAGTGATAAATGAGATCATGCACACTTTATTTAAGATGCCTAAAGAAATAAAAAGTAATAATCACAGATACTATTTAGTAGGCACTAAGTACTGTACTGGGTACTTTATGGAATTACATAACTTAATCCTTATTATAAGCCTTTCCAATAGATAATATTATTACCCCCACTTTAAGGATCTGAATACTTAAGACCATATCCTCAAGATCCTAGAGCTTGGTCAGAATGAGCCCCAAAAAGAAAATAAGGCTACAGTTTGACTTTGAAGGATAAACACAAAAAATAATTATCATTAAGAGTACTTGAATTATTACTTATACATTCTTTTTTTACGTAATCTTTTTCTTAAAGACTCTAATCAGAGAAAATAGCTCTTTAATTTTGCAAATAGAATTGTAAGAATCTATGGACTTTAAAATTGAAAAGTCCGGGAAGACTAGTTATGGTTAAAATGGAAATAAAAAGAAATAGAAGTTAGGTAGATTGGAAAGGAAATGCAAATGGTAGAGAATTTTGCACTTGAACTTTGAAAAAAGAAAGTCGTTATTGTGGGAAAGGACAAGTTGTCCTGCTATGGAAGTCTCCACTTATCTAAAATTGAATTAATTTGCTTCTTCATTAAATGTGCTTCATCTCTCTTCCCTATCCTAGTGATTGATGCCACCACCATCTATCTCAGCCTCCATTTCCCTCACCCAATATATCCAATCAGTCATTAAGTCTTGAGGCTTAAAAGCATGAGGCTTTCTGTCTCAACTCTGCCACTTACTAGATAGGTGACCTTGGGAAGATTATTTGATCTTTAATGAGTAATTTACTCAATGGTAAAACATAGATAAAATAGAACATATTTTATAAGTTTTAGAATTCAATTATACACTAAATGTAAAAGTTTTATTACTGGTACATAGAAAGCATTCAGAATATTAAGCTATTAATTATTTATAGAAATATGAACAAAAGATTCTATATTGGGCTTATTATCTTCTGACTTCATATATACATGCATCATATGTATATGCATATATTTTTATATATCTATAATACATATAATTTAATGTCTACTCTTAATAGAGATATTAAATATTAAATACCATAGAATTATATTTAAGAAAAAGAGCTCTGCATTCAGACAGAACCAAATTAATTTCAATATTAGGTTTACCATTTTCTATCTGTTATATTGAATATATCACCTAACAACTGCAAACCTCAGTTTCTTCATCTGTAAAATAGTTATTGTGAGCTTGAAATTGAGTAATACACATAAAGCACATTATATAATACCTGATACAATTAATGTTATCCATCTCATTATATCACTGATTTTTTCATAAGATACAGCATGCATATATTAATGCATAATTTGTGACTGGACAAGAACTAAAGAATATATGATTGAAGCGATTTTTTAAAATATCATTTCATTAAGAAAGCTTTCTTTTTTGTTCTATAATTGTTTATTTTTCAAATTATTCTATTAATCCAAATCACCTGCATCCGTGAGACAGTAGGTAGTCTAAGAAGTAGTTAAGAATGTGAAAGGAATGAACCACAAGAACGAGAATCAACTCAAACAAGAATGGGGCAAATGCAGCATCAAGGTAATAATGAGCAGAAACGGAACAGCTGGTTTGCCTTCTGAGACACCCAAAGACATACTCAAGCTACCCATAGCTGCTTTTAGATTCCGCCAATTGGCCTTTTATCCTTGCTTCATGAATATTTCATTAACTATTCCATTTCCCAAAGAACCAAAATGATCACCATAAGCCTGTGCCAGGTTATCAACAACAGTCCATAGGTCACATATAGTGACAATGGATCAAACTACTAGTGAGTTACCCAAAGGGCTACTGAAATACCAAATGTCGTGTAGACTCTAAAGACAATTCAAAGTGAAGAGTTCAAACAAATTTTAAGCAAAGGCAGTATCATTTGAATAAGTAAATAGTTTTACAAGTGGAACACATATTTGAATAAGCAAATTTCAGCTTCCTGATTGAAATCTCTACTGAAATTCAAAACTTATGAGATTCTTAGAATAAATATTTCTTTCTAGTTGCAACATTTTGCTGTTAACATACTTTTTCCTTCTTGATTTCTTTCTTCTTATTTCTCTTTCTCTTTCTGTCCTTTAATTTTAATGTGTTCTTAATCGTTAAAGTAGTACTTGATACTGAAGGCATTTGATGACAAGTGATACTGTAAAACCAGCTGCACTCTGGCAGGAATCTAGAATCAGGAGAATGGGTGGGCCAACCCATTAATCACTGTCTTTAGATCACAGATATTCTTCAAGTAAACCACTGTAGAGATGTAAGTCGTTACACATACATAGTCACACATTGTGGAAGATACGAAGCATATAATACATATTTTGACTAGATTTATTTTAAAGTCTTTCCCAATGCTTAAATGGTATAATCCTACGTTCTTCACAACCAAATTTGATCTTCTTGACCTTGGATGTGCCATTTGCACATAGCATGTGGATCATGCTGAAAAAGGAGTTACTAAATCAGAATGAACTTAGCCAATGGAATGAGCTCAACCAACCATTTACTGTAATGGCAATTGCTGTAATCAGGAAGTATGTTTCAGGGAGCCCATAGAAGATTAACAGTTCTCTTCCCATCTTTGGAAATTCAGCAGAATAGTTTTATTGTGATTAAGTAGTACTTTGAAGTGTTTAGAATATTCCATGATAGCACTAGTACAACAAGTCTCATCAGTTTGCAAAAAAAAAAAAAAAGAAAAGAAAACTATATCAACTCACTATAACACAAAAATTATATATATGTGTGTGCGTGTGTGTGTGTGTGTGTCTCCAAAACTGGAATACTTGGACCTACAGCAATCCCGGTATTGTGGAGTGTTAATAGCTACATGAAACAGTCAATATATTTTATAATTTCAACATTATTAGAAAATCACAAATTGAAATACGCTGTTGTAAAACTTAAAGTTAACTACTAGTGATATACAAATATGACGTAACTCCCAAAGTACATGAAGAAAGAAAGAATAAGGAAAATTTTAGTGATACAAATATAATAGGAAAATTAATATTAAGAATTATAAAAAAAGTACTAAAATCAGACCAAATAGAATTTAAGGAAAAATCATTATATGAGAATAAGCAATAAGTTTATTTTATTATTAGATGCCTGGAATGATATAGAAATAAAGCAGTAATGTGTCTTAACATGTTGCATATCACAACATTAAAATGTATAAAACAAAAGAATTAAAATGCAAAAAATTAACATGATCTCATAATATCAGTGGGAGAATTTTCAAATATTTCTTGGTATTTTAAAATCAAGATAATAAAAAGTTATGTGTTAAACAGCCAAAATAATACTTTAAGTAAAATTGTTTTAATAATTAAAAATTAACTTTTTTCAATTTGGCATCAAGTAATTGTAAGTTTTTAGCATAGCTCGGGGCACAGTAAAAATATCTGTAACATTCAAATCTGTATAGGTAATATTTCTGAACATATGCAATATTACTAAAAATTATTGATGAAGTCTTCGAAAATCCCATTTGAAAATATTATCTCCAAATAATTTTTAGTTCACAGATAAAAGTAGCAACATAATTATAGAATATTTAGCAAATAATTATAATAATATTACATATTTAATGGTATGAATTATAGCCAAAGCTGTTTGCAAAGGAAATCTTATTGCAATAAGAAAAATTTATTATTAAATAAGACACAGTGAAAATAAATTAATAAGAGGCAAACTCAAGGAGCTAGAAAATGAGTAACAAAATTAACTTGCAGAATGATGGAATTCAAATATAATCATGACTCAATAATTAGAAAATATAAACAATCTGATCTTTGACAAATCTGACAAAAACAAAAATGGGGAAAGGATTCCCTATTTAATAAATGGTGCTGGGAAAATTGGCTAGCCATAAGCAGAAAGCTGAAACTGGATCCCTTCCTTACACCTTATACAAAAATTAATTCAAGATGGATTAGAGACTTAAATGGTAGACCTAAAACCATAAAAACCCTAGAAGACAACCTAGGCAATACCATTCAGGACATAGGCATGGGCAAGGACTTCATGTCTAAAACACCAAAAGCAACGGCAGCAAAAGCCAAAATTGACAAATAGGATCTAATTAAACTAAAGAGCTTCTGCATAGCAAAAGAAACTACCATCAGAGTGAACAGGCAACCTACAGAATGGGAGAAAATTTTTGCAA
>NW_016805471.1:819020-897736 GCF_001698545.2 Rhinopithecus bieti | reverse complement strand
GATTACAGGCTTGAGCCACCGCGCCCGGCCGAAAAATATTTTATGTTCATGGATTGGAAGAATTAGTATTAATAAAATTTCCGTACTACCAAAAGCAATCTACAAGTTCAGTGCAATCCCTATCAAAATACCAAAGACGTTCTTCACATAAATAGCAAAAACAATCCTAAAATGTATATGGAACCAAAAAAGACCCAGAATAGCCAAAGCTATCCTAAGCACAAAGAATGAAACTGGAGGAATCACATTACCTGATTTCAAATTATACTGCAAACCTATAGTAATCAAAACAACATGGTACTGGAATAAAAACAGACACATAGATAAATGAAACAGAATAGAGAACCCAGAAACAAATCCACACACCTACAGCAAACCCATTTTCAACACAGGTGCCAAAAGTATACACTGGGAAAAAGACAGTCTCTTCAATAAATGGTGCTGGGAAAACTGTATATTCATATGCAGAAGAATGAAAATAGACCCCTATCTCTTGCCATATACAAAAATCAAATCAAAATGAATTAAGACCACCTCAAACCATTACACTACTACAAGAAAACATTCAGGGAAATCTCTAGGATGTTGATCTGGGCAAAAATTTCTTGAGTAGTACCTTAGAAGCATAGGCAACCAAAACAACAATGGACAGAAGGGATCACATCAAGTTAAAAAGCTTCTGCACAGCAAAGTATACAATTAACAAAGTGAAGAGACGACTCAGATTGTAAGAAAATATTTGCAAACTACTCATCTGACAAAGGATTAAGAATCAGAATATATAAAGAGGTCAAACAACTGAATAGGAAAAAATCTGATAATCCAATCAAAAATGGGCAAAGATTTGAATAGATTATATGGCCTGGCTGTGTTCTCAGCCAAATCTCAACTTGAATTGTATCTCCCAGAATGCTCACCTGTTGTGGGAGAGACCCAGGGGGAAGTAATTGAATCATGGGGGACAGTCTTTCCTACGCTGTTCTTGTGATAGTGAGTAAGTCTTACGAGATCTGATGGGTTTATCAGAGGTTTCCACTTTTGCTTCTTCCTCATTTTTCTCTTACCATCACCATGTATGAAGTGCCTTCCACCTCCCACCGTGATTCTGAGGCCTCCCCAGCCATGTGAGACTGTAAATCCAATTAAATCTCTTTTTGTTCCCAGTTTTGGGCATGTCTTTATCAGCAGTGTGAAAATGGACTAATACAATAGACATTTCTCAAAATAAGTCATGGAAATTGTAAACAAGCATATGAAAAGGTGCTGAACATCACTGATCATCAGAGAAATGCAAATCAAAACTACAATGACGCATCATTTCGCCCCAGGTAAAATAGCTTATATCCAAAAGACAGGCAATAGCAAATGCTGGAGAGGATGTGGAGAAAAGGGAACACATGTACACTGTTGTTGGGAAGATAAATTAGTACAACCACTATGGAGAACAGTTGAAGAGTCCTCAAAAAACTAAAAATAGACCTACCACATGATTCAGCAATTCTACTACTGGGTGTATGCCCAAAAGAAAGGAAATCAGTATATCAGAGAGATATCTGCACTCCTATGTTTGTTTCAGATCTGTCTACAATAGCTAAGATTTGGAAGCAACCTAAGTGTCTATAAACTGATAAATGAATAGAGAAAATGTGGTACATATATACAGTGAATGATTATTCAGCCATAAAAAAGAATGAGATCCAGTCATTTGCTACAACTTGGATGGAAATGGAGATCATTATGTTAAGTGAAATAACCCAGGCACAGAAAGATAAACCTTGCATGTTCTCACTTATTTGTGTGATCTAAAAATCAAAACAATTGAACTCATGAACATAGAGGGTAAAATGATGGTACTAGAGACTGGGAAGGGTAGTGGGAGTTTGGTGGGGGGGAGATGGGGATGATTAATGGGTACAAAGTAATAGAATGAATAAGACCTACTATTTGATAGCACAACACGGCAACTACAGCCAATAATAACTTAATTGTACATTTTGAAATAACTTAAAGAATGTAATTGGACTGTTTGTAACTCAAAGAATAAATGCTTGAAGAAATGTCTATCCCATTTTCCATGATGTGGTTATTTCACATTGCATGTCTGTATCAAAGCATCTCAGGTACATCATAAATATATGCATCTATTATGTAGTCACAAAAATTAAATATAAGCAAAATTTTTAAAGAAACAAACAAAAACTAACTGCTGCTTTGCTTTGCACCATGAACTCTATTAGAATGTTTTCTCAACTCACTTACAGATGTTCATAGGTTCCTCCTAATAGTATACATGAGATTTTGTCCTTTTCTGTAGAAAAAAAAAACATGTAACTCCGAAAGAAACTTTCAAACAATTAGCTTCGCCTACATCTAGCTCTGTCACAGCTGTTTACTTTTTAAGCTTTTAATCACCAACATAAAGTTTAAGCTCATACAGTTACTTTTATATTTTTCTGGATTTCTAAATGACTTACAAGTTGATATCGGGATTTTTAAGTCCTCAATTTGTTCTCCTAACAACATAAATTTGATCAGGAAGCTAAAATCTTAAACTAAAGGCGGATTAAGTCAAGTACCTGCAGAGGGGCTTCAGGATGCTTCTCTCTCTGCACTGGAGCAGCGGGAACTTCCTGAGGGGGCTTTGATGTCTTCCTTTTGGCTTTTTCCATTTGGATATTGGTGAAATAGTTGACAGCAGCAAACTCGATAAGGGCCGAAAATACAAAAGCAAAGCAGACAGCTATGAACCAATCCATGGCAGTAGCATAGGACACTTTGGGCAAAGAATGTCGTGCACTGATGCTTAGTGTGGTCATGGTGAGGACAGTTGTTATTCCTTCAAAGCAAAAGAGCAGAGAGACAAAACACCTTACCATAATTCATATAAAAAAAAAAACCACTGCCACCAACAACAGAGACCTAGAAAATCAGGTGGGATAAGGTTAACAAAACTTACAATAACTCAAACAAAACCATCTTTGATGGAGAATTGGAATCTTAGTGGTTCAATAAAATTAGCACAGGCTTTGGAGTGAGAGAAAGATATGGTTCTAATCCTAGTTTTTCTAATAATTGCTTAATAAGTCTTGCATTGAATTTGGAAAATTCTTTGGTCTTTATTTGACACTTACTGATTGGGTTTTCTATAAAGGTTAAAAGCGTGTAAGGCACCTAGCACACAGTGGGATGATACTGGAAACTATGCCAACACACCCACCTGACTCAACAGACACACACCTATCAGGAAGAGTAACTCATTGAAGCACTCTCAGCTAGGAATGGGAAGTGAGGAACACTGTCCTCCTAAATTGGAACATCAGAACTTCTGGAGTCAAGCATGGACCACTGCTATTGAGAACCACTACCGGAAAAGGCATAAATTATACATAGGTCTTTCTTATCTTTAAACTTTATGTATTGAATTAAAATACTAAATTTACTAGTGTGCAGAAGCCTCATTTATATAAAACAATAAAGTTATATTACTGGAAGAATAGATTTCCAGAGCAATTTGGCATTATAAATATTGGACCTATACTACCCATCAGTTCACAGCTGGCTGGAAAATATTTGCAAAAAGAACAGAAGTACTTCTCCTCCATCAATAGCCTTCTGAAGCACCACATCCAGGAATGCTTTTTCCTTAGCTTGGAAAAAATGCCAGTTTCCACTCTTAGTAGAAAAATTCTCCTTGCCACTGATACTATAGAGTAACACGTTATTTAAGAATGCTAATATGTGGGCACTTGTCCATTTCTGCATGTATATATGTCTATCTAACCCATATTATACAGTTAAGTCTGGAAATTTTTGCGAGGATTTACTACATCCATTTAAGCTGATTCTATATAATGACTAGGATAGCTCCTGAAGTTGACACACAACATGTTTGGGGATGGGGATGATGATAATAATAGAACAATGATGTTGAAGGCATTTAAACTGCGTATTCCAATACCAATCCCCAGCTGAAAGGCAAATAACGCATGTTCAACCAAAGAGATAATGAGTCCAATGCAATATTAAAGGAATATAACATTTTGACTTGGGGAAAATAATAGGTCTCCTCAATTCAGAATTTTGTTGTATTCTGCCTACTACTGTTCCTTAACTGATACATGTGTGTAACCCTCATTTCCACAGCTTTATTAACCATAGTCTTCTTGAGGGCAGACAAGTCTAAGATTGCTTCAGGTTTATGATATTTCACATGGTGCTAGGCACAAGATAAATCCATGGAAATAAAAACTCATTTTTCCACTTCCTCACCAATCCATTTTCTCTGAAATCCAGTCTCTTCTAAACCTTCAATGCTTAGAACATGAAAAATTGGAGCAACTGTGCACCACATGAGCTACACATCATTTATAAAGATCTGAGAAACCACACAGAGAAAGAAACTTGAGAATTTGGTTGTATTCCCTTTTAAAAATATTTTGTGACGTTGTTAGCATTCTTATTAGTCTAAAATAAATTATAAAATGAGTTTATTCAAATATATAAATATCTACATATCTATGCAAATGCTATATTGTGAATTTATTGGATTTTATTTCAGAAAGAGACCTTGGAACATTTAGGCCTTCATTTTGAATCTCAGAAAAGTGGCACCATTCCCATGTTGGCTGTGAGATATATGAATAAACAATAAAATAACTGAAAAATTTTAGCTACGTTTGACGATAGATGAAAATGTTTTTCTTGTTCATAACAATTTAAACTTAACGGGGTATTAAGAATTCAAAAAAGTTCTATAACTTTCTCAGATATGTAAGCAATATTTTCCTCTAATGTCATAGAAACAATGCTAAAAGCAGTTAGAATAAAATATGAACAGTACAGTATAAATAATAATACTACTCAGTACTCAGAAAATTCTACAGAGACCATACTGTGATAACCAAAAAGGATATTCAAATTAAAATATAAGCAACTTAAGATTCCCTATGTCACTTTGAACTATTTTTTTTTTTTTTTTTTTTTTTTTTTTTTTTTTTTGTAATAGGACTATTTTTCTTGGTGATCAGAAGTAGTGGTCTTTGTCTTCTCCTCTTATCATGTGACTGTCCTTACCAATATCAAGCAAACAGAATACTAATGCAGTTATTGACCCATAAATTCAATAATTACTTTCCAATTGTTTAGGAGGATAGATCACCAAGTTCATGAGTTAAATGATGATGTGGACACCAACACACACACACACACACATACACACACACACACACACACACACACACACACATGCTGGATAGGTGGCTACCTTCCATTTATCTTGCATTATTTTCAATCAATTTGATTTTAAAGTTTGTANAAATAAAAAATAAAAAATTTAAAAATCCCTCTTTTTCTTTTTAATTTTTTTTTTTTTTTTTTTTTTTTTTTTTTTTTTTTTTTTGTAATAGGACTATTTTTCTTGGTGATCAGAAGTAGTGGTCTTTGTCTTCTCCTCTTATCATGTGACTGTCCTTACCAATATCAAGCAAACAGAATACTAATGCAGTTATTGACCCATAAATTCAATAATTACTTTCCAATTGTTTAGGAGGATAGATCACCAAGTTCATGAGTTAAATGATGATGTGGACACCAACACACACACACACACACATACACACACACACACACACACACACACACACACATGCTGGATAGGTGGCTACCTTCCATTTATCTTGCATTATTTTCAATCAATTTGATTTTAAAGTTTGTAGAATAGCCCTCCAGATACTATGGTTCCTACTTTATGACACTGGTAAAACTGGGAAAGTAGCTGGCACAAACATTCAGCTAAGTATTTAAATGTTGTCACCTCTTTCGACATTAAAATTTATCTCTCCTGGTGTTAAAATTTAAAGAAAGAACTGCCGTGACAAGGGTATGCTTATTATACTTGGTCTGAAGTGGAACATTTGATTAAATGAAAACCAGTGGAATAACAAACAAAAACCAACTCTTCAGAATAAGAATCCATGTTTCCTCTGCATCCAAGAAGACAATTCATCTGTCGTGTATGGCTTAGCCAGCATCTACCCTGAACACATTTAAAAGCCACATTTTAAAAAATATATCCAATTATTGATGCCATTCCCTGCATTAAGCATGCTGAATATGCACCATATTGGCTGGCCTAGAAGCTGAGTGAGGATGTGTAAGAGTAGGCAAAGACTGTACACAAGAGTGAATTTTTGGCTGGCCACTCCTAGAAAATGAAATAGCAATGATTAAGATATGCCAGCTGGCATTTACTTGTGTTTAATGTTTTACTATACTGGAATAATTAGAAAACTTAGAGGCATACAGCTTTGGAGATAGAAGGCCTTTGGAGAGATTTTTAGCACACTCTGCTCCTTTCATTACACTGACTTTTTTTTTTTGGTTTTGTTTTTGCACAGTCTCTAATGATGTCTTTGACCCAACAAATTATCTTCTTATGAGTAGAAAGGGAAATAAGAGTTAGGGAAGAAAAAAATTTGCCCAGAACTAATATTTACCTAAATCTCATATGCAAATAGATTTCTAGTTTCCTCCTAAATACTTAAAATTTAACTTTCCTAAGAAAGTACCTTCATAGACCCTCAATGATAGTCTAATAATTATCAATCTGACACATCTTAGGTCTTTGAACACTTAATTACCGACATAATTTCTCTGCTCAACTGAAAACAATATCTTGGCACATGGGCACAAAAGATGGGTAAATTTCCAATGAAAAAATAAAAAACAAAAACAGCCACAAAGTATCTTTAGCACACATCCATATAATCTCACTCAGCAGCTCTGGAATTCTCCACAAGCCCCCACATTCCCACACCTCCTGTGAAGACAGAATGACTGAGTTGTCAAAGTTAGATAGAAATTGTTTTGGGTCCACCAATTACAATTTGACTTTAGAGAAGTTTCTTAATATGTTTGAGTCATTTTCCTTATCTATAGAAAATAATGACTACCTTGCTGAGTAATTATTAAGGTTAACATTATTTGGCAAATCTGTTTATCATTGGTACTACTAGTATCCTTACTTCTTACTACTTAGTTTTCTTAAAATGTCTTATTTGGATAGGAAATGTTGGGTGAGTACAGCTGTAATCAATACTAGTCTTTACCGCACCACTGGGAATTTCTATTATTTGCAGACAAGTGAGAAGAACAGTAGCTGTCCGGTTGTAATCAATCAAGAAATAAATAAAAGGTTATCAAGTCATCACAATAATAATAATATATGACAGGTAGTCACATTAATATATCAAGTAATGATTCTCAAATGAAGTAGATAGCAGCATGGAATGCCATACTAATAAATAACACTTAAATCATATTTTCTATGCATGTGGCATTATTTCAAGTGCTTTTCTGAATCAACTCATTTAATCCTTACAGCAGTCCTACGAGGCACATGCAATCATTCATCCTGTTCTAACACATGAGGAAGCAGGCAAAGGTAACTTACTGAAGCTCCACAGCTAATAAGTGATAGTCCCTGGGTAAGAAAGTAGGCTTTTTGCCTCCACATTCTGCACTTATGGCACCATCACCCCTTGATTACAGGCACCTATGATAGATCATTAATTGCTGTTCTATATGCTCTTCAGGATCATTTTTCTTAAAAAACAATATGTATACAAGAGTTTTTTTTATTTGTAAGATATAGTAGAAACTTCTGCGTTTTCTTTTTAATTTTTAATGAGGGTAGCTCCTGAAATATTTATATTTTTTTTACAAGAAAAGTTAAGAGACTTTGGATGCTCAGCTTCAGTAGATACTTCTTGCCTAGTCAGAGTGCTTCAAAAGATGATGTGTGAAGACACAAAATTAGCTTGAGTGTTAAATGAGATAATGAACATCAAGAACTTAGCAGAGCATCCAATAGCACACACTAGAAAGTTATGCTTTCTTTAAAACACTTAAAAGTCAAGGAAACTAAATCAGAACAAAATCTATCTTCCTTAGATTGGAGAAGTATTGGAGTAAGTAATTAATATGAACCAAGTGGTCCAGATACCCTATATTGAGTACTATACATAATTTTTTAAATCCTCACTAGTCTATGAAGGTGAGATATATTGTCACAATCTTATGAATGGAGAAAATAAGTGGCAATTTGGGTTTAAACCTAGACTTGCTGACACCCACAGCTTAGATTTGTTGTTTTCTCTCTTCTGTTTTCAAATCTACATTTAAGAGCTAAATTTTATTCAATACTTTGAATTGTGCAGTTATTCTTTAATTGAACCCTCATAACTCTTTAAGGTACCATTATACCTCCTTACTGCCTTCCTAAGATCACACCCTCCCTCCACCATTGCCCCCCGATATGAGTTTCTCCAGTATAATTCCAATACTTTTTTTTTTCTATTTTTGTAATGCATCCTCATACTCCAACACGTTCTTAGAGAAACCTAAGATTAAAGGGAGGATAGCTATCTATAGAGTATTTCAGATCCATTGAAGACACTAAGACGCCCTAATCAACAGTTCTCAAAAAGGATGGGGAGGTAGGATGAAAAGTTCCCATTCTATTTAGTTCATTTGCACCAGTATCTCTTCAGCTATTGTGTGATAAGGGATATTATACCATGGCTGTGATCCTACTAGGTAGAAAAGCAAAGAGGAATTGGCACTCTTGTGAGGACTACACCACCATTCCAGAGCAATTCTGATCATTTTTCTTCTTATTCTACTACTGAATGCTTTTGTTACTCACAATGAACAGAGAAATAATAGAGAAAGACATTAAAATAAACATAATTATAACAAATTCCACTATTTAAAAGCATGACTGATATGTAGAATACATTGTTATAAAAATTGTAAACTCATATGCTCTGAACTTTATATGGTTCAGAATACTATACAGTATATATGAAGCCACAATAAAACAAAAGTAAAACAATGTTTAGAAAAAAAGAAGTATGTAAGTAGATGAGCTTATAAACTAAGCACATAATACCTCCCAATTCAATGCATTTAAACCATTTGCATTTTGTTCCTCTTCATTAAAGGCTAAATTATTCTAAGGCTTTCATATTCATTCAGCCATGACTTTTATTTGTTTTATTTTAAGCTGCCAATGCATTTCATTTTAACACACAGATATAATTTTAATTCAATTACACAGCATTCTACTAGGAGCCCAAGAATATCACTGAAAGTGAGATTATGTCCAGATTCACATTTGGTCTACACCTGTCTGGTTCTCAACAAGCGAAATCTGATGCATGGCCCCAGAGGAAAGGAAGGATGCCTGACTCTCCCCAGGCTTTATTACTTTGTACTGGCTACATAAAAATGAAAGCCTATGTGATTCCTTATTCAGGATAGCCTGATGTATTAGGGTTTAAGATTTTCTTAGAAATATCCCATGAATCATGAATAAAATGTAATGTGAACAAAAACACCCAAGAAATGAATTGCAATTACCAAATACAGTCCTAGCGGGAACTGATTCTTTATTTATCCAGAATGAAACTTGAGAAAGAATCACTGTCATAATGCATGGAATATAGGTCTGAATCATAAAATAACCCATCTTCCGTCTGAGGTGGAAGTAAACCGTCATAACAATATATTCACCTGCCAAGAAAACAGGAGGAAAATGTGTTATTGGTTCTGCAGGCAGTTAGTCAATGACTTCATAAACATATTTCAGACTAACAAACAGTATTCTAAGGAAAGAAATTCTCTTTTGTGCATAGCTTCACAAACATCAATAAGTATGTAGTTTCCTAACGAGGGAGAAAATGATATTGAACATTATTATACAGAAAAACACTTTGTTCCATGTAATGATTAAGCAATTTAACAAATTGGGCTAAAACTTTTTAAAATTTTCTGTAGTGCTTTCTATTTTGATGATCTAATATTGCTAAGGCAATTAGCTTTCATTTTCAGCATTTTTTAGAAACAACATTTAAACCTAACTTCTATGGAAAACCACCAGAAAAAAAAATAGGAATGCACACAGTCACACATACACAGACACTGACACATACACACACATTTATGAAAATATAAAGTTTAATTTTAGAAAGGAATAAATGTACATATTTTATTTATATATAAATATATATAAGTTTCATTCATATATAGATTTCATACAATCACAAGCTTAGAGAGAGGCTACCTTAGTTTTAGGAAAGAGGTGAATTTCTAAATGTTCTTTATATGAAGAAAAATATAGATGTGTATAACAGACAGGTATATATGACACCCCTGAGTTCAAGCATGTTTTACTGGCATTTAGACAAAAACCTGATTTCTGGTAGCTGTTGATAAGTATTTTTACTATTACATCTGAAAATAATATGTCAAAAAAGTTACCTAGGAAGTAGTGGCCTTATTCACAAACCGTGAGGCCAGCATTCAGAAACCTCACATCCTGCCAGTTGTGTTCCAAATCCCACTTGCAGACTGGAAAATAAATGCACTTCCAAAAATATATTTTCTTGGACAGATGAGAGGCAAAGTGCCCTCTTAGAAAGCTACTGTATTGTTTCATGACTGATGTGAAGAAGGTTTCCTCAAAATGATAACAGTCATGACAGGTGTCATAAAGATAAAAGTAATGGAAATTTACTGTGACTTATACAAAGCAGTTTTAATAGAAGAGACAGTGGGCTAAATTCCTTTTTTAAAACAAAGGCTTATGTATTAATTTTATTTATCCATGATAAATTTCCATTTTATCTTATTTATGTTTAATTTTAACCAATTTTTGAGGTATGATTGACATACAAAAAGCTGTACATATTAATGTATACAACTTAATGAGTTTGGAGATAAGTATACACTCATTAATCTATCACCACAATCTATGCCACAAACATATACATCACCCCCAAAAGTTCCCTCCTTCTTATTTATTACCTTATCTGACAAGAACATTTGAGATCTATTCCTTCAGCAAATTTTTAAGTAGACAATACAGTACTGTTCACTATATGCACTCTGCTATACAGTAGATATCTAGGATTTATTCACCTTATATAACAGAAATACTATGGCCTTTGACTAATGTCTCCCTGTTTCCTCCTCCCGGAGGCCCCTGATTACCACCATTCCTCTCACTGTCTCTGAGTTTGACTATTTTAGCTTCATCATCCCTTCACAACAGTGCTTTATCCATTTTTTCTTAAAACAGAAGCAAAAACTTCATTATCTCACATCTTTACTCCAGATCTTAAAACTACTCGTTTTCTACTAATGCAGTCTTAGCATTTTATCTCTCAGTCAACACCTTTTTAAGAACACAAACTGAGAAGTCATAACACTTAGATTTGAAATTTGGTTTTGCCAGTTATTAGCTATATGACTTAGGCAAATACATTGTACTTAAACCTTTCTCATGTATAAAATAAATGTTATGATAGTATCCACTTCATGGGATGGTTATGAGAAAAAATACATGGAAAGAATTTAGAAGGGTGCCTGTCAGATGGTAATTGCTGAATAAAGTTTAACTATTGCTATGGTCTACATGTTTGTGGTCCTCAAAGTTCAAATGTTGAAACATAATAGCCAATGTAATGATAAGAGGTTGGCTTTGGGGTGATTAAACCATGATGGTGGAGTCTTTATGAACAGAATTAGTGCCTTTATAAAAGAGGCCCCAGTGTGAGCACCCACTCCCTACACCTTGGGGGTCCCCATGGAGAGGACTTATTCATAGAAGGTACTATTCTGTGAACAAATAAATAGGTCCTCATTGAACACTGAATCTGATAGCACCTCGTCTTAGACTTGTCAGCCTCCTGAACTGTGAGAAGTAAATTTCTATTGTTTATGAGCCATCCTGTTTGTGTTGTTTTGTTACGATGGCCCAAACAAACTAAGATAACTATCATCAAAAATATTTTTTTCTGGTGACATGTATATGTAAGGAACAGTCTTAGAACAAGCAATAATCAGCTAATTTTCCACTAAAATGATTAAAACTAAATTCTGTAATTCTTTCTATTCACATTCCAAAAGAAAAGAGAGACCAAGAATCATCAATAATAAACATCCCCCCGACTCATGAAATAACTTTAATGTACACCCATAATATACTTTGTAATTAAGCTTGAGATTTTTGTTTACTTTCAGAAAACGAGAGAAGGTGACACCATAAAATTGGGCAAGATAAAATAAAATTTTGGAAAGCTCCACAAAATCATCAAAACCAAAACCAAAACAAAGCAAAGACAAAAAACAAGATCAGACTTCCTACCACATAATTTTGTGAAAATAATTTTAACATATTTGATTACTGGCTTTCATTTCTAAATGAGAAAACCAACTCACTTTTAGCATCTTACTAAATCAGAATTTATTTTAAACTAAAGTAAGATTATAAATATAAAGAAATTATGAGCTGTAACTCATACATCAACTCTATTTCTGAAAAATGTTTGTTGTTCTCCTGAAAAAAATAAATAACTATTTCAACGAAAAAGTCAGGAAAAAACTCTATTGCTAACACCAAGTAGCATATCGGCTTTAATTATTACACATCTCACCCGTAATCGATTTGATGGTTTCACTTGATACGGTTTGCCCAATCAAATCATATTGAACTAAGCTGGAAGACTCCTTCGGAACTTCAACTGATTTCTCAGGACCTTTTGTCCAGGTGTAGATCATCTCACTCTTTGGATAGGCATCTAAAAGAGAGCACAGAATGTGGTTAGAGTCAATGCTCCTTTTCACCCACATCAGTGGTCAACACTTAAAAACAGTACTTGTTCAAGAAAGATGGAATAAAGGAAAACAATGTTCACTATAATTTAGTCAAACATGTTTAAGACTTAGAAAACTAGAGATTAAGTAAATACCCTTGCAACTCAACAGCATTTATTTTTTATGCCAAATAATTGGAGGAGGAGATATTAAAACTGAGGGATCTAAAATGCAACATATGCACTAATACACTTGGATGTGTGTCCACGCTAGTAGGATAAACAGTTCAAAAGCAGATATATTAAACTACCAAAACTGTACTGTCAAGCTCTTACTTCTTTCACTTCTAACTCACTTCCAGTGCTTGACCAATACCATCCTAACATAGTTCTGCTATTTAGAAACATACCATATGCTGCCTGTAATAATACAATAACAAAACCAAACAAATTCTACTGTTAGGAGAGTTCCCCTGGGGTCACCTCTTCCAAACTCTGCCTCTGGGCAATATGCACTGTGTTTGGGGACCATTGCACAGTGACAACTGGCTATGTTTTTTATAAAGCTGTCCAGGGAATACAATTACACAACCAATTCCACTACCTTTAATTTCTTACAATCAGGACATTTCCCCTTCCATCTTCAACAAATCTCTCCCAGTGGCAATTTAAGCCCATTTCTATTATTTGGCACTCTGTTCAAATGGAGACCAGCTGCTTGCTTACCAGTCTACCCATAACAGACAGCTTGGCTCACACACAAGAAAGTTCAAAAGAACCAAAATGGATTGTGGGCCAACCTCCCTCCAAACCATGGTAAAATGGCTATAGCATAGTAGCTCCTCAATGGAATCATTTCATTCTATGAAAGAAGTTGACACTTACGAGCACCTTACAAAATAATGAGGCTTGTGTTGTCATTTTAGCATCATTCAGTTATATTATCTGTCAGCCTTTATCTCCAGAAATATATTCACGCTTCAGTAAACTGTTACAGCCTCTGTATACTATGTTCTTGTCTATGATATTGCAAATTAAGTATCCTTCCCTTGGCTACTCTTACATTGCTAGAATGACCTTTTTCTTTCCTGGTTTTTCTAATTCCTCTGAATTGTAAGCATGGGGTTTAAATAGTGTTATTTTCTCTCTTTCCAGAGTAATTAAAATCCTTACCTGCTGAATACGGCGTGCCTCTCTTTTAATTCCCAATCCAAAATATCCGCTTTCAATGTGCAATTTCTTTATTTTATACCAACTCTGATTGAACACTAACTATGTTCAAGTCCTTCTGAAGAGAGCTTTTTCTGAGAACTAGAGGTTGGGATGCGGGGAGTGAGAAGGACTTCCTCTACGTGAGAACTAATTTGGGTAAAATTTGAATGATTACGGTACAAATGGATTTTAATTCTGGCCCCAATGAGATCACACTGTCTATGTATTTTTCTGCCTTTGTCTTCTCTCATTAAATTATTGGTAAGAGAACATATTACTTCCCCTGGCTTCAAGTTAGCCCACTGAATATTGTGATTACTAGGGGTTATAAAAAGAATAGTGACTGTCGATTCTCATTAAGTTAAGCAATGAGCGATGATAACAGCAGGCAACAGTTTCACAATCAGTGCAGCTAAGAATCTGAAGCAATAGTAAAAGCCAGCATCTATTTTTGGTAGATTCTGATTGAATTGAAAATGTGAGGCAGACCTTAGAAAAGGCAATCACATTTTGCTGCCATCTCAGAGAAGGGACCTTAAGGGAAGGAATCTCATATTATTTTCTATCCACTCATCTCATCCTATTGTCTTCATTTCTACAAAATTTCCCAAACATATCTATTTCACAGTTTCTCCCCTGTACCATCCTAGTCTAAGCCACTGCCATATTTGCTTGTACTAAAACAACAGCCTCCATTTCTCTGCTGCTTCCACTCCAGTCTCTCTACCACCCATTCTAAAAAGTAGAATTGGAACTGTAAAATGTCAAAGAAAGCTACATTGTTTCATCAAACCTTTGAAAGGCTTCCCATAGCTTTTAAATAGAATGCAAACTCCTTAATGTGGTATATAAGGCATTATATTATGTCAGACCACACCCCTACCATGCTTTTGCTATGCTTCAGTCACTGTTATATTAGCAGTGCTTGCTTCTGTCATTTCAACCTATACGATGTCAGGAAGCTCTGAACCTTTTCAGAACTTCCTCCAAGTTGGCTATGAAGGACTCTGCTTACAATAGAATATCTGTCTGTCTATCTATCTATCTATCTATCTATCTATCTATCTATCTATCTATCATCTATCTCTCCAAAATGATATATATTATAATTAAATAAATTATATATATATTTATCTATATAATTTGTACTTTCTGTGTAACACTACCAACATGTAGAGTTCAGAGGTCCCTAAATTTCACCACTGATCACCAGTCAATTGTGACTAAGAGTACTTAGATTATCTGTATAAATAGGTTTTTGTTTGTTGTGGGGAAAGGAGGTTGTTTTTATTTCTTTATTATAAAATAATAGTTAATGAAATCTCCAGAAATAAAACTGGGCAGTTTTTGTTATGGACCATGACTTAAATGTTGGATTATGAAAAATAAAATACATATGTAAATATCAGCTTGCATAAGGTAATCATAAATTCTAACAAAATTTTTATTATAACTTACAACTCCCGAATTTCAAAGGGCATGCATGACCATCCATGGGAAAATCCACCAATCTCATGGGACACTCCGCACTTATGGTGAGTCTATGATGAAAAATGCAATTACATAAAGTCAACCCTTTTAAAAAAATAATTATGATTTTAGATTCTAAAATAGGAAGGAAGGGAGGGAAGGAGGAAGGAAGGAAGAAAGGGAAGAAAAGGAAGATAGGGAAGGAGGGAGGGAGAAAGGAAGGAAGGCAGGAAGGAAAGAAGGAAGGAAGGAAAGAAGGAAGGAAGGAACGAAAAGAATAAAAAAGAAAGGGAAGAAGTAAAAAAAAAATGATTACCTCATTGTGTATAAAATAGTACCGTTTCTCATAATTCTAAAAAGCTTATTTGGAGCTGTCATATTATGTGAGACAGATTTCTTTCCATTCCTGAAGAAAGTATCAGGGGTCCATACTTTTGTTACCATCATATTGTTCAATCTCAAAATTTCAATGGGACCATCATATTTTAGTCTTTTGTCAATCCATGTCTGTCTGAAGAACACATCCATTGTATATTCCTAGGGCAATTATTTTGGAACATATTTAAGTCACAAATGACTACACATAAGTATGTGAAAATAATGCATTACATTCTGTCCTCCTTCATGCTCATAAAAAAGACCATTGCAAATAAAATTAATAGGAGCAGGAATGATCTTGAATCAATGGAGCAAAAAGATTCTCAGCAATTAGAGTAACTTTTATCCATCCTGATGCCTTCATCTTCTGCATTCATAAGATAAATACATTACCACACATACTCATCATCTAATAATACATTTGCTATAATTTAAGAAAACCACCAGTACCAGGTAGTTACAGTTGTGTTTTACTTTAGACCAGATAGCAAAAATCAGTTAATGTGTAAAAAGTATCATGCGTAATTAATCGTGTGATTGTAGGCATTTTAAAGACAAAGTAATATGTGTAAAAGATATTTTATTTTCACAAAGTTTATTAAAATTAGTCAAATAACTCAAGGGTTTCAAATTACTAGGAGCTTTAGATCAAGGAATAAACTAAAGTAAGTTTTTTGTCATGCAAACTAAGTATATTTAATATAAGATAGCACAACTGTATGAATGAATTCTTCCTGACCAGTGCTTGGTATTCTAAGCTCTTAAACATGAGTGAGAAGGAGGGAGAAGGGCTGGGATGGGCAGCAAGCAATTAGATCAACATGAAATACTAAATACGATGAAAACTACAAAATAGTGTACACAACTAGTTCATACTGAAACTAATTATCATCTCTAATTTTCTCCCCCTCAATAGTTTCCTAAAGAAAAAACAGCCTGGCGCGGTGGCTCATGCCTGTAATCCCAGCACTTTGGAAGACTGAGGCAAAAGGATCACCTGAGCTCATAAGAGACCAGCCTGACCAACATGGAGACACCCTGTCTCTACTAAAAACACAGAATTAGCTGGGCGTGGTGGTGCACGCCTGCAATCCTAGCTACTCAGGAGGTTGAGGCAGGAGAATCACCTGAACCTAGGAGGTGGAGGTTGCAGTGAGCAGAAACTGCGCCATTGTACTCCAGCCTGGGCAACAAGAGTGAAATTCCATCTGGAAGGAAGGCAGGAAGGCAGGAAGGCAGGAAGAAGGGCAAGAAAGGAAGGAAGGAAGGAAGGAAGGAAGGAAGGAAGGAAGGAAGGAAGGAAGGAAGGAGGGAAAAAAGCTACACCCCAGGTTGTGCTATAGGAACCAGTAATAGGAAAGTTCTTCTCTTTGTTTAGAATGACCTTAAATCAACAAGCACTCAAATTTTACAACTGAAATGCAAATTGAAAGAGATTCAATGTCTTACTCTTTATACATTCTTAAGTTTAATTAGGGGTTCTTTGGGTTTCTGGCTTTGCGTGATTGACAACGAAATAAATATTAATTGCCCTCTTTTCTACATGTTGTCTTCAAGTCTCAAAAGGTAAATTAAACTTTGAAAATACCTACCATTTCAACATCAGAAACAGGTCCGAAGCTGGTGACATATATGTCAGTTTTCACTTCTGTAACAGGACCTAGCGGGTATGAAGTGAATAAGTGTGAAAAAATAATTACCAATTTTACAGGCTTGGATGGTTAATTACAGAGTAAATATAGATATGATATGTCATGTTTCTACAAGCATCTTAAATTTTCAGTGACATAATGAATCTCTACAAAAAAGAATGTAGACCAAAGCACAACAAAACCAGAAAGCAGTGTTTACTTACAGGCAAAAAGAAACCCTAATTACTTACCAGGAACCTTTCTTAAATATACGTCACCCCTGGACACTGTTGCAACAGGCAATGCAGAGACACAAAAGTTTTTAACCTTTGTGATATTTTATAGTCCATCATCTGATTGGCCTCTATAAAGAAGTGAGCTGTTAAAAAGCGGAAGTGTGGCCATAGGAGCAAAGAAGAGAAAAACCATAACAGCCGTAAGGACTGTATCCTTGGAGAGTTGAGGATACCAGTAAATAATTTTAAAATAATTTTAAAAAAATTTAAAAAATGTCACCTTTATCAACAGGCACACCATCCACTGCTGACTGGGATCAAAGACAAACTTTTTTATAAGTAACAGCTACTTATGCTCTGCCACCTACTAACTGTACAATCTTGTGCAAGTTATTTAACTCCTCAATAGTAGCAACCACAACCATCAGGCAAGATTTTGATAGCGATCAAATGAAACTGCTGAAATAAGATGCTCAGCAAAGCGAATCTCTCATGAAAGTACTCATTCCTTGTGAGGTTCCCTTTGCTTCTGACAATGGCCCCTATTGAGACTCTTTCCTGTATCTAAATAAGACTAATTCATGAAGAAGCACATAGGTGTTTTGGCAGAAGAGAAATGTGGGAGCATAATGACAATATGGCTAACATAGATTTTAGACAAGGGAACACAATCTGGGTTTGGCACAATCTGAGTTTAGCATGAAGTTTAAAATCAGAAAGTTTGGAGTTCACATTTGGTTCTAACATCTTCTAGTAATATCATCTTCAAGTCATATATCCCCATAGGTAAAGATATTAATGAGTATTAATTGAGATAATACTTGTAAATCATTTTCCCAGTCTCTAGAATATAATGTGCTCAATAATGACAATAGTCATTATTATGTATAATATAGCATTTTAATACAAACAAAAATATAAAAGTTGTTGCCCCTTGAACATAACTTCCTTAAACAATGGTTTATAATACTATATAGCCAGAGGCTAGATAGTCCGTAGGAAGAATGACATCTGCTATAAAGATGAAATAATCTCTCACTTGGATTCTTGCTTGGGAAATGGGATTCATGCCAAAAAAAAAAAAAAAAAAAAAAAAAAAAAAAAAAAAAAAGGCAAAGAGAAATTTGGTATTACTTAATGCCCTAGTTCTAAAGTTATCCTCATAAAAATGAATCTGAATATTTCTTCTTCTAAAGAATGAAGACTGATCCACACAAAGAAAGGTAACTCGAGGGAGAATGAGAAGATTCCTTATTGAATAAGTATCCTAAGAAAAATAAAGCCTTAGGCAGTATAGTAAGAGAAAAAGTCTGGATCAGGCTTATCTATTATGAGATTTAATTTTTTCAAGACTACATCTATGGAAAGCAGAAAAGTTAATTAGATTTTTATTTGAATGAAAATTGGAGAAAACAACAGCAAAACATGATAGTAATAAGCTCATTAACGTCAAACTGTTCCAGGAATAGTTAGGTAGTCCAGGAAGCAGGTAATATGTGCTGAACCCTAGAAGATAGCAATTTCACTCAAACAGGTTCAACAGTGAAATAAATCACTATGTTAGTTTCTTAAGGACAATTGCCAGAGTATTAAAAAGCAGAAACACTATGTCATTGCAAGTCAGGGCAAGTGGTGATAAGTTACTCAAATAATTAAGGTTGGTTATGTCCTGACAACTAGATTATTTGACAAGATTCTTGAGAAATCAAAAGTTACTTTGATGATCGGTTTAGGGAAGTGGTTCTGATATATCTGTTAAAATACAGATTGTTGAACTCCACACCCGGATATGCTGATTTAGTACTAGGCATAAGGGGTGGCCTCACAATTTGCATTTCTAACAAGTTCCTAGCTGAGGCTGTTCACTTTACTCTATTTTACAGTGTTCATCTGTTTTCAGGATAGTATTTACAACACTGTGTGCTATAAAATATTAATATCATAGGTATTTCAGGGGAGCGAGGAGTCTAGGAGAGAAAAGAATTAGGCCAATGATATTTTTCCTTATACATTTATTTTAAAGTGTGTGGGTGTGTGCTAATTCTTGTAGTTCTATAGTTACAATGATTCCATGGTAAGAATGAACATTTACCAATTCTTGCATAACATGCTACTTTCTCAATGATTCTTGAATAATGTTTTGTGTTGAAAATTATAACCTTAGTATTTGCGACATTCATGATTCAGTATTTGCCTTATATGTTCCTATGTATCTTTGAGACCGAGTGAGATCCTAAAAACATTTGATTGGTAAAGGGATTTCCTTCAGAGATTCATTCAATAAACATTTATTGAATGAGTGCCAGTTGTGTGTTGGGTTCCCTGCTAGGCTTTGATGCTACATTGGTAAACAAGACTCAGGAATTCCCTGCCTCAAAGAGCTAATATGCCATTGGGGCAGTCAGAGTATGAATACGGTAGTAAAATGATAAACTAAATAACAGAATGCTATCATTTCTAAGAGGAAAAATACAGGATGGTAAGAGAGTGAGAGACTGGGAAGGCCATTCCTGATTTGCAGTCACAGCTGCTTCTTCAAAGCAGTGACTTTTATTTATTTATTTATTTATTTTATTATACTTTAAGTTCTAGGGTACATGTGCATAACGTGCAGGTTTGTTACATATGTATACTTGTGCCATGTTGGTGTGCTGCACCCATCAACTCGTCAGCACCCATCAATTCGTCATTTATATCAGGTATAACTCCCAATGCAATCCCTCCCCTCTCCCCCCTCCCCATGATAGGCCCCGATGTGTGATGTTCCCCTTCCCGAGTCCAAGTGATGTCATTGTTCAGTTCCCACCTATGAGTGAGAACATGCAGTGTAACTCAAACTTGGAGAATGAGCATGAGACATTGCAAGAGCTTGGGAAGCTGGATTCCAGGCAGAGAGAACTGCAAGAGGACAAGATCAAAGACAGGAAAAGGGCTGAGTGTATTCAGGGACTAGAAAGGGTGCAAGTGGGGCTGAAGCAAAGCAAGGGAGGGACAGAATGATGAGAAATAAAAGTCATAAAGATAGAATGAAAACCAGGGTACAGTGGATAGAACACCTACCCCTGAACTCATATTCTAAAAAGTGGCATGTTTTAAGCAACACACTTATAATATATGCTATGGTGACTGTAGTTAAAACTACATAGAAAATAAGTTGTAAATATATCAGTAAAAGTTGGGGAGCTACATAGAGTATTGTTATGAACTAAATTGTATTCCCTCCAAATTCCTATGATGAAGTCTTAATTCTTGGTACCTCAGAATGTGACCATATTTGGAAATACACTTTTTAAAGAGACACTAAAGTTAAAATGAGGTCACTAGGGTGGGCCCTAATCCAATATGACTGTGACCATATCAGAAGTGTAGATTAGGACACACATACACACACACACACACACATAGCAGAAACAATGTGAACATGGAGAGAAGATGGCCATATATAAGTCAAGGAGAGAGGACTTAGAAGAAACCAATTTTGCCTATACTTTGTTATCTCCAGAACTGTGAAAAATTAATTTCCTATTGTTTAAGCCACCCAGTCTGTGGTACTTTGTTATGGCAGCCTTAGAGAACCCAAAGGTTAATCGTTTTTCCTATGTTTTTTTCCTGGAGCTTTCTTCTTCTGATAATTCAGTCTGTCTCTGTCTTTACTTGCAGGTTGTGGTCAGAAGTTTGATTTGTATCCCATAATCACTGGGAGACCACTGAGGGTTTGAAGTAAGGGAGTTTATATGATTAGATTATATATTTTATAAAATTATTCTGATAATGGTATTGACAATATATTACAGGGAAGTAAAAGTAGAAGAAGGGCTCTTCTAAGAGGCTGCTATATTGGTCGAGTTGAGAGTTGGTGAAAACAGCTTGGACTAGGGATGTGGCAGTGGGGTTGAAGACTGGACAGATTGAGGGGCAGGTATGCTCACAGGGTCTGGGTATTTTCCAAAGAATAATAAGCAAAGTTACAATAATTACTATTTATTAAAGAACAATTATTTGCCAGGTAGGTTATTAGGTTCTTCCCATATACTATTTCACGTAATCTTCACGACACCCTCCAAAGGCGCTATCCTCATGAGAATGTTATGGATCTGGAAACTAAGTTCACAGAGATTAAATAATGTATGACAGAGCCAGAATTCTAATCCCCTTGTATTGATCTCCAAAGCATGTGCTAGCTTTACTATACTATATAACATCACCAATAATAAATCGTTAATTACTTAAGCAAATGTGGAATTTCATATCTAGAATATAACATGCTATACCTACATTTCCTGCTTTGTTCATTAGTTTCTAAAGTATTTTCTCACAGTGCTTTTCACGCCTTTACTATTATTCCTACTACTGCATACTGCCTGGGTCTTTCTATCTGTAACAGCAAAGGCAAAATCTTAATCCTTTTTGAAGTCCCAAACTAGCACAACGCCTTGCACGTACTAGGCGTTGAATAACTGTGTTTCATCACGTTCCTAATATTATCCCAGTAGTGATTTAAAAACCCATCAAAAGAAAAAATTAACAGAATTACTTTCCACAGCAGTTAAACTAAAACTATTTCCCATTTTTAGAAACTGTGTTTTATTTGTATTTGTATCCTCTGGCAGGACCAATCACAGGTTTTAAATGTAATAGGTCTCTGATAAATCAGTTGTCAGTGAATAATGGTCACTATGTAATTAAGAATAATTCTTAAATACACCTCCTCTAATACAACAGTTTAGGATGTTCAAATCAACCTTACTAAGAGTATAATTACATGGAAACCAGATAATTTTGAGCTTCGAAGGATTTCTTCCCATAATTTGGTATGCATTTGTGAAACATTAAAGACATCTTTTAGTTTACAATTCTACTTTGTTGGTAGTAGGGATACATTTTTTAATACCTAAAATATGGTTGACAGTCTGTAAGGTAAACAAGATGATTCAACAGTTTTTGGGAAAGAAAGAGCCAAGACCAGCAAGATCAAATTCAGGGAAATATTTCCATCTAATTAATGAGTCTAACTTGCTGGGAAAGAGGGAAGGCAATTAACAATGAATCAGATACTTTCCCAATTTACTTAATTTTAGCAGTACAGATATGGTTAAAGGGTGGAATCATTTTTGAAATTTCATCTCCAATAATGATGTCTAATTTGCTGCTACATCATGAGAAAGCCTAGGGTGTTTTGCTGATCTTGAAACTAGTCCATCCTTATTTTCCATATTGCCTTCCCAGCCATGCACTTGAGGAAACATTTCTAATTATCCAGCCACCTACAGCACACATCCACCATCACCTTACAAAATACTAGTGACATATCTCCAAAAATGAAGACACTTGAAGCAATACAACAAGGAATCCTAAATGAAATACATAAAGAAATCTCTTCGCTTGTCATTTACAAAATATACATATACGAGCCTTCCTGAATACTAAACAAAGACGAGAGATATCCATTGATATCACTGAGAAACCAGAAAACACTATAAAGTTCTAGAAATTTCTTTCATTTAGAAGACATTAAAGATTAGTGCCTCCCATGTCATATAATCCATCAATCCTGGTCTACTTTGTAAATAATTACAGCCATCAAATAAATAAAGTATGAACAACAACAGAAATAAAATATGGGCAAACAATAAAAACAAGTAATTCACAGAAAGAAAGTTATCATAGCCAATAAAGATTGGAAAAGATATTCAACCACGTTAGAACATAGTGAGAATCAGAAAAATTCAAATCATTTCACAATAAAATGCCATTTTAAGAAATACCATTTCAAGATATATATATATCTTGTGTTAAAGAGGGTATCTGGATCCTGAATGTCATGTTCATTGTAAACTGTAAATGGGAGTTGATTTTGTAAACTCATCATGAAAAATAGTTTGGCATTATCTTGTCAACTCCCACTTACACTAAGATCCAGAAAATCCATTCCTTGATATATATGCAAAAGAAACTCTTGCACATTTACAGCAGGAAATTTGGGCCAGGATATTCAGAGCACCACAATCTTGGAAACAAGCAAAAAGCCTACTGCCAACAGAGCAGATGAATAAGCTGGTTTCTATGCAATGGGAATATCACACAGCAGTCAAAATGAATGATCTATTGCAACATGCAACAATAAGAATGATTTTTAGCAATATATAATTAAGTTAAAAGCATCAAAAGATTATATATAGCAAGTTCAAAACAATTAAATATTTAAAATAAACTTTTAAAATAAAGAAGTCAACCTAAAATGACATTCAAAGGAAAACTAATAAATAATTTTAAAAGGACTTAAAATCATGGTTACTTTGGGTGGGGAAGATAGGATGGAGGAGACCACAGAGCAGAATGAAACTTGTCCAAGTCCTACACTTTGTGCTGGTTGGTGGTTTAACTGGTATGTTTATTATATTTTAATAAATAATTGAATAGATGAAAGGATGTATAAAAAGAAGGCTATGTATCGGCCAATAATGAAAGTGTGTCAAATACCAAGAACTATTAATCTAGGTTTCAATTCTGTGTACCTGTGGCTTATAGAATAAATATGTAAGAAAGGCATAGACTATAAGGCAGTGATGTTTAATGATATATACAAATGCAATCAGATGTATTTTCTCATCTAAAAGAAGTCTAACAACTCAGTGAAGTATTACCCAAATATCACCAATTTTCTAATATCCTGTAATCTAGACTTTAGAGTGTCTATTTCAGGAAACACCGAATGCAATGGATACATCCTAACCCTAAAGAAAATGTAAATATATAACAGCACCGGTATGTTGTATGTCTTTTTTTTTTTTTAACCAAGAGCATAAGAAAGTAAAGTTGCGCTCTGAATTCAAACTTCTCTTGTTTTCTCAAAGACATATTTCTTTCAGCTATGCCTTTCCTCCAATCTAATGCTAAATATTGTCTACTAGATTATTCCCAATAGAAGAAAAAAAAAAGAAAGGAAGGAAGAAAACATGTTATGGTCTAACCTTGAAAACGAAAGGCCAACTTTTCTCTTTCTCTTCTCTATTATATTTGAACTTCTGAAAAAAACCAAACTATCAACAGTACCTCTGATTCTTCTTATTCACTCCATCATCTATCTCAATAATTTGTTTTTCATGCCTCGGGTCCACTTCCTTTTGCCAGTACCATGAGTTTTTCCTTATGTACAGCATTGTTCCTGCCAACTTTAAAAGTATTTTTTCTTTCTCCCATTTTTCTGCCTCCTTCCTTCTACCATCCCAATTTCTCTGCTTCCTTGTACAAATGCCCAGAAAAATCTTATTCCATTCTCTCTTGAATGCACTCAATCAGACTTTCACACCTATCAAAACACCAAAACGGCTCCACCAAAACAGTCAAAATCAGTGAAGATGTACACATTGCTAAATCCAGTGATCAATTTTAAGTTCTCATCTTTCTTTATCTGTCAGGAACATTTGACTAAATTAATCCCTCCTCCTTTCTTTATTTTTTCTTCCCCCCCTCCCTTACATTTTACTTTAATTTTATACACACTCCCTTGGCTTTCCTGCTACTTCACAAGCCACTCCTTTTAAGTCTTCTTGGGACAAAGGTTCCTCCTCTCCTCTCCGGAGCCACCTCCTAACATTGGAGACATCAAAACTCAATATTTGTACACCTTCACTATCAAACTTAATCCCCTGTAATCTTTTTAGACTTCTGGCTTTAAATATCATGTATATTGATATACTCATGATCCCTGAATTTCAGGTTCATCTCCACTTGATATGTAATAGACATCCCAAAGGTACCATACCTGCACACAAATTGCTCATCTATGCCCTTGTTCTACTTCTGGCACAGTCTTGACAACTCCATTTTTCTACGTGTCCAAATCAAAAACTTTGGAATTGGCTTTGACACCTCCCTTTCTCTCACATCCCACGTTCTAGCTGTCGTCAGTTGACTTTAATTTCAAAATATCCAGAAGCCAACCATTTCTTATAAATTTACAAACTTCTCTGCAACCAGCTTGGTCAAAGTATCCCTCATTTCTCGCCTGGTTTATTATGGAAAACCTTGCTGCATCTGCCCTTGCCTCTGACTGCCTGTTCTCAACACAAGGAGAGCCTTTTAAAATTAGTTCACGCCTTGTCCCTGCTAAAATCTTTCCAGTCACTTTTGATCTGACTCAGAGTAAAAGCACAGTCCTAATCAGCCTGCAAAGCTGTACGCAACCTTGTCCTCTTATCACACTGATCCCCTTTTATGCCTCAGCCCTGCTAAACTTCACTACAGGGACTCTGACTTCCCTGCTTAACATGTTTGCACTTAGAATTCCTTCTCATTCATTAGAAGACCCCATCCCAAATGTGGTTTATGCTTTTATTTAAGTACGACCAGTGTTCAAATAGCACCTTCTTAGTAGAATCTCCACTAATTATTCTACTTAAAATGGCAACCCCCTCCCCTGCTTTACATTACTCTATAGCTGTTAACCAACATCTGGCACACACACTGTATTTTACTTATTTCTGTTGCTTATTTTCTGTCTCTTCCACAGTGTGAACTTCAGAGGGCAGGAAATCGTGCAGTTCTCCCCAACTTTAAGTAACATCAACCTTGCCCAATTTCTCAAAATAGAAATGGAAAAGTCATTTTTTACTTCTCTCTTTTTTTTTTAACATCCATATCAAGTCAATCGCCAATTCTTTGTTGAATTAAACCTCCAAAAATCTCACTTTAATCAACTTACATATATCCATCTTTACTACCTCTACCACCTTTTTCCAAGCAACTGGCAACTTAAGAGAACTAAAGCTAAAGTAACAAAAGCTTCATTGGTCTCCCTGCTTCCAAGTTCCCCCACTTCCTTTTCTAAGTCTTCCTTTATGTAGACAAGATGGAGCATTTTTCACTCTAAGTCAAGCCATGTTATTCCCTCCATTTAGAAAACTCCAATTGCTTCCAGGTTCACTAAGATAATAATTTATGCTCTTTTACGGGGTCCTCAGAGACCCTGCGAGACTTGGCCTCTGTTTACCATCTCAGCCAAACCTCATGAGATTCTTCTTCTTGCATTCTGGCTACAGGCATGCTGGACTCTTACAGTCTACATCACACTAACCTATTATCTACCTTCAGACCTTTGCACTTAATTGTTTTGTTCCCTCTGAGAATTACTTTTCTCTTACTCTTTTCATGCCTGACACCTTTAGGTTTTAGCTTAAAAGACTTCCAGGAACACCAAATCTGAAATAGATCCCTCACCCATTTTTTCCCCTTTTAGCATGCTATTAGATAATTCTATAGCATTTTCATTTAATTATTTTATTATTTCTTTGTTATTTTCATCTCTCTATAATGCTTAGCTGTAAAGTCTGTGAGGGCTCATATCAGATCAGAATATCTTCACAACCTTACATTGTTCCTGACATATAGTGGTCTCTCAATACAGATTGGTTTCACAAATGAATGAATGAAAGAAGGGGACAAATTGGAAGAGAATGAAGTTTTATGTTGCCGAGAAGTGCTCTTTTTGCCTACGTATTTTTAAAAGCATTTCTCTATTGACATTTAATTAATAAGACTAGCACAAGACACATTAACTTTTAAATGGAGATACATAGATCATTTGAAAACATTGCAAACACAATTTGATTTTTGTGGGGAAAATATTCCAACTTAACCCAAATGCATACAATTTTCTGTGTTTTCTTTGCTGTTTGAAAAGCTATTAAAGCTTTAGAATAAAAGTTCTTATCTCACTTCTTCAGAGCAAATGTAGTTTTGCTTATTTTAAGGTCCTACTTAGTAGCAAGAAGGCATGTTCAGGAAATTTGATTCTTGATAAACAGGGCAATGCAAGAACGTCTCAGAAGTGGATATAGGACCAGCTGCCCGACTAAGGTTTTAAAGATGAGGGTGTGTGTTGTGACTTTACCAAGAAGCAGCTATAGAATTGGTGGGCAATTCATTGGAAATTTTCTCAGCCTGTTTTCTAACAGAGGGATAATGCCTGCCTTATTTATCTCTTTGTGTTGTTGTAATAATCTTAGTAAATAATGTGAAGTCCACTAATGTGAAGTCCTACTATGTTAGTGAATAACCTTACAAAAATGACTCATATGCTTCATTCCCATTTCAGAGAGGTTGCGGAAGATGATTCAAAGGCAATGATCTGTATTTGAAACACTTGTTATTCTGGATCATGTGCCTCAAAATATTGAGGTGTGTGAAAGGCTGTGCAACCCTTCGATAAACAGAAAATGAGTAATGGCAGGTTTCCTAAACCATTTCCTGGTAGTAAGTAAATACCTTAGCTATGCATTTTTAAGAAAGCATATAACAGTGTTGAAAGTGAACAAGAGCTAGGGGATTATTTTTTGACTTCTTTGTGGAAGGTTTCACTTGTGTGCTATATCTACACAGGTGAAAGCTACTTCAGGATGACAGCAACTGATTTGTCAGAGGTTGAGAGGACTACATCCTCTCAGAAGTACGAAATCAGCTTCTCTCACCATGCCTCCTTCCCTCTCTTCTCGCCTTTTCCCCTTTTCTTCTCCAATGGGAGAATGTAGGAGACAAGGGAGAGGAGATCCTGGAGGGATGTAAAAAAAGGAAACCATTTCAGTTCCTTTTATTTCCCTATCACAAGCTGTGCTGCTGAGTTAAAAATATGTAATTTAGTTTCCAAATCTATTTCAACCCCTGCCTGGCCTACTGAGCAATCACAAACCATCCAATTTCAGTTCAAATCTTTGCTTTTAGCTTTGTTTGAAATGGAACACAGCAAAGTTGTATAAACAGATATAAAGTAAATGCCCCACAAAGAGCAGAAGCAGGATTATAGGAACCAGGAAGTAAATCCATATTTATAGCCTACTAGTCAAAATCTGGATTGTTTTCATTTTATTTTTAAAATACCAAATTTTCCACAGAGTATCCAATGTCATAGAAGGGATCTGATTTGTGGTATCTAAGAGTCTGTGCTAATGATGAAGTTTCTCATTGTTTTCCGTGGTACACATTTACAACTTCATGTAAACAGAAAACACATTTTCTGCAGGTGAGAATCACTATTCCTCTGTCACATTTGGAATACTACACATTTACAGAGAATGACCCACTTCTAAAAAGTGAATCACATTTACCACAAACATTTATCAGCAAAGCCAAGAAACAAACAAACAAACAAACAAACAAAACCCATGTTATGCTATTTAGTAAATGTTTAAATGGTTTACCAATTGGTAATGCTGGAAGGAATGTTAATTCGACCCCTTCTCATAAAACTACAAAAATGTTTTCAGGTGGGTAATGCAGATAATTTGGCAGTGACAAATTAGATGACTAATAATGTCCTTGAGACATTTGGTAGAATTACGATTAACCAAAACCCAGTAATGGCTCACATATATTGTTTTCACTTATGTTATTGTCAATATAATGGTATGGGAGAGAGCAGATGGTAAGAAGGATCTATCTACAATGGATCCCTTCTTCCTTTTGAATTATAGTTTGCATTATAGCCAGCTGGGCAGGTATTATTTTAATTTTCAACATTTATAATCAAACAGTATAGTTTCAGTTCTAACTTTTCACCTTGATTTATGTTCTGGTATATCAATTTTCTGAATGAATATGTAAACTACATAGGACTGATACTTTTCTTATTTTTTTTCTTCACTTGAAATGTCAAGTTTAAAACGTTTATGGGCAGATAAATCCTCTTTTATTGATATAATATTGCCTTAAATGGTATCACATCATCTGAACCATGCTCCACAACACTATTTTTGATCTAAAATGGTAATTTCCCAGTCACTTATGGAAGATCATGCATTGACAAATGATTCACCCCTTTTCAGATTTTCATGAAGGCAAATGCAGTGCAGGCAGCTTATCCCTGGAGGGGCAATGTGAAAAGAAGCAGGAGAAACTTTCATTCTTCTCTTCTATCCTTATCGCTGTCAACATACAAATGCTGGCCCAGCGTGGCTCATGCCTGTAATCCCAGCACTCAAGAGACTGAGGAGGGTGGATCACTTGAGGTCAGGAGTTCAAGACCAGCCTGGCCAACATGGTGAAACCCCATCCCTACCAAAAAGTATATTTAAAAAAATTAGCCAGGTGTGGTGGTTCGCACCTGTAATCCCAGCTACTTGGGGGGCTAAGTCAGGAGAATCACTTGAACCTGGGAGCCAGAGGTTGCAGTGAGCCAAGATCAAGCCACTGTACTCCAGCCTGGGTGACAGAGGGAGACTCTATCTCAAAGAAAAAAAAGAAATATACAAATGCTGAGTCAATACCCTCAATGGCTTCCCATAACCTTCTCATAAAATCCAAGAAAATAATGGTTTGGAATCCAGAAGACCTGATCTCATCCTATCATCGATGTACTACGTGCCCTTATATACATCACTTTCCCTTTCTAGACCTTAGTGTCCCCATCTGTTAAATGAGACTAGACACCAAAGAAGCACCCAACTCTACTCTATCCAACTTTATTTTCTCTCCACCAACTCTTTCTAGCCTCAGGCCATACTCCTGCTTCACATCACAGGCTGTCCTGCTCCCCATTCTTGCTTTCTCCATTCTCCCAACATCTCATCTCCTACACACCCTCAATAGGAGATATAAAGTTGCTCCATGCTTCTAATATTAGATGATACTCATCACACAGTATCTGATACCATCCCCATCTGCACAGCTTTGTTTTTTAAATATACAGCCTGCTCTGGGTTTACATCCTTCCCCTCCCACTTGGAACTTGGACTAGTTACTTAACTTTCTACGCCTCAATTTCCTCATCTGTAAAGTGGGGATAGTAATGGCTTTCAAAGGGTTGCTGTGAGGATTAAACAGAGTAGTAATGCCTACAAAATGCCTGGCTTATGTGAACATTTAATTAAATAAATACAATATTACTGGTTGTTATTATTGTTACCACTTGAATGTAAGCTCCTTTAAGACAGAATCTCTGTCCTGTTCAACTCAGTTGCTGAAGGGTAATTAATGCAGTGTACTGTAAAGAACAGGTACTTTGAGATCAAAGGACCTGGGCCAAACCTATGAATGGTACCCTAGCAGGTCATTTGTCCTCGTTGAACTGGACTGAGAAGCTATTTGAGGTTAAGAAGTGTATCTTAAAATTTCTGTGGACCTAGTACCTAGCACAAAGCTTGCCACATAGATTTTCATTATATATGCAAAGGAAATATGAATATGAAAAAGAGCAACAGTGCTGTTAATGGATGTACCTCTGTTAAGTCCTTTATACCTATTTTGTTGAAGAAAGCAAGCTGAAACATGTCTAACTTTAAAGTCTTAGGAGGAAAGCAAATGACACATCACCGAAAAAGAAAAGGAAAAAAGAGCATCCTGATGTAGAAGAGAAAAGGAAAGGAATGGGTTCTCTAGCAGAGCAGGCAGCTTCATGCCCCAGATTTATGTCCTAGGTAGAACACTGGCCAAGGTTTTGGCATAGGCATGGACACGTGGGAGGACGAGGGACTTCGGTTCAGCTGCCTCAAGTGCAACCTGCTCTGAGCTAAGTGGCCAGGTTCAGGGAAACTATTCTCAGTGAATAGCGGCCAGGCAGCTGAGCCCAGAGTTCCCATTTTTGACTCTTCCTCTCCAACCTCCCCCAACCAGCAGTCAGGTCCCAGGAGGTAATTAGTGTGGGGGAGAGGCAAAGCTTCTGAGGGGGCAGGGAGATGGGAAAGTACGGGTGGAGGCGGTCTTCTTGTCATAGGACTCACCAAGAGAGGAGAGATAGAAAGAGAGAGAGATTTATTTTTGCACGTGAGGCATACCTAATGATATTCCCACAGACAGACAGAGAGGAAGACCAAGAGAGGGACAGACAGGACACACTTGCGCGTTTGAAATCGTTCATACCCCCAAATCCAGGACGCAGCCTGTTGTCATAACCATCGAGCAAACTGTCCAGGATGCGGGTGAAATTTTCTGTGCACAATTTCTCCTCCTTTTGGTTCTGTCCTGGGGATTCGTTTAAACTGCAAGCAAAAGAAAAAAAAAAAAAAAAAAAAAAAAAAAAAAAAACGGGGCGGAGGAGATTATTTTAAGAATCCATCAGAGAACAGGTGCAAACAGGTTTGTTTTCTAGGGAAAGAGTCGCTTGCCCCAAACTAAAGGAGACGAGCCTGGGGGTTGAGATGCAGAAGACAGAAATGGTGAGGAAAAGCGCGCCCCGCCACAAGACCCCCAGTGCCCACATGCCTCTTGCATCCTGCGCCCTTCGTGCTCTCCGCATCTATGCGGTCACAGAAAAGCCTGGCTTCGGCCCCTGCTCTTACAGCTGAAATGTACACCCAGGGAGATCTAGTACACCCAGGGAGGAGTGAGTGGCCAAAGGGGTCCGGGAGCTGGCCATTTCTTCACTTTCCCTTGCCCACCTCCCCGCACCCCAGAGAACTCACCAAACCGCCAGGCACAGGAAGCGCAGGAGGGCGAAACTGACCCCGGCGGACAGAGCGATCGCGGGTACCTTCTTGGCAGAAACCATCTTTGCAACATGCCATACTTCAAGCCTGTTCACGTTTCCAGGCTCTTCAGATGCCCTGAGCAGGGTGCGAGGAGAGGGCAGAGAGGCTCCCGCGGCGTGCGCACACTCGCGCTCACACTCGCCCGCGCTCAGCCAGCCCGAGCCGCGGTGGGCGTGTGTGTGCACGGGGCCAGGGGAGGCGGAACCTGCCTTCCTCGCCCCCTCCTTTCTCGCTCAGCGCTCAATGTGTATGTAGAGCTATGTATACCGCTCCACACCCTTTCGTGCCCGCGCGCTGAAGGTTCTGGGGTTAGCATCCGCGCGCTTGCGCTGCAAGACTCGGCAAGTTTGTTCCGACCGTAACTCCGCGGATGAGGACCCAGGTCTCTCGCCCCTCCTCCGGCTCCGCAGCCCCCGACCCCAGGTGGGCTTCCCGCCCACAGCAGTGCTCGGCCTCCTCCTTCCTGGGCCCCTCCCTTCCGCTGGGATTTGGATGTAACCAATGAAGCTCCTCTCTCGTCAGGTTGTGCGAGGACCTGTTTGTACCCAGAGTCAAGGTTGGAGGTGGAGAAAGGGCGGGTGATGGGGACTGCTGGGCGTGGGGTGGTAGCGGTGGTGAGGAGAGGGTATCAAGTCCGGGCTCAAAAGACCTTTGAGACCCTCCCCTTCAGGTGTTATGGGGGGCGGTAGGGAGGGCAATGAAAGCAAAAAGATTATTCCTGCTAACAGGGGTTACAACTCACCCGGCGGACTCTCGCCAAATTGTTGGGAAGTGGACTCGAGCCGCACTCTAGTCCCAGTATTTGCTAAGCTATTGCTTTAAAGACACCCCGTTTCTTTACCCGCCTCCACCAGACACGCGCACACCCTCCGCTTTGCTGCTCCATCCTTTTCTGGAGAGGAGGGGAGAAGTGGAGACAAGCGATCTCTGGTCAAAATCACTTTCACTTCTTGCGACACTCTTCTTTTTCAGAATGGAGTTGACTTACTTCCAGAGGTTGACCTCTTTAGGTAGGGGGCAAGGATGGCTGGAGAGAGAGAGAGGCGGGGAAAAAGAGAAAATGTGTGTGTGTGTGTGACAGAGAGAGAGAGAGAGAGAGAGAGAGAGAGAGAGAGAGAGAAGGTGGTGTATGGAGAGAAAGGATACATAAACTAAAATGGAGGGGGACAAATCTTAGTTCCCTTGTGACATGAAAGGGAACACTAAGCTCTATATCTTTAGTGTTTTACTGAGCAAAGATAAGCATTCCCAGTAGATCTTTGGAAAACATTAATTATTGGCTTCAAGGGGGAAAAGCGTCTTTTAAATTAGTAATGATGCATGTGGAAATTTTCATATGATGGATCAATGAGCTAAGTAATTCCCATCTCCTGGAACCAAACACCAATTAGGTTCTAGTCGGAACTCTGATCATTTGTTCAAATTGGGATGACTAGTGGACAGGTATGAAGAGGGAACGCATTGTATTAGACAGGGGTTTTGGTTTTTTTAAACGTCTGGATTCAAGTTTTCTTTCTAAGGGAAAGTCAAAAGTGCCCATCGTGCGCAGTAGCTACCTTCTCTGCATTCTGTACTGCTGTCTCCATGGAATTTGTTAACTTCATCCTAATTCCATCTCTATCACTCTTTTCTCATAGACTGTGGTCTCTCTGAAGGCCTGGGCTAGGTAATTTTCACTCATCTGTGTTTATTTTACCTGTTGTTACAGTGCATGGCACATAGAATGTCAATAAATATTTATTGAATGAACTATTAAACAAAGCAATGAATTGCTTGTTCCCAGATCTATCTCATAAATTTGGATGACGTTCAAGCTCTCTCTTTTGGGAAAAATAATTGAAGTACTAGTGTATCCTCCAAATATGCCATGAAAGCATTGGTCTCCACAGATTCTCCACATATTATATTATTTCTCTAATCTTAAAACTTTCCTACCTTTTTAAAAAGAGAGTTTAGCTCTGTTGCCCAGGTTGGAGAGCAGTGGTACCATCATAGCTGACTGCAGCCTCTATCTCTTGGGCTCAAGGAATCCTTCTACCTCAGCCTTCTAAGTAGTTGGAACTACAGGTATGTGTCACCATGCCCGGTTAATATATTTTTATATTTTTGTAGACATGTGGGGGCTATGTGATGTCACCAGACTGTGCTCAAACTCCTGGCCTCAAGCGATCCTCCTGCCTCTGTCTCCCAAAGTGCTGTGATGACAGATGTAAGCCACTACCTTATATTTGCAAGCCTTTTCCTATACTTTCTGAAACCTAAATTAGTATTTTCTACCACACTTCCTTGTAATTTTCATTTTAAAAATACACGTATCAAAAAATTAACAACCCAAAATAATGGCTTTGAGGAAAAAAGTTACATATCATATCTTTAAAATTCAAATTTAAAATCTGTAAAACTATTATACTCAAATTAAAAGAACGTTCTCTCAGAGTAGCTACTTCCAGTTGTATTTTATTAACTGGGTTATAGTATTCAAGTTCAGCTGAAGATAATACTAAAGACATTTATATCTCATTTCATTTTATTTCACAGTCTTTCATTCATGCTACTGTTATATTACTTCAAGAAGATATATGTTGAATTTCACTGCCTGAAATCTTTTTAAAAAAATTGCTTGTTAACGTGAGGGTTTTTTTTTGTTGTCGTTGTTAGAAATCGAACATTCTGAAATGTTATAATTTACCTTAACTTACAAATATAAATATGCTATTGTTTCCCATGTAAACTCCTATTTGTGATAGCCCAGGATTGTGAGTGAATTATTATTATCTATGTAGCTGTGCAGAAATATGAAGGTGTTAAATCATACCTATACTTTTTTTTTCTTTAAGTTGATATAAGCCTCTGATTACTAGGTTTAGTAGAATTTGAATTGGGCCCAAGTACACTACCCCCAAATATCATCATATTAAGCCAGTCACATTTTATTGATTTAACAAATGGGTTTACTTCGAATATAATAAGATGCAAATAATACAGATAGCCCAACTGCTAACGTCTTAGGATGGACCCTTTAAAGTCCACAGTGCCTATGAAATGCCCTGAAAATGAACACAAAATCTTGTGTTTATGTAAATATGTGCATTTTCCTGTGAGACTGTTTATCTCTCATCAAGTTCTTATAGGTCATGGATCAACATTTTAATATAAAAGACAACTCAAATAATAGAACATTCAACCAAACAAGTGAATGAATATTTGTAGTTAATGTGTGATAAAAATCTCTATCACATTTTATAAGCTTCCCCATTGCCAGTTTCTATAGACTGTCATGTAGATCTTAAGTCTCTTGTGGGTACCCGGTCCCATTTATTGTCAATTTATCGTATGTCCAACGAGCTTGGTACGCAAAATATTTGAGCAGTAATAAAGTAAATAGTCTGAAAGGGTTCAACCTGTTCCTGTTTTTTTTTTTTTTTTTCATTAATTCTTTCTGTTAAATATTGAAACAACTGTAACCATTTGAGGAGGGTCCTGATGTGAATTACTGCTTTAAATTCTGAAGACTTGTAGATATAGGCCCAGTTTGAAATGTTTCTGTTCCAAGAATTTAGAAGCTGTTGACAATTTTATGTTAATGTATTTCTCTGTCCCTTGTATTTTGCATAGGTGAGAAGAATTGATTTGATACTCTTTTAGTTAATGCCTTTTCTTATGTGTATTAAAACAGTGTTTCCACTGAAATATTACCTGTATATCAGCCTATTATCATTGTCTAGTTATAGAATTTTTATCTTCATTCATTTCTTATTGTATGTATTCGAGGTATACAACAAGATGTTTTGATATACATATATAACAAAATGAATTTTACAGTCAAATTAACATATCCACCACCTTACATAGTTACCTTTTTGTGTGTGAGGTTCGAGTACCTAAAATCTACTCTCTTAGCAAATTACTCTTCAGTGCACAATGAAACATTATTAACTGTGGCCTCATGCTGATCTTATTATACATAACATATTATATTATATTATAATTATAATTAAATATTATAAATATATAATAATGATAACTTTCTTATACAGAACTATAACTTTATATACTTCAAGCTGTATCTCCTAAATTCCCCCCACTACCCTCTTTTGGAAACTACCATTCTACTCTCAGTTTCTACGTATTTGACTATTTATAGATTCCACAAATAAGTGAGATCATTTCATATGTATTTTTCTGTGCTTTCTGTGTCTGGTCTATTTCACTTACTATATGTCCACCAGGTTCATCTATGTTGTTGCAAATGGCAGTATCCCTTCTTTTGTAAAGCTGAATATATATGTGTGTGTCTATATATATGTACACACACGCATACATACACACACATATATATGCACACATACACGTATACATATAACAGTTTCTTTATTCATTCATTCACTGATGGACACATAGGTTGTATCCATATCTTGACTATTATGAATAATGCTGCAATAAACATTAGAGCTCAGATATCTCTACAAGATGCTGATTTTATTTCCTTTGGGTGTATGTTCAGAAGAGGGATTGCTAGGTCATATAATAGTGCTATGTTTAGTTTTTTGAGGAACCTCCATACCGTTTCCACAATGGCTGTACCAGTTTACATTCCCACCAACAGTGTCAAGGGTTTCCTAATCTGGGAGAATTTAACATATTGTATTTGAGTAAACTTTTCATAATGCCAGTTAATACTGTTGTCCAAATAAGAATTTTTTTTGCCATATAGTTAATGCAGATTTAGTTATTTCAGTGCAATTGTTTGAAAGAAATAAAATTTTGACAATATTTTTATCTGAATAAACTCTACACATGAAATTTGGAAAGTCACCTATTATAGTATGTATTTTAGATTATTAATTACTTTTATAATTTTCTGAGATCAAGTTGGACATTAAGACAATATATCAACACTTAATAGTCTCTAAGATCTCACATTAATTTGAAATACATTCAGAAATATTAGTTATTCAATATTAGCTTTTGTTTTATTTGAAAGTCTGAAGTTTTAAAATAAGTGGAAAGAAGACCGTTTAAGGGAATACAGTCCAAGTAATACATTTGATAACTACTTTTGGGCTCAATTGAAAATGCCTAATAATGTGTGAAGCACTATTTTACTCATCAGACCTTGAATTCTGAAATAAGCTCTCAGAATAAGTTTAGAAGTACTACTCCAAAGAGCCATAATTGTGTGTGTGAGATTGTGTGTAATTAGTACAGAGTACTAATTATTACAAGAAACATTCCTTTAATTATGTTAGGTATATGTGTGGTATGTGTGTATTTTTAAAGTTTCTGAAAAAGATGATACTATTGTTAAGAAATAGATTTATTTTCAGCATGTAATAGTAATGGTTTGCAAGGATAATTTATGCATTACCAATAGTGCCCCAGATTAATCCATATCATTCATTTAGAGGGGATACACAAAGATGTAAATACTGGAAGTATGATTCATTTGATGGCCATTTAAACATTGTTAAATTTGCTGCCAAGTGCCTATTTTATAATGAATACAATGTCATGTCTTGTTTCAAGACTGATAAGGGACTAATAGAACCACTTTGGAAAGCAGTTTGCCAATATGTTTAAGTTTTAACATATTCATACCATGTGACCAAACCATCTAATTTAAATTTTATATCTCCAAGAAACTCTCAAACATGTTCATGAGGAGACATCTAAAATATGTTATGTTGTTTGTAATAGTGGAAACTTAGAAACAAATTAAATGTCATTTAACAGGGAAGTGGATACATTATATTGTGGTGTAAAGAGAGAACTAGACCACAATTAAAATAAGGAAATAAGATATATGTTTCAATATAAATATATCAGGAGTAAATGTATACAAAGTAAGCAAGAGGCAAAATAAAGAAACCATTCTCCAAAGAGTTGAAGGCACCAATGACTGACAGAAATTGTTTAGTTTACAAGATAACGGATAAAAAAGAAACAGTGCTAAAACTCCCTCTGCTTGTAACAAAACTAGCTAAAATGGGTTAACGCCAATATGGCTGTTAAACTAGATTTTACAGAGAACAGACATGCTGACATCACAGGCTGAATTTTCATTGCATGTTTTATACTAACTCCTCCCAAATTTGCACATGGGACCCATGAGGAGGCATGAAGAGATACCTGTGCATGCCCAAGGACTTTCCAGACCTCCTCTTTCCTTCCACCAATCTCCTACTAATTCCAGAATACACCCCCTAAACTTTTTGTAATAAAATTACTACTTTAAAGCCAGCACAGGGAGACAGATTTGAGCTGGACTCATGTCACCTTGTTAGTCAAATTGCAATAAAAACCTTTTCTTTTCTCAAAAACTCAATGACATAGTATTAGCTTCTAGTGCATCAGGGAGCAAACCTCTTTCTCTCAATAATGATAATATCTGCAGCCAAATACTCATATAAAATGTAAAACATAAAAAAAATTATTCAGTTGTGGGTATATATGTAGCCAAATGAACACATTTGCATGAAAAAATAAATAACAAATTCAAGATAATGGCTATCTGTGGCAGAAAGAGGAATGAAATCAGGAAGAGCAACATTGACTATTTCAACCGTTTATGTAGAGCTTTATCTCATTAAAAATATCCAAAGCAAATATGGCAAAACGTTAAGATTTGCTAAATCTGGTGGTCAGGACTTAGGTGTTCACTATTTTACTTTTCTTTCGTATTCATCTTCTCTTGTGGAGCAAAGCTCTATAAAACTTTCTAGCTTGAAACAATTTATGATACTCTCTCACAGTGCACATAGTTTGATTAGGCTCGTGGTTTTCTCTGGAGGTCCTTCATCCCATTGCACTTAGATAGTGGCTGGGGCTGGCATACTTTGAAGGTTTGACTGAGCTGGGCATTGAAGATAGCTTATTGCTTCACATGACTGGTGCCTCAGGTAGAGAGGGGGAATTGGCTGGAGATCTCGCTCTCTCCCCGACCCCGCCCCCACGTCCCCGCTTTCTCTCTGTCTTACTTAGCCAGTTTGGATTTCCACATAACATGATGGTCTTGGGGTAGTAAGACTTTTTATATGCCGGCTGGATTTCCCAAAGTAAACATTTCAAGTTAGGCTGAAGCTGAAGACTTCTTATCACCAAACCTTGAAGGTCACAGAGCATTATACTATTGGTCAGAGCAGGTAACATTGTCAAACCAGATTCATGCAGAGGGGATACACAAAGATGTAAATACTGAGAGATATGATTCATTTGATGGCCATCTTAGAAGACTATTATATGTATTTTTCATATGCCTGAAATATTTCATAAAACTAATTGAGTAGCATTTTATAAGAATGGTGTGATGGCTAACTTTGTGTTAATTTGCCTAGATCACAGTACCCGGATGTTTGGTAAGATATTATTTTCATTTCATTTATTTATTTATTTATTTATTTAGAGAGGGAGTCTCGCTCTGTTGCCCAGGCTGGGGTACAGTGGCATGATCTTGGCTCACTGCAAGCTCTGCCTTCTGGGTTCACGCCATTCTTCTGCCTCAGCCTCCCAAGTAGCTGGGACTACAGGCACCTGCCACTATGCCAAGCTAATTTTTTGTATTTTCAGTAGAGACAGCGTTTCACCGTGTTAGCCAGTATGGTCTCGATCTACTGACCTCGTGATCCGCCCACCTCGGCCTCCTAAAGTGATGGGATTACAGGCGTGAGCCACTGCACCCGGTCAGATATTATTTTCAATATTTCTATGAATGTATTTCTTAGATGAAATAAAGATTTTAATCAGTAGACTTTCAGTAAAACAGATCACCCTCCATAATTTGGGCGAGCCTCATCCAATCTGTTGAAGACCTTAATAGACAAAGACTGACCTCCCAGAAGAGGGAACTCTGCCAGCAGATGGACTTCAGAATTGAACTGCAACATTAGATATTCCCTGGGTCTCCTGTCTGCCAGACTTCCCGGCAGATTTTGGGTTTAACAACCCCTGTAATTGTGTGAGTCAATTCCTTAAAATTTCTACAGATAGAATTATCTATACTCTATTGATTCAATTTATCTAGAAAACCCTAACTAATACAGTTGTATGGAGATATAAGATTAAATGTTTATTAAATGTTTTGGGTTTTAGTAAAATTTCGTGTGTCAATTCAATGTTAAAATTTTTCTCACCTTTCAAATGCCATTATTGTTTCAAAAAGTGATACGAAATTGTTACAGAACTCTGAATCTTATCTTACAACAACTTATTGTTTTAATTACTCTTAGGATGGACAGTTTTCTATGACACAGTTAATAACTCATGGTATGTGAACCATTATAAATGTTAAACTTTCGTGAACTGTTACTTGGATTCTAAATTAATCATTATATTTGAATTTTGTTCTTTTGACTTTTCAATCAAACAATGGCATTCTGCACTATAGAAATTTTGGAGACAAGCAAATACTAGAAAAAAAACTTACATACCATGCAATCATTCAGTAAAACAGCTTAAAACTCTTTTTAAAAAATAGGGCCTAAGCCTTTTGGCAAAAATAACAACTTTAGCACTTACGAAGGCTTTGTGGAAAAAAGTACACTGAGTGAGCAAATTTTGGCAAGTTTAATAAGGCCGAAAAAGAAACAAAGATGCCAGAATGGTACTGTATAGTTTTATGCAATTTAAAAAAAAAAAAAAAAAAAAAAAAAAAAAAAGAAAAAAAAACAAAAAAAAAAAAAAAAAAAAAAAAAAAATTGCATATATTTGCATTGATGTTGGCTTATTTTATCTTTCTTTTTACAAGGTGATATGAAGGCGATTCCTCTTTTAAATATAATTTATAATCAGAAGATAACATAAATTAAACCTAAAAAATGCATGTATTTCCACTAATCATTCTAGACACAAATATTTTTGTCTTTCAAATGTTTAAATAAGAATCACCTTTAAAGTAAAGCACAATGGCAGAAATGTATGTGATATTTTCTGTATCTTTAAGTCCCCAGTACAGAAACTATAACACAAATCAGACACACGCAAACTAAATTATTAAAGTATTATAGATGTATACTAGCCTGCCATCAAACCAACACAATGTTTGGAATTAAACTTTTACTTTCCAGGCAAATCTGTGAAGCCTCAACATGATACGGTGGTGAAATATTTGGTCCTCAAAAGACTAGGAAGCCAGACTGCTCTTCATTACCATCTGGTGGCTACTGCATGGAGTGGCATTAACCATAATTTTAAGAGAGCGTTCAAGGGACTGATTGTCATAGGAATAGAAGGAGAACCTCAATAGTATTAATATTGAGAATGCATGAGGGTAAATATCAGAGAAGGATTAGGGACTTTACCATAGAAAAGTACACCACAAAAAGTTATTTATTGGAAACAGTTTACAGTGACCAAAAGTTGAATGTTTGATTTATGAATAGCATAAGACTTCCAAATCACTCCTATTTGCTTTATAATAAAAAAAAAACTTTATTTTAGTGATAAATTCTATGCAGCAAATTGTCTGAATCTACTAAAGCTTTCAGTCTTCCATGTATCTTCACATGTCACTTGCCTCAGAAATACCCTTTTCTATTTTATCTACCTGGAAAACACGTATCTTTAAAATTTAGATTAAGTTCACCTCACTTATGAAATCTATGTCCTCCCAGGTAAGGGTTTTGTTATCTGTCTCTACAGACTGTTGCACTTCTGTGGACCATTTGCCTAATGGTTTCTTTTCATGACTGACTGAGTTTCTCGAGGATGGGGATGCTGTTTTATTTATTCTTGTAAGACCCAAGCTCTAAGCATTTAATATGCTTATGTAAGGAATGGATCCAGGAGGGAGTTCATTGTTATTTAGGAAATAAATAACAATATTTTAAGCCAAAAGAAACCTCTCACATTTCAGACTTGACAGACACTGAGACAAGGGACAAATTTAGGTTTTGGAGAAAGTAAATATCCATATTGACATTCAAGTTTCCCACTTCCATCACAGAATTGCAAAGTCAAAACAGAACCAGAGAAATCATCTAGTTCTGCTACATTCTTTTAAGTATGGGAATGAGGCTCAGAGAGACGACATGATTTTCCTAAGTTTCTATAATTGCTAACTACCAGAATCAGGATGGAAATCCCAGTCTTCTGACTCTCCCTCCAGTGAGGCATTTATTCTGTTGATTTAATCTCTGACTTCCCTTAAGGGGAACCTTAGGTCTAGGAAATTGGGCTTTGAACCTAAAATGCAATGCCCTTTCAGGAACTGAATCCTATCCTTGATCCATGTCAGCCCACACATATTTACAGGCAAGTTAGGAAATCATTAATTATGCTATGCGGCATTGCAATAATATATTTAAAACATTCTTTGTTTTTTTTGTTTGTTTGTTTTGTGTTTTTGTTTTGTTTTTGGTTTTGGTTTTTATATGGAGTGTTGCTCTGTCACCAGGCTGGAGTGTAGTGGTGTGATCTCGGCTCATGCAACCTCCACATCCTGGGTTCAAGTGATTCTCCTGCCTCAGCCTCCCGAGTAGCTGGGACTACAGGCACGTGCCACCACGCCTGTCTAAATTTTTGTATTTTAGTAGAGACAGAGTTTCACCATGTTGGCCAGGCTGGTCTCAATCTCCTGACCTCGTGATCTGCCCGCCTTGGCCTCTCAAAGTGCTGGGATTACAGGCGTGAGCCACCATGCCTGGCCTACAATAATGTATTTAAAACTTTCTTAAAGTTCTTTAACTTTTCCCAGTGGTTACAATTCTAGGCATTGATTCTAAAAAATGACAAGACACTTATGTCAAGATTATAGGCACAATGAGCAATGGGGCATCATTATTAATATCTTTTATTTTTAGATTTTTTTCTTTTTTTTGTTGTTGTTTTTAGCAGCAGCAAGATTTATTGTGAAGTGCAACAGAACTAAGCTTCTACAGCGTGGAAGAGGACCCGAGTGGGTTGCCCTATTTTTAGTTTTTATGGGTACATGGTAGGTGTATTTGTTTATGGGGTACATGAGATATTTTAATACAGGCATGGAATGCATAATAATATTAATACTTTTGGGGAAAAACAAAAAGAATAGATTCCCTGGTATAATTTCTGATGTCTTTGGCTATTAAGGGATATACTTTAGGGCTGAAAGGGAAGAGTTTGAGGTGCTCAAAACACACCTTGCTTTTTGACTGTCTCTTCCACCTATGGGTGAGGCCAAACACTTGATTTAAAAAACAAACAGACAGACAAACAAACAAAAAACAAATGACACAGTCTCTTCGAGTCTGTTAAGATACGTAGTTTATAATCCAGAATCAGTTTTATTCTGCGAATATGTTCAAATACTTTTGATGCCATATCATCTAGTTTTCCACCTTTAAAATTATACTTCTAGGAAAAACAATATGTTTGGTATTTGAAGTTTAATACTTATAATTTAAATAGTTTTGTGTTTCCTTGAAGGTCAATGGCATGCAGTGGTTTGTAATTGTTGCTAAGACATGTATAGGAACTGAATTCTGAGAGGCTAAGGAGCAGGCAAATGCAATCACCTAGAGGGAGACAGAGCCTAAGCCAAGAGTGGGCCTAGGGGGAGGCCAGACACACCTGTCTTTGTGACTCCTAGGGTTAATGTCTCGGATGCAGAAACCTTCCTGAAGTGATTTTTAAAAATGGTTCTTGGTGGGGCCAGGTGTGGTGGCTCATGTCTGTAATCCCAGCACTTTGGGAGGCTGAGGCCGGTGGATCACGAGGTCAGGAGATCGAGACCATCCTGGCTAACACGGTGAAACCCTGTCTCTACTGAAAATACAAAAAATATTAGCCGGGCGTAGTGGCAGGCGCCTGTAGTCCCAGCTACTTGGGAGGCTGAGGCAAGAGAATGGCGAGAACCCGGGAAGCGGAGCTTGCAGTGAGCCGAGATGGCGCCACTGCACTCCAGCCTGGGAGACAGAGCGAGACTCCGTCTCAGAAAACAAACAAACAAATGAAAAAATCCAGTGAGATTTTAAATGTCAGTGTATGCTGAAAAGGCAGCAAACTTGTGGTTTGAGCACAGTATCTAATAAGGATCTATTTGATACTAAAAGAGAAAGTAGTAAAGCAGTGCAAACATTTCAGTCATAAAGTAAAGGCTATCGACAGTCCCTCTTAACTTATAGTCAGCTTTTTTTAAGCCTCCTGAAGATTCAAGGACTAAAAATGTCCTTTTGTCAATCACAGAGAACTTTACGTCTCCCTTTGCAAGTTCTCTAAAATTAGGAACCACTGTTTCTGCAATGGTTACCAAATTTCTTTACCTAACTCTTAAAGAGTCAACTTTTAACATATGGGGCTTAGCAAAATTGTGCCTTTATTTAATTTGTCCTCTACTCTGCCTTATTTGCAGCCAAACTTTCAGCATTTTACCCTTTGTCTTATGAATACAAATGTCTTCTTTCCTCCCTTTTTTAATTTGTTCTTGTACTTATATTTTAATTTACTTAAAACTTGGAAGTATCTGATTTGAAGATGCTCTTGTTATTCTGTTTTTTTCACATTTTCTAATAAAGAAGTAATAATTTCTTTTGTTTTATCTTGCTTGATAAAATAAGATACAATTTTCTGACTCATTTTGACATTCTTTGAGAATGGAATCCCTTCGTTAGATTATTTATGACAGAATTATGACGAAAATGTGTTTTCTCTGTCCCTGATATATTGAATTATGACCACAGATTTTGATTTTAGATTGGGTTCATCTTTCAAAAATTTCATAAGGCTACCAACCTCTCACAGACAGACCCTTCATTATGTTATGCTGAAAGAATTGGGCTCTTGGGAAAGATACTTATTGTAATAAAATAATACTATACATATATAATACGTATAACACAGAGTGCATATTCCTGCAGAGTTTGCAGTACCAAAAAATTAAAAATGTATTTAAAATTTTCCTTTAATAATATAAGATGGAACTATTTTCTTTTACAGGTCAGGTACATCTATTACATCTATATCTTATATCATGAATACAAAATTATTCCCAAATCAAATTGCTCCACTTGCTTTTTATTATAGTGACTTGAATTATGATAAGACGTGTAGCTATTAAAAAAACTGTTTTTCAAGTGGGGAATTATAGAGTCCAAGAATCAAAAATCATTATATTTAGGTTTAACATAAGATTCTGTAACTAACATGTTATTTTCAACGTATTTGGCTTTTCTTGTAACACAAAGTTTTGCTATGTGTGAACCCTAACAGGAACAAGTGGGATTAAGTGGGATAAATAGAAAATATAGTAAGATGATAGACCAAATATTTCAATAATTGCATTATCAGAACCCTAACAGGAACAAGTGGGATTAAGTGGGATAAATAGAAAATATAGTAAGATGATAGACCAAATATTTCAATAATTGCATTATATATAAAAGTAAATGCTGAAATTAAAGATAAAGATTGCCACACTGAATAACAAAACCAATCTCAAGTGTACTTTAAAGAGATAAACTTTAGGCTGGGGATGGTGGCTCAAGCCTGGGATTCCAACACTTTGGGAGCCTGAGGCAAGTGGATTGCTTGAACTCAGGAATTTGAGACCAGCCTGGGCAACATAGCAAAGCCTGCAAAAAATTAGCCAGTAGAAAGTTTGTGTTAGAATATAAGGAATGCCATGTACTTGTTGTCCCACCTAATCAGGAAGCTGAGGTCAGAGGGTGGCTTGAGCCTAGGAGGCCGAGGCTGCAGGGTGCCGTGTCTGAGTGACAGAGTGAGACCCTGTTTGGGTAAAAAAAAGAAAAAGAAAAGAAAATACCTAAACTTTAAATGTAAAGACAGAAAATTTTAAGGTGAAGTACACATCATTTGTCATTATATTAATATCCAGCAAAGGATGCTTTACTGAAAAATGTATTGTTAAAGAGAGATACTTCAAAGTGATAAAGAGGTAAACCCATCAGAACGATCTAATAATTCTGAATTTATCTGAACCTCAATTAATAGCTTAAAAAACTAAAGAACGCATTGACAAAAATAAGATCTCTAATTATAGTGGGATGTTTTAACATACCTTTCTCAGTAACTAAAGGAACAAACAGATGAAAAATGTAATAAAGGCATAGATGATTTTAACAGCACTGTTAACAAACTGGACTTCACTGACATAGAGAGAATGCTGCACCTAATAACTGCAGAGTATATATATTCTTTTCAAATGACATGTAACGTTTTCTCAAGTTGACCACATGCAGGCTTTTAAAGCATGCCAAATAAAGAATGTCAGGGAATAGAAATCATACCAAGAATGTTCTTTGACCATTGTGAAATTAATCTTGAAGTCAATAGCAATAGGTGACCAGATAATCTTTCTAGAGAATGAAGAAAAGTTGGGGCAAGAGGCTGGATAGGGGAGACGGATAACAAGGAGATGTAAGCCTTACTAAGACATTTGTATTCTAACAGCATTGAGTACCATTAAAGGATGTATACCTTGGAACTGATATAATCAAGTTTGTATTTTTAAATAGTCATTCTGGTTGCAGGTGAGATGCTGGGGAGGAAGGATTGTGAGATTAGGTAAATAATGTTTTGGAGTGAAGTATAGGGACAGGCCGGCCAATTTGCCCTTACACTATTATAGATGAGTGTGGTTGCTTGAACTGGAATAGTGGCAGTGGAGATGGAAATAAGAGGAAAGATTAGAGAAATATTTAGGTGGCAAGATGGGCATTGTTGGCACTTGTTAATAAGAAATGACTCCCAGATGTTTGTCTTGGTTACATGCTTGAGTGTTGTCATTCATTAAATACAGAACACAGGAAGTTGGAGGGCAGAAAACTAGAGATGATCATTGTGGGACAACCAAAGATGCACTACAGTCACTTAAACTCAGAACAGTGCTCTGTACCTGAAATATACATTTGAAATGATAAGTGGTAAATAAGGCATGGGCTAGATGAGGTTATACAAATAAATAATAGAAGACAGTAGAAAGTTTGTGTTAGAATATAAGGAATGCCAACTGTAAAACTTTTAATATTGACTATCATTTGAGGAAAAAATAAAATATTTTACCTTTTTTTTTTTTTTTTTTCTCGAGATGGAGTCTCACTCTATTGCCCAGGTTGGTGTGCTGTGGCGTGATCTTGGCTCACTGTAACCTCTGCCTTCCAGGTTCAAGTGATTCTCCTGCCTCAGCCTCCCAAGTAGCTGGGATTACAGGTTCCCGCCACCACACCCAGCTAAATTTTTTTGTATTTTTAGTGGAGACAAGATTTCACCATGTTGGCCAGGCTGATCTTGAACTCCTGACCTCAAGTGATCTACCCACCTCAGCCTCCGAAAGTGCTGGGATAACAGGCATGAGCCACTGCACCCAGTCAACATTCTAACTGGGCTTCTAAAATACCAACATTATTAAATGTAGTCACCCTGTCATGCTATCAGATACTACATTTTGTTCACCCTATATTTTGTATATAAATATAAAATAAAATATAAANGAGACAAGATTTCACCATGTTGGCCAGGCTGATCTTGAACTCCTGACCTCAAGTGATCTACCCACCTCAGCCTCCGAAAGTGCTGGGATAACAGGCATGAGCCACTGCACCCAGTCAACATTCTAACTGGGCTTCTAAAAATACCAACATTATTAAATGTAGTCACCCTGTCATGCTATCAGATACTACATTTTGTTCACCCTATATTTTTGTATATAAATATAAAATAAAATATAAATATATTCAAAATAGTTATTAATTAAATTTTATATAAATTATGTATTTATAAAAAGTTAAATATTTGTTTTTGTATCAAAACATCACATTTACCACAAAAATATATATACCTATTTTGTACCCATAATAATTAAAAATTTTAAAAATACCACTATTATAATGTATTTGCTTTACAGGCTTATCTATATAATTTTAAAGAACAACACCTAAAATTAATGCATTAACACAGATAATCAACACTATCTACTAAGTTTAATGTGGTTACATTAAGAACAGCATCAATTTCAATTTTTTTGAGAAGCAAAAATTAGAACTTGAGAGCTAGTAAGACAATTATAAAAACCATGCTTATGACCATTGACAAGAAGTCTCTAGGTGGCCAGATGATGTCAAAGTCATATGATAGTTAAAATAAAAATCCATAGAATTGTGGATTATCTCTAAAGGTGCTCTGGAATTTGATTGTAGGAGTGGAGAAGTTAGTTGGTTAAGGTGATTTAAGTTGGGGGGTGTTAGGGCCTGTCTGCTGGATAAGGAGAAGTGAGCCAAAAACATTATATATTGACCACAGTGTGACTTGTGTAGTACTCAACAGGTGGTCTCCAGCCTGGAACGGAAACAAATAAAACCAAGAATGTGATGATGGTCACCATTTGATAAGCAACTGGAAGTTTCATCTAAATTCAGTATTTTTTAATGGATGTATATACTTCAAAAGCTTCCTTTTTAAAGACATTGCCAAACAGTTCACAAAACAAGATGTTCGGATGAGCTGTGCAAGCCTGTGCAGATAAACTAAGAATTCTTACCACAGATGACATTTTAACCAGGCTTCTGCTCACCTCTGGATAAATTTGGCTGTTTTGCTACAGATTCTTAGCCAGCCTTTCTTTGGTGCATACTCAAGGAAGCTTTCTTAATGAGTGGCACACACTGTCTTGTCCTTCCTTTAATAAGTAATGAAACAATGCACCAGGAATTGCAATCACCAAAGTATTTCTTTAAAAAAAGTGTTTAATATGTAGTCAGATGATCATGTTATCTGAGCCACAAACTATAATAAAATATAGCCAGTAAAGCTAACCAGACCCATTTGCTGACAATTAGAGCAGTAATAACTTTTTACATTATTTAGCTCAGGTCTCTGCCCCATCATTGCTTAAGAGATGAGAACCTGTGCGGTTAAGTAACAAAATAAAGATCACAGCTAGTCAGTTAATGGTAGTTAGAGAGGTCTCCTGCCTTCTACTCTAATAGTCTGTGAATGATTGCATAACAGCGATTGCATTGCGTACTAATGAAGGAAATATGGTAAGTAATGCAGAGCTTACTGTATTTTGTCAATGCAAATAAATATGGTCAACTCAAATGTTGCCACATTTCCTAGTAACTTTTATTGTTGTGAAATTATCATGCCATCACCATATATTCTTATTATGTAGCAAAGTTCCTGAATCTTCTTCCCCAAAGCTGGAATATTGTTGGCTCTGACCTTGTGTCATCCTGACTCCTGAACTTCTTAGCTGTTTCACTTTTGGAACATTGCTTCTCCACTCTGGGTTTCAGTGTCACTTGCAAAATGAGGACAACGATAGTGCCTATTTCATACGATTTTTAACAAAGATGAAATGTGTTAATACATGTTGAAACTATTTGAAGAGTTCCTGGAACATAGTTAGCACTAACAAAGTGTTAGTTCTATTAATAACTCACACATTGGATTTTTGAACCTGACACTTTTTTTTTTTTTTTAACTCATTGCCACTGACAGAAAGTCCTTTTGCAGCTAGTGGTAAAAATCTTACATGTGTTAAAACATTAGAGAGTTAACACCTTGATGTGAATAAGTTTTAGCCAAAGTGAAAGTGAAAGCATTAGACTATTAGACTAGTTGCAGTTTCAATGGGAGATGAAGTTCAAAGTTCAAAGTACCTAAAAATTGAGAGGAAATGCAGCTGTATGGGAAACACTGGAAGAAGAAGGTGGCCAGTGTTTTGCCCAAGACCTCACCTTATCATTGTTGCCACAAAAATAAGGCCACAGGTATGAGCTGAACCTAGACCTGTGATCCCACTCAGGACTGAGGGAGCTGCAGTAGGTATTAAACCCAGCTGTGAACTGTCTGGGCGGCAACTACTGAGAAAAATGGACACCAAGAAGGATGTGAGCTGAATCGAGGACTTCTACCTTGGGCCTTGCCTAGGCCTAGGGCCAAAGGCCTACCTTGCCTTGCCTAGGGCCAAAAACTAGGTGCAAGAATGGATAAGGGTAACATCCCAACTGGGGCCACATGGTTTTATTTGACCATTTGGGAAACAGAAATATATCAGACTCAGATTCAGAGCCCAAGCTGCTCCCAAAGAGATCATTTGTGGACATGCATGTCTGTTCTGGTATGTTCCAGTCATGGTGGTGGGGTACATGAGTTTGATTAAGTCTTGGTTCACTTTGTATTTTTCATATAGTTTCAATCTTAGGGCAGCTCATTTATTCATATTCTCTGAGTAAAATGTACTTCTCAATAAAGGGGAAAAACTTCCCCTTTTCAAGTTTTAAGATTTGTACCTAAATCTAACTTTATGTTTGATGAATGAGTATAAATCTTCCCACCAACTATATATGCTGTATAGACTTCTATAAAATTCTTCCCAATCATTAAAAGCCAATTTTTAAAAATATTTCCAAATCCCACAGTAGAATATGATATAATAAACATCTAGATACTCCACACTGAGCACTAGTAAATTCTAACATTTGTCAAAATTGATTCAGAATTTAAAACTTAATAAAACATTACATATACAATTAAAGCTTCCTGAGTATTCACCACACTGTCCTTCATTTAAAAGTAACCATCATATTGAATTTGGTAGTTCATTTCATGCACACTTATATCTTTTTATATGTGTATACAAAATAAATACCATGTAACATTATTTTTTGTTTTAAATATTTTCATATAATATCATCATGAAAATTGATGTTTTTAACTTTTAAGTTCGGAAGTACATGTGCAGGTTTGTTACACAGGTAAACATGTGTCATGGGGGTTTGTTGTACAGATTATTTCATCACCCAGGTATTAAGCCTAGTACACATTGGTTATTTTTCTTGACCCTCTCCCTCCTCCCACCCTCCACCCTCTGATAGGCCACAGTGTGTGTTGTTCCCCTCTATGTGTCCAGGTGTTCTCATCATTTAGCTTCCACTTACAAGTGAGGACATGTGGTATTTGGTTTTCTCTTCCTGCTTTAGTTTGCTAAGGATGATGGCCTCCGACTCCATCCATTTCCCTACAAAGGTTTTTTATATTAATTTGTATTTTTGATATTACCTATGTTTAAACATTGTCACAGTAATCAACCCTAGCCTCTATAACAAAAACAACACAAAATAATGAAAAGTTTATTTCTTCTTCATGTAAAGTCCAATGTTGTTTATTCATATGCATTCCTGAGTAGCTTATCTCCAAGTGGTGACATAGGGATCTTGGCTCCTTTCATTATATTGCTCCACTATCTTACATTCCCTTTTTTCTAGCCTTTTTTCTATATACATGGGAGAGAAAGGAAAAGGAGAGAAAACACATGAGATATTTAACCATCGTAGCTAAAAAGCAACCTATGACATTTCTTTTCACATTCCTTTGATCAGAACATGTCACATAGACACTGGAACCTCAAGGGAAGTATGCCAAGAAGCCTATGGATATTGCTATTCCACAACAGATTCTGCCACAAAAATATAGTTGTAGTTCATTTGTGTAACCACTGCAAAGTTTTCCATTGTATGAGTACACCACAATTTATTCATTCTTCTGTTGATGGGCACATACCTTGTTTTTAATTTTTCACTACTATAAATTAGAGCTCAGTGAACATTCTTGGACAAGTCACGTTTTCCATTAGATCAACAAATTGCATTCTCTGGGTTTGTGTGTGTTTTTGTGTGTGAATGGCTATGCTTATCTTTAGCATTACCAGATACGCCTGATGGTGTTTCAAGGTAACTAAATAACTTGTGTTCCCATCTCTCTACATACTTAAGAACACTTGTATTATTGTTTTAAAATGATTTTTAGAAATTAGCCGGGTGCCCACCACCATGCTTGGCTAATTTTCGTATTTTTAGTAGAGACAGGGTTTCACCATGTTGGCCAGGCTGGTCTCCAACTCCTGACCTCTAGTGATCCACCCACCTTAGCCTCCCAAGTGCTGGGATTACAGGACTGATCCAGTGTGCCCGGTCTGTGCAGACAATTTAATGAACAAAATGATGTTTTTTGGTTTAAAGGAGAGTAGAATCAGTTTTTGAACCAGGTGCTAAAATGTCCAACCTGCTAATGCTAAATATGCTATTTCATCAGTTTATTTGCATTATTTAGGTTTAAGATATTTTCATGTGTGTAGTTGTCATTTGGATTTATCTTCTTTGAATTCTATTCATATCCATTCATATTCATTTTTTTTATTGACTTGGCTGTCTTTTCCTTAGTTATTTAGGGAGCAGTTTGTTAATCTTAGATTCTATTTTTTGTTATAGGCTATTATCTTTTGCAAAATATTTTATACCAAGTTTTAAACTTCCAATAGTGTCTTGGAGTGAAACTATGATAGAAGGAAGAGAACAAATTTATTACTTTTATTTGGAGTTGCACCAAAATAGAAGTTTGCACTACGTAGAAGATTTAAATTTGAAAATAGTCAAGTTTAAGAATCTTTTCTTTATGGTTTGTGTTTCTGTCTTGTCTAAGGAATTTTCTCTAAAATAATGTCATAAAATTTTGTCCCATTTATATTAATTATAAAAGTTTATAGGATTTTCATTTATTTTACCTTGAGTATATTTTTGTATATGCTACGAAGTAGGTATCCAGGTTTATTATCTTTCCTTATAGATAATCAATTCTAAAAACACTAAAAATCTTATAATCTCTCATTTGCAGTGTTACCTCTATAATGTATCGTGTATCCATATATTATTGGAACTGGTTGTGGATGTCCTATTCTGCACTTTTACAATTTCCATAGTTTCATGATGGATTTTGAGAGCTACTAAGGTAAAATCTTCCACTTTGCTTTCTACAAACACTTGCAGCTAACTATTCTTTGCCGTGGGTTTGTCAATATTAATTTGCAATATGTCATCTTTATACAGAACCTGTCAATATCTAAATCTAGCACTATTGTCATGTTTGTATTATAGGATAAGCACTATTTACATCTTCTTTTATATTTTTTAAAGCAAATTAATTTTTTTTCCTCTCTTATACTTTTACAATACTTCTGATCACCAAAATGTATAGAGTTTCCCCTCCTTTCCCCATCAGCCTCCCATACCTATCTATCCTCCACTTCTGGATAAGATACCAACTGGGTGTCCTACAATTTAATTTAACTCTGACACTATTTACCTCGAAATAGCATCAGATCCCACAGGTTAAGGACTTAGATTTTCCTCCCTTTTTTAATATCCAAACTGAAAATAAATATGATATATTAATTCAGAAATTAAGTATATGATTCTGAAGCAAGAGTTAAAATCACAGGTTTAAATTTGAGAAAATTTGCCATATAATTGGTAATTAAGATATAGATAAGATATTCTATGAAAAGGATATAGAATAAGGCTATAGAAAGATATAAGATGAAGTTTGGGAAACTATAGTATTTAGTAGCTTTATTTATTTATTTATTTCTATTTTTTGAGACGGAGTCTCACCCTGCCACCCAGGCTGGAGTGCAATGGTGCAATCTCGGCTCACTGCAACCTGTGCCTCACAGATTCAAGTGATTCTCCTACCTCAGCCTCTCAAGTAGCTGGTATTACAGGCACATGCCACCACACCTGGCTAATTTTTAAAAATTTTTGGTAGAGACAGGGTTTCACCATGTTGACCAGGCTGGTCTTGAACTCCTTACTTCGTGATCCGCCCACCTCGGCCTCCCAAAGTGCTGGGATTACAGGCGTGAGCCACTGTGTCCAGCCTAGTAGCCATATTTATTATGATGGGTCTATAAATAAGACAGAAAAGAAAAGGCAGGGGTTTAAGAGAACGTATGGAATAACATATAGTATGTTTCAAAGAGGGTTAGGTTGATAATAGTGTTGAATATTACTGAGAATTTAAGGATAAGGAAAAATAGAAAATATTCATTATATTTGAGGGAGAAACTATTTTATATGTCAACATTGTAATATCCTTAATTCATTAGCCTAAATAACAATGAATTAGTGCAAAAAAGACTCCCCTTTTTTTCTTTTTTTTCAACAGTGACTCTTCCACATTAGAAAGCAAAATTATGAGACTCTGGGATGTTGTGGCCTCTGACTTTTAACTACACTGAAGTGAGATCTCAGCATAAAGGCTTCCATGACTGAGATGCAAAAATGACACCAAATGATTTCAGAGCAATGATTGGAAACTATTGCCAATAATTGCTTACCTTAATTTGTAAAGATTACCAATATTTTATATAAACAACAGGCAAGCATAAGCTAGTTTTATATGTTTACTATCTGTGATCAACAATATAATACATAGAAGCTTTTCTGTTTATCCATACAGCCCCTACAAATTTTTATTTATTCATTTTGTTCTTAATTTATTCAAACATATTTTTGAGATACTACAACATACCAGGATTTTTGCTATATTCTGTTATTGACTGTCTTCCTGGAGGTCATAATCTAGTAGAAAAAATATATTCAGCTAACAATAGAACTATGGTAAAAATGTTCACACAGAGGTTTTGACCAAATGCTACAGCAGCTGGAGTATTAGTGAGGACTACACCTTGAAAGCTCACAAGGATGAGATGGGCAGAGAAGCACTGCAGATAGAGGATGCAGCAGGTGAAAGGCTTGCTTCTGGCTTATACAGAAAATAGGAGTATATCAGTGCTAATTAAACACCAGGTATATGGTAATAAGGGAGGGATTCAATGAAGAAAAAACAATAGAAATAATGTAGGTTAGAGAGAGGGAGATGGTGCCCTTCTTACCCAGGTATAGCATATTGCTTTAAACCAAACATGAACCAGGCTGCAAAAGCCAAAAATTCTTTAGAAAATGCTGCTTTCATGCTTTGCCCTATAAAATGTCATATTCTCAACTACTGATTAAAAAAGCCAATTCTATTATCTTTCTCTTTTCTGTCATTAAGATTTTTCCATCTCTTTCAATAATGTATAATAAAAATTTTTGAAAATCCCTAATTATTTGACTTGATCACTAAAGTGACATAGTGACACTTCAGTGAATCATAGAATTGCTCAACAATTTTATGGATAAAAGGAAGATGAAATCCAGAAATGTTCTTTACCATCCTCTAGGTGACAAAATTTCTATCTGTGTAGATTTTTATTTATTTATTTATTTGAGATGGAGTCTCACTCTGTCACCCAGGTCAGAGTGCAGTGGCACAATCTTGGCTTACTGCAACTTCCATCTCCCGGGTTCAAAAGATTCTCTTGCCTCAACCTCCTGAGCATCTGGGATTACAGGTGTCAAACACCATGCCCAGGCTAATTTTTGTATTTTTAGTAGACACAGGGTTTCACCTTATTGGCCAGGCTGATCTCTAACTCCTGATCTCAGGTGATCCACTGACCTCAGCCTCCCAAAGTGCTGGAATTACAGGACTGAGCCACTGTGCCTGGTCTGTGCAAACAATTTAATGAATAAAATGATGCTTTTGGTTTAAATGAGGGTAGAATCAGTTTTGAAGTAGGTGCTAAAATATCCAACCTGTTATAATTAGAAATTTTAACTTTTAATAAATAACCAACTTTTAAAAGCAGAAATTGAGAATATAAAAATTAATACTCTTCTTAGATTTTAGGAAGTGATAATAAGGTATTTAGAAAGAGATGCTGTGGAGTTAAATGACCTGAAAAGTAATTTCATGTCTGCAATTTACTACATGTGTGGCATTCTCCATGTTTTATAGTTTATGTGTTTATGAAAGTGTTGAGTCAGATTTTTAAATTACCTGCTTATGTTAACATTCAAGTCTAAAGGATTGCTTAGGATCATGATTTCGATATGTCACAACTGTTAGGGATAAGTATTATGACCCTGGCAGCTATGTGAAATTACACTAACTTAAATTGTAGGTGATGGTCGCATTATTCACATTATTTGCTCAAACTCCTTGAACAACTGAAAATAAACATTTTCTTAACTGAGCAGTATATATCGTTTGACTTAAAGGAAATACTGGGAAATATGAGATAGACTTCTTTGAGAATTGTACTATGACAACCGCTGTAAGAAGCCACAAATGGCTAACTCCGAATAAAGAAATAAGAAACACATTGGAAACAAATAAAAACACATAAAACAGGAAAGAGTAGCTGTAACCAGGAAAGTTACAAAATCAAATGATTTATTTTCTCTCTCTCTCACACACACATACACACATATACACACACGCACATGCTGACTTCTAGTTTTACCACTGAATCTCTGAAATATTGTCAAGATACTTAAATTCTTGATGACCTAACACCCTCACTGTGACTGTTTTATGAACAGAATCTGACCCATCTCTCAATCAAAATTTTGCACACTGCTTTGAAGCTGTGGGGATATTTATCCACAGATTGTTAAGGAGAAGTTCAGAATATGGCTAGAAAACTGGTTATTCTCTTTTAGAACTCAAATCATTAAATTGTTGTTAAATTCAGATTTTCAGATTTGAATTATTGACATTTCTCTTTCAAAATAAAATCTCACCTTTTCTATTTTTATCCATGTTTTCATTTAGTTTTTCCTGCTTTAAAATAAGTCTTATTTTCTTTTTTCTTGTTCTTCATCATCATCATCATCCTTCTTCTTCTCATTCTTCTTCTTCTACTTCTTCTTCTCCTCATCCTCCTCCTCTTCCTCCTCCTCCTCTTCTTTCCTCTTTCTTTTTCCTTCGTCCTCCTCCTTTTTCTTCCTCTCTTCTTCTTTCTTTTGTTTTGGAGAGACAGTGTCTCCATATGTTGCCCAGGTTGGTCTTGAACTCCTGGTCTCTGTCTGGCCTCAAGTCATCCTCCCACCTCAGCCTCCCAAAGTTCTGAGATTACAGACAGGAGCCACCATGCCTGGCCTTCTTTTCTTCTTTAGCAAATAATCACCTTACATCTAGTCAGTTGTTAAATTGGTAATGTCTCTGGTTCTTAGTAGTAAGACTAATGCCACAAAAATAATATAATAATGTCAGAAAGCTACAATTTTAAAATATGTAGTTGACCTTTTTACAATATAGAAGTTAGGGGCCCTGCGAGGTGGCGGGCTCCTGTAGTCCCAGCTACTCAGGAGGCTGAAGCAGGAGAATGGCCTGAATCCGGGAGGCAGAGCTTGCAGTGAGCTGAGATCCGGCCACTGCACTCCAGCCTGGGTGACAGAGCAAGACTCCATCTCAAAAAAAAAAAAAAAAAAAAAAAAAAAAAAAAAAAAGAAGTTAGGGGCCCTGACCCCCCAGGCAGTTGAAAATCCATGTATAATTTTTGACCATTCAAGAACATTACTAATAGCCTGTTGGTCAGAAACCTCACTGATAACACAAGCAGTTGATTGACATATATTTTATATATGACATGCATTGGGTACTGCATTCTTACACTAAAAAAGCTAGAGAAAATGTGATTAAGAAAATCATAAGGAAGAGAAAATGCATTTATTATTCACCAAGTGGAAGTGGATCATCATAAAGATCTTCATCTTCGTTATCTTTATATATGAGTAGGCTGAGGAGGAAGAAGAAAAGGGTTTGATTTTGTTGTCTCAGGAATGCAGAGGTGGAAGAAAATCTGCGTATAAGTGGACCCGTGCAATACACACCCATGTTTTTCAGGAGTCAGTTGTATTTTTTCTTCATCATTTTGCCTTTATCTTTACTGACAACTGGTAAACTGGATATATATCACTAACTTTAAGAAATGTGTTTTCTCTGAAAATATATATTAAACTTTTCATTTAAGACTTTTAATGAGATCAAATGAAAATAATTTGACACTCCAGACCTCAAAACTCAATACCTCAAAATCCACTAAGCAACAGCATTGAAAAATATGTATTTCTCCTCTGACTAATTGTAACTTCCTTGTGGCCTCATATTGGTTGATCTATCAACATTAATTTTTCCTAGATGCTTGGCCCTTTTCCTAGATGCTTGGCTCTTCACTTGGCTCTCAGCACACTTCATTCTTCTGGTTTTCTTTCTACCTGTTCTTTCTTTGTCACTCTTTCTAGTTTCTTTTTGTCTATCCTAACCTCAAAAGTTTTAAAGGCCCAGCATACCTGGAATTTCCTTCCTTTTCTACCTATGTTCACAATATTATTGAAATTATGCAGTATTTCATTAAACATTATATTAGTTTGCTAGGGCTGCCATAACAAAACACTAATTGTGGCTTGAACAATGAACATTTAATTTTTTCATAGTTCTGGAGGTTGAAAGTCCAAGATCAAGGTGTCAGCAGGTTTAGTTTCTCTCTCTCTCCTTCCTCCCTCCCTCCCTTCTTTCTTTCTTTCTCTTTCTTTCTTTCTTTTCTTTCTTTCATTCCTCCTCCCTCCCTCCCTCCTTTCCTTCTTTGTCTTTCTCTCTCCCTTCCTTCCTCTCTTCCTTCCTTTCTTTTTCTTTCTTTCTTTCTTTCTTTCTTTCTTTCTTTCTTTCTTTCTTTCTTTCTTTCTTTCTTTTTCTTTCTTTCTCTCTCCTTCCTTCCTTCCTTCCTTCCTTCCCTCCTTCCTTCCTTCCTTTCTCCTTCCTTCCTTCCTTCCATTCTTTCTTTTTCTTTCTTTCTTTCTTTCTTTCTTTCTTTCTTTCTTTCTTTCTTTCTTTCTTTCTTTTTCTTTCTTTCTCTCTCCTTCCTTCCTTCCTTCCTTCCTTCCCTCCTTCCTTCCTTCCTTTCTCCTTCCTTCCTTCCTTCCATTCTTTCTTTTTCTTTCTTTCTTTCTTTCTTTCTTTCTTTCTTTCTTTCTTTCTTTCTTTCTCTCTCTTTCTTTCTTTCTTTCTTTCTTTCTTTCTTTCTTTCTTTCTTTCTTTCCTTCCTTCCTTCCTTCCTTCCTTCCTTCCTTCCTTTCTTCCTTCCTTCTTTCCTTCTTTCACAGGCTCTCACTTTGTTGCCTAGGCTGTAGTACAGATCTCACTTCACTGTAAACTCTGCCTCCTAGACTCAAGCAATCCTCCCACCTCAGCCTCTCTAGTAGCTAGGAAAACAGGCATATGCCACCTCACCTGGCTAGTGTATGTGTGTGTGTGTGTGTGTGTGTGTGTGTGTGTGTGTGTGTGTATGAATGACAGGATTTCACCATGTCACCTAGGCTAGTCTTGAACTCTTGGACTCAAGCGATCCATCAGTCTCAGCCTCTCAAAGTGCTGGGATTACAGGCATGAGCCACTGCCCACAGCCAATTTGGTTCCTCTTGGGGTCTCTCTCCTTGGCTTGCAGATGACTGCCTTCTCTTTGTCTCCTCACATGGCCTTTCCACTGTGCATGAACATATATGGTGTCTCCTCTTTTTGTAAAGACACCAATCCTATTTTATAAGGACCCCAACCTTTCTGACCTCATTTAACACTGATTTTCTCTTTGAAGACTCTTTCTTCAAAGTTAGTCACATTCAAGGATAGGCCTCCAACTTGTGAATTTGGGGGGAACAATTCAATTCATACAAATAGTATCTATGTGCTGCTAGCTTTCAAATTTATACTTCCAACCAAGGCCTCTTCCTTGACATGGAGTTACCCCGCTGCCTACTCAGAATTCACACTTGGATTTCTAATAAACGTGTTAAACTCAACATGTTTGAAATTGATTTACAATGCAAGTATTCCCCAAACTATTTATCAGCATCCTCACCATCTTAGGCAATGGCAACCCTTCCATTTACTCAGCTCAAAGATATTAGAGTCATCTTTTACTCATCTCTTTTCCTCACATCTATATCCTATCTCTCAGGAAGTCCTGTTAACTGTAGCTTCACACAGTATCTGGAATATGATCACTTTTCATCACCTCTACTACTACTATAATTTTCGCACTTGGATTACTGACTTAACTTCTTCCACCGTTGCCCTCTAATAGTCTATATTCTAGAGTAGCTAGAGTGCTTCTGTTAAAAGGCAAATCAGATCATGTTACTTTATATCAAATCCTTCCACTGGTTTTCCATCTTAGAGTGAATGGTTCAACTCTCTGACTCACCTCCTGTTACTTTTTCTGTCTCTTACTCTGCTCTAGTCACAATGGCCTCCTTAAACCTACCAGACACATTCCTACTTCAGTATCTTTGCACTTGCTGTTTTCCGTTGGTAGTGCTCTTCATTACCATATTTACAAGGCTCAATCCATTGCTAACTGCAGTTCTGTACTCAAATGTCACCTTTTTATACAGGTCTTCCTTAACCACTCTTTCTACTTTTCAACAAACAAAACCCTCTCCAGATTCCTATCTGCCATGGCCTGATTTAATTTTTCTCTCCTATCACTATCTAAACGTATCATATACTTAACGTATCTGCCTTGCTTATGGCCCATCCTCTTTACTAAATATCGCTAAATTTATTTATTTATTTATTCATCAATTCAACAAGCATTTATTGCATATCTGTTTTGTGCCAGACAGAATTCCAGATAAGTGAGAGACGTTATTAAGTTTTAAAAATGGTTATTTTCCTCATAGCACGTTGATTTAGTGATTTTATTATAAGAATGTACGTGCTAATAATGAACAGCTGTGATACTCTGCCATATGTGGACACAGAAAGCTCTAAACTACTAGGAATGGAGGAATCATGATGAAGCTGGAAAAAAAACAGAAGATAATCAAGGCAACCCACAGAAATGGCTGTGTTTTCGGATCCTCTGCAGGTATGCTTATCTTCAATAATGTGTGGTCTTCTCTTGAATATTCCAACTTTTTTTCACTCATCTGCTATCTCAGTTCCTTCTTTTTTTTTTTGGGAGAATTACCTGTACATCAATATTTAAATATTCCATTCTCTATCCTCTGCCTTTTCTTCATCAGAAAGAGTATAGCGAAACAGTTGATAATCTTGAGTTTTGATTTTGACTTTGTGGGCCTGAACTCTGGCTTTGTCATATCTAAGCTATGTGACCCACAACAACTTACTTTTCCCATCTGCTCCTCCTTTGAAAAAATCAGAATAATAAAATAATATTACCAGAGCTTCGATATGTTAGGTATGAATGGTTTACTATACAAAAAAGACTTAAAACAGGGCCTGGAACAGAGTAAGCACTCAATAAATTAGAGACTTTAATTTTAATTCCTAATTCCTACTAAAGAAGTATGGCTTATTTAAAATATCTTCTTCCTGTTTCATCAAAATTGATAAAACTCATGGCTCCTCGCTAACTCATAATTAGTTTCTGTACCTCTTGCCTACAGCTTCAGAGTATTTTTTTTTTACAAATGCTTTAAATTTCACAGTGCTCTACTTAAAAATTGGAGAATATTTTATTTTACTGGTTTATTTGCTTCTCACTTTATTTTATGTGTTAATTACTTCTTTCCAGTATTAATCCAGTTTTCCTATATCAATCCTCATGTATTTCTTGCTAAAAGGATCTAATGGGGCAAAACGTTCTTAGTCCTTTTATGTCTAAAAATGATTTTATAGTGCCAACACAGTTGAATGTTAGTTTTTTAGAGTATAAAATTAGCACTTCAAAGTCATTTTTGCTCAGAATTTTTTAAACATTGCTTCATTGTTTCTGTTACTAATTTTACTAGCCAAAAGAATGACAAATTATTCTTTTATCTATGTAGATAATATGATTTATTTTCTCAAGAATGTTTTAGATGTTTTCTTTATCCATGATGTTCCAAAATTTCATCAGAATATGACTAATTAATGCTGTTTAACATTCAATCACATCAGAGAAATGCAAATCAAAATGACAATGAGATGTCATCTTGCCCCAGTTAAAATAGCTTAGATCCAAAAGACAGGCAATAACAAACGCTGGTAAGGATGTGGAGAAAAGAGAACACTTGTATACTGTTGGTGGGAATGTAAATTAGTACAATTACTACGGAGAACAGTTTGGAGGTTCCTCAAAGAAAACTAGAAATTGAGCTACCATATGATCCAGCAATCCCACTGCTGGGTATTTATCCAAAAGAAAGAAAATCAGTATATCAAAGAGATATCTCCACTGCTATATTTGCTGCAGCACTGTTTACAATAGGTACCTGTTATAATATGTTTGGAAGCAACCTAAAATCCATGAACAGATAAATGGATAGAGAAAATGTGGTATATAAACACAATGGAGTACTCTTCAGCCCTGAAAAAGAATGAGAGCCAATCATTTGCAGTGACATGGATGGAACTGGAGATCATTATGTTAAGTGAAATAATCCAGGCACAGAAAGACAAACATCACATGTTCTCACTTATTTGTGGGATCTGAAAATCAAAGCAATTGAACTCATGGACATAGAGTAGAAGGATGGTTCTACTCTTACCAGAGACTGGGAAGAGTAGTGGGAGGCTTGAGGGAAAGCTGGGATTCATTAGTGGATACAAAACAGAAAGATGGATACAATTCATTAGTGGATACACAAACAGAAAGAATGAATAAGACTTACTATTTGATAGCACAATAAGGAGACTCTAGGCAATAACAACTTAAATGTGCATTTTAAAATAAGTTAAAGAGTGTTATTGGGCTGTTTGTAACTCAAAGGATTAATGCTTGAGGGGATGAATATCTCATTCTTCATCATTTTTATTTTCTTTATAAAGTAGCGTCTTTCTGTTTCTGTTTTATGGTTATGTGTGTTTTTATGAAAATTGCCATTTTCAAGTCTTATTAAAGTTTGATCATTTCATAATTATTGCCAAAAGAACTGGAGTATGCAGTTTGTTTATAGGTATATCTTTTGGTTTAAAATAATATACATTCATGTAGAATTTGGAAAGAAATATATGAAAGTATAAATGAAGAAAAAAATAACTGTAACATTAGCTTTCAGAAATAATAGATGAAAACGGTTAGCTTCTTTCTATTTCTTTCATATAATTATAAATGTGCGATTTCACATGTGTAAATAATCACAATAAATGTTCTGATTTCACATTGCATGACTACATTAAACATCTCGTGTACTCCACAGGTATATACACTTGCTGTGTACCAACACAAATTAAAAATAGAAAAATGAAAAAAATGAGTAGGGGTGTAAATTAATAACTGTTGTTATTTCGGGAACACTACTTTTAAAAATTATTTCCTCCCCTTCTTTTTCTCTATTCTTTTCTTATGTAATTATTGTTAGATTTTTTGGATGTCTTTTCAATGTGTCTTTACCCTTTTGCAGTGCCATCTAGTTTGTTATTTGTTTCTGTTATCTAGCTAACTAATAAAATCTTCAACTGTGTCATTCAACCCATTTATGGAATTTCATTTTAAAATTTACAATTACATTTAAATTTCATAAATCTTAGTTTTTGTTGTTGTTGATTTTTGTTTTCTTCTAGTAGTTTGTTCTTCTTATTGTGTACTCTTGGATGCTTTTGTGCTTCAAAGCAGTTTTACTTTCCATGGGGTTTAATTTTCTGCTTCTGGAATTTACTTCATATCCTTCATGATATGGATTTTTCTTAAAGGCTTGCTGACTTTTTATTATATGTCCATATATTTGTGTGAGGGTCCATATTGAAAAGTATTTTATTTTATTTTATTTTATTTTATTTTATTTTATTTTATTTTATTTTATTTTTACGTTTTTGAGACGGAGTGTCCCTCTGTCACCCAGGCTGGAGTGCAGTGGCGCAATCTCAGCTCACTGCAAGCTCCGCCTCCCGAGCTCAAGCCATTCTCCTGCCTCGGCCTCCCGAGTAGCTGGGACTACAGGCTCCTGTCACCAAGACCGGCTAATTTTTTGTATTTTTCGTAGAGACGGGGTTTCACCGTGTTAGCCAGGATGGTATCGATCTCTTGATCTCGTGATCCGCCTGCCTCGGCCTCCCAAAGTGCGGGGATTACAGGCGTGAGTCACTGCCCCGGGCCGAAAAGTATTTTATTTCTTAAACACAAATTAAAACCATTCCATGACTATGGCTAATACATTTCTAAGGACAGGAAGGGAAAGAAATGTGCAATTCCCGCAAATCCTCCATCCGATATTCTTCATGACTGAAGAAAACACTTGTTGTTTAAAATGCTGGATGATTTAAGTTTTATCTCTCACAGAGAGGATAGTTTTATTTTTAAAATTTTTTATTTCCATAGGTTTTTGGGGAACAGGTGACATTTGGTTATATGGATAAGTTCCTTAGTGATGATTTGTGAGATTTTGGTGCACCCATCACTCGAGCTGTCTACGCTGTACCCAATTTGTAGATTTTTATCCCTTACCGCCTTCTGACCCTTTCCCCCTGAATTCCCAAAGTTCACTTTGTCATTCTTATGCCCTTATCCTCATAACTTAATTCCCACTTATGAGTGAAAACATACAATGTTTTGTTTTCCATTCCTGAGTTACTTCACTTAGAATAATAGTCCCCAATTCCAGCCACGTTGCTGCGAATGCCATTAATTCATTCCTTTTTATGGCTGAGTAGTAGTCCATCATGTGTGTATATATATATATATATATATATATATATATGTATATATATATACACACACACACACATAATCACATACGTATCACATATATATCATATATATCATTGATTGATGGGCATTTGGGTTGGCTCCACATTTTTGCAATTGCAAATTGTGCTTCTATAAACATGCGTGTGCAAATATCTTTTTCATATAATGACTTCTTTTCCTCTGGGTAGATACTCAGTAGTGGGATTGCTGGATCAAATGGTAATTCTACTTTTAGTTCTTTTAGGAATCGCCACACTGTTTTCCATAGTGGTTGTATTAGTTTACATTTCCACCAGCAGTGTGGAAGTGTTCCCTTTTCACTGCATCCATGCCAATATCTATTATTTTTTGATTTTTTGATTATGGCCATTCTTGCAGGAGTAAAGCGGTATTGTATTGTGGTTTTGATTTGCATTTCAGGGAGAGGATAGTTTTATAAACTTGTTTTTTTTTTTTTTTCCCACAGAAAGTAATTAGATTATTTCTTAATTAATTACACTGTCACTATGTCATATTCTCAGTCTAGGTTTTTCTAAATTTTTGTTTAAATCTATCTTAAAATAATTTTAATGACAACAAGATAAAAATGATAGATTAGCAATGTTCTTATCTCAATTCATTAATGAAGAATATGTATTTAACATGAGGCAGAGTAAAAGAAGTTTTATTTCTCAACCAAATCCCCAAATTTCTTTTGCTAATCTTGTCTTGCATACCTGTAAGTTGGAAACATAGCTCTCAACATCTTACCCCATTCCTATCCGCTTCTCATTATCCCCTCTCACCACTGCAAACATAATTTTTGTTCAATTCTGCCTTAACTACTTCCAATTTTTTGTAATGCCATCAACTTTAAAACTCAAAGTCTTTACTTGTGCTTTCCACCTGTTCTAACTCCTCCCAAATTCTCAACTTGGTGAATTTCAAGATCTAGCAGAAAGTTTCAACTCTATTGAGGTAACTTCCCTGATATTCCAAGGCAAGAAAAAATGTTTTTGCTGGGTGCAATGGCAGCTATTCTGAAGGCTGGGGTGGGAGGATCTCTTGAATTCCGGAAGGCAACATAGTGAGACCTTAGTGTAAAATAAAATAAAAGTCCTTTTCTCATTTCTAGCATTTTTTTTTTATTATTATATATTGGTGATTTGGGTGCCCTTGCCCCAATAGTTTGTATCGCTTATTGTTGCATAGTCCTAAAAATATTTTTAAATAAACTCACCATTAATGAATTAGCCCAAAGGTTATAATGTTTAGCTGGAAAGTGTTCACTGGATAATCACTAGGTTGTTTGTTTTGTTCTCCAGTTAATATCAGGCACCAAATATTTATTTTATAAAAGAAGATAAAAATTATAGTTTCTACTAAACAACATCAGTAAACAGTAAAATCTATTTTACTGTAAAATATATAAAGCACATTAACAGATATGAATGGGAACTCTTTTTAGATGATGCTCTACAGTAATATATTACTGGGGACAGGCTTAATAGTCATCATTCTCTGTGACTTTTCCTGACCCACAGCATTACAAGGACCATCTAGAGGGCACAACACTACAAATCAGGATTTTCAGAGTACCCTTCATAAGATTCTACTTGAATAGCATGGTCTGCTATACTCAAATAAAAATTCTTTACATAATTTGGGCTTTTTCTAAAATATAAATCACTCTTAACATACGTTAAACCCTAAATGCATTTAATTATACACGAGAAGTTGCAAAAGCATTTAATGATCTCAGTAGAGGTTAAAATACATTTTATGCCGGCAACATTTTTCATAATTAATAATGTACTAGAAAAGAATGTAAACTGTCATTAGACTATTTGAATTTGAATTTTGTCTCTCATTTTTTGTTTGACCTTGAATAAGTTACTTTCTGTGTTTAAGTGTCTTCATCTTTAAAACAGAACTAATTATATATATATCCCTACCTCTTAAGATATTATGAGCACTAGATACATCAAGTGTTTAAAATAGTGCTGATAAATAATAAGCCTATTAAAATGTTAATTATTCTTATTAATGCAATGGTAACATTTTAATAAAAGCAGTGGCTTAGAACATCTCTTTATTAGTAAGACAGAGCATACATTTTAAAACAAAATATCGTATTTATTTGGATAGAATTCTACTTGAAATGAGCGATGAATAGCCTTATATCACCACAATTTATCAAATAGTAAAAATTTATAAATAATAACTTGAGAAGCCATTCCAATAAGAATAAATCTAGAAAAAATTGCGATATGAATTTTAAATATAAAATTGTTATAGCATAACAGGAAGTAAAATAAAAGAGGTAAAATATACTTGGCTTATTACATGATGTAAGTTTTATCCTCAAAGGTCCTTGCTATAATATATAAATAAGAAGAGCTGAAAAATGCAAAGTGAAAAATGCATTCTCATATAGCTAAAAAATATATTAAATAGCTGGTTATTAATATAAACTGAAACACAAGACTTTTTTTTTAAGAAAATAATATATCCCTAGAGGATAAATTGATATGCAAAAAGTGAAGCGGTAGCATTCCTACTAACACAGGTTAAAATGAACTTCTTAAGTTAATTAGAATATTTAATGCAATATAAAAGTAACATGAGATTCTTAGATCTTATTAAATTAATACTATATTTAATCTAGAAAAAGTATGAAAACATAACAAAGGATATGTAAATGTCTTAAAAAGCAATAATGGTGTTGCTGCCTTATCAAAATTCATACTTTACTAACAATGAGTGATTGAAATAAAATTATATCATATTAGGTTAAATCAGAAAAACTGATTAATTGAACAGGAGGCAAATGCCACGAATACATGCATCTAATAACATATTATATTACTATTAATATTACAAATCATCCTTAAAATAGATTGTGGCAATTTATACTCCCCCCAAAGTAAATGAAATTGTGTTTCCCCACAGCTTCCATGATACCTAATGTTAAACCATTTTAAACTAGCAAACCAACAAGTGAAAATGGTACTTCATATCTATTTTAAAAATTGTATTCATTTGATTACTATTGAGGTTGAAACTTTGCAATATATTTATTGGTCACTTAATTATTTTAAAAAATATTTTCTATTTTTTAAAAGTTTTGCAGGCACATAGTAGGTGTGTATGTTTATGGGGTACATGAGATGTTTTGATATATATATGCAATGTGAAATAAGCACATCATAAAGAATAGGGTATCCATCCCCTTAAGCATTTATCCTCGAAGTTACAAACAATCCAAATATATCTTTAAGTTATTTTAAAATGTACAATTAAGTTACTGTCACCCTACCCTACTCTGACAAAGTTACAGTCACCCTACTCTGCTATCAAATATTAGGGATTCTTTGGTGAAATTCTTGTTACAATTGTTTGCTCATTATTTATTAGACATTTATTTCTCTCATTGACTTGCATAGACATTTTAAAATATAAATTGCAAATAGATCTCCTAGTTTGTCACTTCGTTATCGGTTTTGATCAGCTTTCTGTAAAATATTTCAAATATCTAGAAATATATGGAGAGTAGAAATATATGGAGAATATCATGTTGTGGCTAATTGGAATGAAATTTTTTTGATAAAATATTGTAGATTCATTTGAACCCTAAAATGTGGTATCCTTCCTATTTTTGTTCTCTATTCTGTGTGTGTGTGTGTGTATATATATGTTTCTATATGTGTATATATACACATACATATATATGTATACATACATATATATACACATACACAAACACACCCACACCCACATATATATATATATATATATGTATATATATATGTGCTGCATATGTACATAATATATATTCTGGGTTTTACACTTAAATGTTTTAAAATTTATGTTATCATGGCTCATTGTATCATTCTTCGCCCTGCTCTTGTTTTGTTTTTGCTCAATGCTTTACTTTGGGGATTTATCTTTGTAGAAGCATGTAGAAGTTCAACTATTTTGACTGTTGTGTTACATTTGTGATTATATTCCTATTTATTTGCAATTAATAAAAATTGTTGCCAATTTTGCACTACTAAAAACAACACTGCCATAAACATTCTCAGACTGCATGGGTTTATCACTAGGGTATATTCTGAGTGTTAGAAATTCTGGGCTAAAAGGCATGGGCATCTTTGACTTTACTAGTATGTCCAAAGGACAGTACAAAGTGTTTAGATCAATTTTGTCTACTGAAAATATATGGAGTTTAAAAAGCCAATTTTTAATATTCTTAAGTTTTGCATATCTGATTAGTTTAAAATAGTGTACAATTCCTTGAATTTGCAATTCCTTAGAGTGGCTTTTGATCTTTTTTTTTACTTCTAGAAGTTTTTTTTCTGGTAATTTCTTTATACAAACCCTTTGATGGCCAAATTTCCTGAAAACATGTTCTTTCTATGTATAACTTGACTTTTCAGAAGAATCTTTGGATTTAAAGAAGGTTACATTTTAACATAGTTATCGCAATAATCTTTTTTATCATGTATACCTTTGTTCATCTTTAGATCTTTCCTTTTATCACAGTCATAAAGATAGTCTCCTATATAGTTTGAAGTTTTGAACGTTTTGCTTTCTGTATTAAAGTTACATATCTACTTGTAATACATTTTCATGTATGTAATGATGTAAAGATCTACTTTTTTTCCCTTATGGATAATAAATTTTCTTGCAGTATTTATTGAATAGCTCATCTTTTCCTACTTTTCTTAAAATAGAGGAGTATTTCTGTGCTCTTTATTTGCTTGTACTCTTTTGCTTTTTATCCCTACATGAATTCCATGCCAAAGATAAACTGATTCAGTTTCTATATAGCTCAATAATGTCTTGATATCTCAAAGGCAAATGCCCCCATATTCCTTCTCTTTTTTTTTTTTTCTTCTTCTTCTAGGTTTTCTTGGTTTTTATTTACCCCCTCATTCTTGTATTTGAATTTTGGAATTAGTTTCTTCATTTCCATTTAGAATGTAGGAATTTTGATTCAAATTGGTTATATTTCTTACATTGGATAGAATTGACATCCTTACAATGTTGAGTCTTCCCAGTTACCCATATGGTATATTTTCCATTTATCTAGGTCATATTTTGTGTGTTTAAATAATGTTATATAATTTCACTCTAAAGTTCTTGTGTGTATTTTTTCCCCAATTATTCCTATGTACATTCGATTTTTTTGTTGTTATTGTAATGGAATAATTTTTTTTTCTATTTTTTTGTTTGGTATCTCCTGTGTAGGGAAATACTAAGAACATGCATAAGTTTCTTGACCTTGTGACACTTCCATCCTAGTTAGAAGCTAATTTTTAGACTGTCCCCTGTTTCCCTCAAAAAAGTAAGCAGCAGACGATAATAGGAGTAGGGATTACCACGGGCTTTACTTACACTTGTATCCGTCCCTCCCATTACATGCGAATTTCTCTAGGTCAGGAACCCTTTTTGAATCAGTTAGAAGTCCCAGAATGCCCACAACACTATTTAATATGTACTATTTAAAAAAAGAACAAACACCTAGCCCAGGGCCTTCTGCCTAACACGTGCTCAATGACATTTGTAGAATCGAAGTTACTGAATTTGATTTAATTCAAACAATGCTTGCTCCTGCAGAATCCCAACCTACTGGTGAACAGAGGTTAAACTGTCTGGATGTTTCAGAGTTCTGCTAGGGGTCACAAATACCACCTTAAATGCTGTCAATTTAAGAAGGAGATTTTTCTTATCAGAAGCTGGAGGAAAGTGGGGCTTGCAGTAGATGACCCTAGAAAAAAAGATTCCCTGCCCAGAACTGTTGCTGGATCCTTTTTTCCCCTCATTTCCCAACCTGGATGAGAAACGACAAGGGCAGGGAAGAAAAAATGGGTTAGAAGAAAAGTTGACTTGTCCCTCCTACTCTGCCTGCTACAGAAGTCTACATCAAGCCAAATGTCCTAGGATGCCTCCCAAGGGCAACTGATTTTTGGAGTTCTCAAATAAGTCTCCAGATTCCTCTGTACCTTTAGTAACTCTCCAGCTCCCTCTCTCTCCACTCTTCCCTGCTCCCAGTCACCCCCACCCTCAACCCCCGCTGATCACATCCGCCGGGTAACCCCACAGGCTACCAGAAAACAACAGACCCGCCTCCAGAGTCCCCGTCTAGGACCTCCATGACTGTCAATGAAAGATGCCAATCACAGGCAGCCTTAGCCAGATCACTGAGAGCCCAGCAAAACAAAACAAAACAAAACAAAACAAAATCAGGTTGAGGGCAGAAAGGAAATCAACATAGCAACCTCCAATGCATGAAGGAAACTCCGTTTACACATGCTCGTAGGATCCCCTGCGTGGAAACAGCGGCTTGTCTCTGACTACCCGGAGGACACGGAGCACCCCAAATAGGAACTTTAGAGGAATTGAAATCTGTTGCCTGTTACCGCTAGGAATACTGTTTGCAAGGCACAAGGTGTCTTTTGGTAGTGAGCGCGCTCTGCGCATGCGCAGGTCCATTCGGGAATTACTGCCCAGCAGCCGACTAAGTTGCATTCCTTGAATCTTCGCAGAAAAGACAATTCTTTAATCAGAGTTAGTAATGTGGACAGTACAAAACCGAGAGAGTTTGGGGCTTCTTTCTTTCCCTGTGATGATTACCATGGTCTGTTGTGCACACAGGTGAGCTGCTGTTGTTGAATCTCTCTCTTTTTTTCCTTGGTATGTTTCTTTTTACGTGTCTGCTGGATCATGTATCTTGCTGTTTGGGGTTAGGTGTGCCTGTATCTTTTTATATGTGCTCACAGTTTGTGCTCATTTTGAATACGGTCCCTACTTCTTCCCCTCAGCACCAATGAACCCAGCAACATGTCATACGTGAAAGAGACAGTGGACAGATTGCTCAAAGGATATGACATTCGCTTGCGGCCGGACTTCGGAGGTAACGCTTCATCTTTTTTCAACCTGTAACCCATCCCTAGTTCTCCTTTTCTGTCAAAGATAAATGTCAAAAAAAAAAAAAAAAAAAAAAGGCATGTCATTTTCCTAAGCGTGCACTATGCCCTGGACACACACACACACCCCACAGACACTCACACACACACAGGATTCCCAGTCTCAGGTGGATGAATCCTCAGGCGGAGGCGACCTTCTCCCGGGCCGACACACCCTCTGCATAGTCACTGCATCATACGTGTGCCCACACCTGTTTTCCCAGGCTGTCCCCTGAAAGGGGTGGGGTGGGGGGAGCAGGGAGGGAGCCCGTTCAGAATGGAGTAAGGGCTGGGAAGTCCCCAGACCCTCCCCAGCCCGCTGTCACTGAGAGAATGTCTCTAATGTGGCCCACCTCCCTGGCAGGGCCCCCCGTGGACGTTGGGATGCGGATCGATGTCGCCAGCATAGACATGGTCTCTGAAGTGAATATGGTGAGTGGCCTCCCGACGGGCCCGGCGGGCCAGCTTACGCAGATGGGAAATGAACCGGTCCCTTTGCCCTCTGCGTTTCACTGGCGGTCACCTCGCCCCTGGCCCCTGGGGTCCCACTCCGCACGCGCTCCCCACTCCGGTACACACACCCGGTTGCCCCTGGTTTGTAATTTCGACACACACGGGCTACTGCGGTGTTCCAGGGGAAACGTGCTAGGCACTATTTTGGGAAGGACGAGTGACTGTTGCGCCGTGGATCGGCTGGGGCGGAGTCTGAGCGTTACTTTAGCTGGGTTTCCCTGCGTGTTCGGACGAGGAGGGCACCATCTGCCGGCAGCTGGGTGGCCTGCACTAGGGTCCTCGTACCGGTGGTCGGCAGCCATCGCCTCCCCAGGCGCGGCCCCGGCAATCCCCATGGCCCTCTCAGTCAGCAAGCCCGGACGTACTAAGGCCCTGCCACCAAGAGCACAGTCGGGGTTTCAAAGTGTCCTCTTCCTCCAGGTTCAGGCAAACCGGGTGGCAGGAGCAACAGGCTAAGACAACAGTCCACGCTTGCTAGTAGGAAAAGTGCCCGAGCCTGGGTAGGCTTGTATTGTTCCCTTGTGGGAGGTTATGAATTTGTCTTACTGCATCTTGCAAATTTAAGTTGAAACAAAATAATCAAGTCCTATTGCTTCACCTTACTCTAGAAACGTAAGCATGCCTAAAAAGCCTGATAATTTAAGGGATGTTGGAAGGGAGAGGGGGCGACAGTAACACAGCATAGTCCTTTCATTTCAAAGGGGTCAACATTCCTTTATATACATGTTCCCTCTCTTTTTGGAAGCTGTTGCAAAATGAACTGAAAAAGCTGCCACTTTCTCTGTCGGCTGGTTCCGTCCACTGAATGTAGGAGTTTTCTACTTAGAGTTTCTAACTGTTGCTTCTTGTAAGACGGGGAAAAGCCTGTTGCTTTTCTAGAATCAGCCACCCAGGAATCAGCTAGATCTACGTGAGCAAAATGCCATTTTTATTCCACTTGTAAAAAAATATTATGGCGGCAGAAATTTATAAATCCTGAATAATTGAAAGAGTAAAACCATTTGAGATTGTATCACTCTATGACTATGAAGGCCTGTTGAATTGTCCTTTCCCCATTTCTTCCTACTGTGTCCGTTTTAATTTTCATAGGCTAAGGGCGGGGTGGGTTTAAGAATTTTTTTCTTTTCCTTTTAGGTTATGTTAGGGAAGAAATAAATATGTCTATAGCTTACTGAATAGGAATAGAATAAAAGGTGTGACTATTTAATTTCTGTATTTTGTAGTTGTAGCGGCTCCTGCTTCAAATAACTTATTTAAATTACTATTTTTAGATGTCTCTGATTGTCGTGCTGGAAAAGAAACTCAATTTTAAAACGTAATGCACAATGAATATTTTCTCATTGGCAAACTGACTTATTATATTCTGTTTACATACATGTTAACACTACAAAGTAACCCAAAACACACTATTTAGAAACACTTTGAGGAATGTAATAATATGTGTACATACACAAATTGTGCCTAATCTACACAAATCCAACCAGACAAATTAGACAATGAATTAGTTTAACAAGTTGTATCATGTAGATTAATAATGATAATATTTTCCTTTTCAATCATTTACTTTGGTATCTTGTAAACATCCACAGAAAATTGATAAAATAGAAGATTTAAAAGCTCAAAAGCAAATGCAGTCTTTGTTGTACCTTGCCATGTAGAGTGCCATGCTTTTCAGAATTTTAAAAAGTATGTGATTCTGTTGGCTATATTGACATACCCCTTTTCAGTTTTTTTAAACTCAATTAAATAGAGAAGTTGCTGCAATCAACAACCACCATAACAAAAAGTTCTGTATAATCAGTTGTTCAACTGAATTCATATATAAGCTCAAAACAAGGATTGACTTTAACTGAAATACCACTGGACATTTCTTCCTGATGATTAAATAATACAGTCTGTTTACTCATGGCAACACGTGTATATGCACTTGATTTTTCAAAAATATTCACCCAGCTGATAAGCCTTTGAAAATACATATTCTACTACAATCCCCATTACCTTTTCACAACAATGTTAGAGACATGAATAGAAAATAGAAACCACTCAAAGCTGGAAAATGATAAACCTTGATTTACTTGTTCTTTCTTGTTTCTCCTTTTAATGAACACTATCAACAGAACCCAAAGTTTATTTTATCTTCTCTCATCTATGACAAAGCATTGAAATAAATAGATTAGAAATAATGCCAAGAAAAATGGAAATAAAGAGTAATGTTTTTAAAATTGAGGGTTCTGTGTAAACACAACTCAGAGGATTAGCCTGCACCCCCAAAAGAGAATTGCTTACTATATGTTGTGATTTTAGATAATATAAATCGGGTTGGAAATCCATGGAAAATAAGACTTATTGCTTATTGCTTTTTGTATTAAGCATGCTTCAGTACCCTGATAGGGAGTAACTTTTGAGTAATTTAATAGAAAATTTTCATCAACATTAAATGACAAGAATATAACAACAAGAATGGACAAGAATATCATAAAACGGTTTTAAGAAAATGCAAGTTGAATCAATTTCTAAAACATTGCTTATATTTATGTTTTTTTCCTTACCATTATTACCCATTCCATGGCTGGGATAAATGAAATAATTGTGCATTAAATTAGTGGATTTGAGAACTAGATTCCATTCATTTTTGTTCTTTTTTTTTTTGCTTCCCCAAGTAAAATATAGTCCCTGATTGGTTTTACATTGTCTACTTTAAAGACTAACATCATATCAAGACTATTTTCTGATTTCTCAATTTGTGAAAATTGTTTTCTTAATTTTCACAAATTAAGAAACAAAAGCAATCTTTACATAGTAAAGAATCTCTACAGTCAAGAATCATTGGTTCTAAGCAGTGAATGCAAAAATTGTGAAGAATAATTCCGATGCAGATAAACATATCTACTTGAGAACAAGACTTTTCATGCAGTAATATTATTGATTAAATTAGAAAGGATTGTTCTTCTGGCATCACGGGATATATTGTTTGCGTGATAGCAACTACATACTGTTACCATTTTCTAAACTGTCATCTTAAGAAACCACCATGATTTCCATTTATGTAGTATAACCTTCAAACCTTGTCTTTTAACAGTTTCTGCCAAGCCATACACACACACACACACACACACACACACACACACACACGTACACACACAGAGGACTGATTAAAGATGAACAGGAGGCAGTCGGAGTAAATGGAGACAAGATCTCCCAGAAATTGTCCTTAACATAACCACTAATATCTGCTACTATAAAGCCAGTAAGACACAGACAGTAGTAGGCAAGTTTTCTCTTCAAACAGTAGTTTGGGGAAACATGATATTAACTGTCTTCTCACAAGTAGTTGAACTCTTGTATTTCAAATTCCAGTGACTTAGCTCTTCCTTCTTATTCAAGAGGTGGATCCTGATTACCAAGTAGGAGTTCCAACTAGGCAGCTCTCTGTACCTAATCTGAAGACACGATGGTCCATATGGCCATCCCTAGAAGACCTTACATCGAATGAGTCCTGACTCAACGCAGGATTCAATCCAAGCTGTTCCCAATATGAGATAGCTATCATAGATTCATTGTCTTTCCTTCCTTCTTGCATGAATGAGTGTAACAGTGAATGCTCTTACAGACATTACAGTGAACAATGATGACAAAAATGAAAATGAACCAATTTTATAAATAATGCTTAAGGAAAAACAAATTTAATTTCCCAAATATCCACTTAAAATTCATTGTTTCTGTTGTTATGGTAGTTATCTTAATATTAGACTCTGGAAACGTCTGGTACATACTTCAATTATATCTCATTACTATCACTATGTGACTCAAAACAGTAACTGCTTGTCAGATTCCCAGTCCCCACATGCATTTCTCTAGGTCAGTGCTTCTCAATCTTTAACATATAGGTGAATCACTCCGGGATCTTATTAAAATGTAAATTCTGAATCAGAGGTGTGGGATGGGGCCTGACTTTCTGCATTTTCCTGGGCAATGCTGATTGCTGGTATGTAGATTGTACTTTGAATATCAAGGGAGTACATTATCCTAAGATGTGGCTTCATTAAGAAATTGGCTGGGTGCAGTGGCCCCCACCAATAATCCCAGCACTTTGGGAGGCTGAGGTGAGCAGATCACTTGAGGTTAGGAGTGTAAGACTAGCCTGGCCAACATGGTGAAACCCCGTGTCTACCAAAAGTATAAAAATTAGCTGGGTGTGATGGCACGTGCCTATAGTCCCAGCTACTCTGGAAACTGAGGCATGAGAATCACTTGAACCTGGGAGGCTGGAGGTTGCAGTGAGCTGAGATCGTGACACTGCACTCCAGCCTGTGCAATAGAGCAAAACAGTCTAAAAAAAAAAAAAAAAAAAAAAAAAAAAAAAAAAAAAAAAAAGAATAAAAAAGAAATGAACATTTTTTTTCCTTTCAAATTTCTTTAGGAATATTATTATTTAAGTTGCAGGTAGCTGTTCTCTAAAGGGAAAGTTAATTCTGTAACTGATGATGATGATGATGATGATGACGACGATGATGATGATGATAAACAACAGGACAAAGGCAGGAGCCTGGAGATGGGACTTGACCTAAACTAATGAATAGTCTTCTTATCTATATTAATACCTGTGAATCAACCAATCTCCAATGATGGCAATGAAAACATTTCCAAGTACAGTAACTCCACAATACTATCTTGTTGCTTTGCAAGGAAACCTATGACTTTTTTCTTCAGGATAAAGAACATTGCAAACTGTTTTTCCACCACTGAGGAGCTAGCAACAAGTTTGTAAAATAGCCTAAACATACTCTTGATGCTGTCAGTAAATTCTCTGAGGTTTTAATAGAATTTCCTTTGCAAACAGAACAAATAGGTGAGTACCACTTAAAAGCAGAAAGAAGTATTAGCTAACATATAAACACATTTTATTCTTATATGAGTAATCACAAAAAGTTTTTCTTTTAGGTTCTGGGTTACAATTTTATAACATCTGGAGAGACTGAGGAAGGAAAATCTTCCCTTTGCCTGTTTGGAGATTTTATATATATATATATATATTCACTCTAAGGCACATTAAAGCAAGCCTATCTAGATTGTTTTAAAGCTGGAGTTTACATTTGAATGCCTGGGATTTTAGGATTGTAGAATCAGATTGGGTACTATAGTGTGAAATACAATGAAAACAAATAGTAACTTACTGAACATTTTCCATGTGTGAGATACGGTTATCAGTGCTTTACATTAATAGTGATTTAATCCTTTACTTAGTGCTATGCAATTCTTACCCCTCCCCACCTCCATTACAGATTGAAACACTGAGTTTGAGAGAGCGAGAGATATTGTTAGGTTAAATAACTTACTCAGAATTTATACAGCTAGTGAATGGCAGAGCCAAAATTTGAAACCAGGCAGCTTGTCTCTAGGGTCTGGCTCCTAACTACTAGACTAGTAAAAAATAGCCTAGGACTTTGAGTGAGTAATTTGGCTTCTCTAGGGTTCTCCTTTGTAAAATGAAGCCAAATTACATAAGCGCTAAAACCCTTTCCAGTTCAAATATCCTATCATAAAAACTTAGATATTTAAAGATTTTAGACTCCGTGAAAATAAAAAATCTCTGTCTCCATCTTACTCCCTTACTAGATTGTCTTAAATACCATATTCTCCTGGTAGGTGAATCAATCACAAGAATTTATTGAGTTCCCACTGAGTGCAAATGATGTAGCCTCCTGGGAACATTGAAATACTGATTGTGTGCAATCTAGGGCCTCTTGAATTATTATTTTAATTAGTCACGTCATCCTCATCCAACTTTTTCTTCCTTAAACACATTCACAAAGACAGCAACAAGAAGCAATGATCTTCAAAATGAGACTGGCCTAATGCCTGGTTTATATTGTACTGAACATTAGAGCCAAGACTAAACTGGAATTATTTCTACGTGGAGCTGTCCATTGTATTTAAACTGGGAATACTGCTCCACCACAACTGAAGTAATAATTTTTTTCAACACTTGTTGTGAAACAGAAAGAAACTGTTATTTTTGAAGATCTGAGCATCCCAAAGGATTTACCCAAACTGCCTAAAATCCTTCCATGAGGTGACTGAGAAATGAGGGGTAAACCCAAGGTGTTTGTCTTATCACTTAATGTCCATTCTTTCAGTTTCTGATGATTTTTGTCTTGGCAGGCCCCCAAATACTTCATAGCACCTTCAAAACACTCATGCACAAACGAAATCTTGCAATATCAAGGAAAGTAAAACATTTCAAAAGAGAAATGAACGGTTCAAATGTTTCCAGTTGGCTTAGGTTTCAGTGAGGGGGCTCAAATGACATAATCATACTTGCAAATCATAGGAGTAAGAATTGGTAGATGTTTATAGTTGACCAAATGTTAGTACATAGTTCATCCATAAACGACATGAGCACTGAAATTATTTTTTCCAAAATGCTTCTGTTTTCAGTCGATCAAGCATTTCATGAAGTTCCTTGACTTCTATCTATTGAAAGGGAAGGACGTTAATAGTAACATTTAACAATCTATTATTCACTACTTGACAGATATGCTTAAGAAAATGTTTACAATGAATTCATATCAGTGGTGAAATCTTACAAAAACAGGCTGTCCACAAGAAAAAAGTGAAAGATTCCTTTTTTTATCTTTAGTGAGCCCTGTTACCCCTTTTAGAGTCCTCAGACTTCATTGCTACTCTTCTACTAAGTGAACCAATATATCTTTTCCTGACTCTCACATCCCCAATAAAATCTGTTGTTGCATTGTGAATTTAAGAATAAAGGATAATTTTCCAATAGCATTGATCCAACTACTCAAGCAAAAAAGAAAATAACAACAACAACAACAACAAAAAAACTAAATATGGTCTCTGCTCTAGTAGAGGTTATAGTCTTTTTTTTTTTTTTTTTTTTTTTTTTTTTTTTTTTTTTTTTTTTTTTTT
>NW_016805471.1:770539-815808 GCF_001698545.2 Rhinopithecus bieti | reverse complement strand
CAGGCGCCCGCCACCTCGCCCGGCTAGTTTTTGTATTTTTTTTTAGTAGAGACGGGGTTTCACCGTGTTCACCAGGATTGTCTCGATCTCCTGACCTTGTGATCCGCCCGTCTCGGCCTCCCAAAGTGCTGGGATTACAGCCTTGAGCCACCGCGCCCGGCCGGTTATAGTCTTTTTTAAAAAAACGAACAAACGATGTAAAGTTTCTAATCTTGAAGTGAAGATTTTCTTTTAGAGGAATGTCTTTTTTGAAAACTATATTTTTGAAAGAAGAACTGTGGATTTGAAACATTCATAGTTATCTTGGTCTATGTGGTAGGTGCTATGATAGAGACATGTATGTATAGGATCCTATGGGAGCACCGGTCTGCAGTTCTAAAGCATGATGAAGGGTTAATGCCTGAAATGAATCTTAGAAAAGAATAGTAGTTAGCAATTGTGTAGAAGTTCTTCTCATTTTCAGCCTATACACATTTCCCCACAAAAGAAAGGGTATATGCATTGGGAGGTGTGCCTGAAAACAGCATGAAGTGTTCTGGGAACTATAGATAATTCCTATTGTGAGAACTTAAAAGGCACAGGGAAGATTATCAAGAGATCAGACGGCATGCTAAAAGCAAGATGTAGGACAATGTTATTGAATGTTCTCATTGTGTAATAATAAACCTTTCTATAAATGTATATTTGTATATGCACTGACAATTTCTGGAAGGATGCACACAAGGAAATAAGTAATAGTGATTACCTTTTGGAAGTGGAACAAGGACCAGAAGTGCACTGCAAAGGAATATTTACTGTCTTTTACATACCCCTTTGAACTCTTGGTTTAAAAAAAATTTTATATGTACATGTCCTCCACTTTTATTTTAAAAAGAGAATTTGTACTACACACTCACATGCAAACAGATAAATAAATGATGCTGGAATATCTATGCTGAGGAAATTGGACCCTAATCCTGAAATGCAGAACGTCTGACAAAGGATTTAACAGGAACTGTGTTTTACATTTTAAGTTTTTGCAGCTATGTGGAGGATGATTTAGAGAAGGCTAAAACTGAGGACAGTGTTAGGAAGCTAAGAGTGTTTCAAGGTCCAGATGAGAGGTGATAGATGCCTGAACTGGTACTTTCCATAGGAATAGACAGAAAAATGATATTCAGAAGCAAATCAGAGGAATTTAGTGACTCTTTGGATGATAGGGATTAGAGACAAAGTGAGCCCTGGATCCCCCCAAGGTTCCATATTAAGTGATTGACATCGGGTATCCATGTGCCTAGGGAGGGAACCCAGGGCCAGGAGTACTACACCATCTCTTTCACTGCTGAAGTGGACACATTTTCAGAAAAAAAAAAAAAAAAAAAAAAAAAAAAAAAAAAAAAAAAAAAAAGAGTATATTATGTGTTATAAGGCACTTGGGGAAGCATTGAGTTAGAATATTGAATATTGACATCAATGAACTATTTCTTCTAAATCTGTTCACAAGTAAGGTGAGCTCTACAGAGATAGATTCTGAAGCCCATAAATGTAGTGATTGAAATGGGCTGGTTAGAGATAGGGAGAAAGGGTGCTGGGCAAAGACAGAATGGAATAGAGTCAACTATAATTATCCCTAGTAATATGGCTTTTTATCTAGGAGGACCTAGACTCTGACAGGATTTACAGCATACTTTTCCTCCAGAGGCGTCATCTTTGTGTTCTGTTTTAGATGCCTTTATAAAACCTTATAGGTAGGGGGAAATAGATGTGTGGGAAACTTACTTACACAGCATCTGGTCTCTTCTCCACTGTATCACAAAAGTGATTCAGAGTTCTTCTGGAACATTGTGCTTCCATGTGAGATTGCATGAAAGCAGTGTGAGTTCTTGTAGAAAGTGTATTTGGTGATGAAATGAGACCTGATATAACAGACAGGGCAAATGAGGTTGACAGCATGCCTTGAGAAATGAAGCTTACCTGCCAGGAAATTAAAAAGTGACTCTCAGGACCTTTGCAAAATAATGGAAACATTTGAATGGCCTGTTGGGTATGATTCTAAACCAGAATTCAACAGAGCACTGTCCCTACAAGTTGGTCTCCTGGAAAGAGGAAATCTATTTAAGCAAAGTCTTATTCACAGATTGTACTATTTCGTTTAGAGAAAGACAGAGAAACAGCTAGAGGAATAGATTCAGATAGAAGACGGCCCTTAGGTAGCTGTTAGCAATCAGCTGTTCCTTTCCTACCTCTACTGAAAAAGAGTATGGTTGAAGGCTCTTCAGATATAACAGGAAAAATTACATGTTAGATGCCTTGACTCTTGTTGCTAAATGGATTAATCAGGGAAGTTGCTAAGAGTGAATCCCATTTGAATGATAGGGTTTATTTGGTATCTTTCCTGAAAGCAGAGAAATAGATTTGTCGAAAGCTTGGGATCTCTGCCTACTCTAGCCCTCCATGACTCATGGAGATATTTTTTCTTAAGGTTTATTATTTTCAAGGAAATGATACACAATTCTCTAGTCAAGGGAAATAGCTTTGTTGTCTCCATGGAGACAGTTCAATGACATTCATTTGGAATCCCACCTGTGTCTAGAACATTTTCTCATGTCAGTGTCCATTATTTCTACCTCCTGCCACCTGCAAACTCTCTCCCACCCAAATGCATCTAGGTCTACTTCAAAACCCACAGGAAATCGTGTATTTTCTATGGAGTCTTTTCTGCAGTCTTACCAGGGAGAATTATACTGGAAAAAGAATACCTGGGGTGTATTAGGAAATCAAGACTCATAAAAGACAAAGACCCAATATAATTTAGGAATCATACATATAAAGGTCTTCCTAACTTGCCTTTATCCCCTCACTATGTAAGCTTTAGGAAGCTTAGAATTACATTCTTTATATTCTCTATTATCACTCCCAGCGTATTTTAGGGACTGAATAATAACATTCACTAGGATTATAAAAGAAAATTTTGAGTCATAAAAATTGTTAGTAAATATAACATTTAGATTTTTAAATTCAGAATTTAATAGTTTCCTTATCAAGTCTACCTTATACTTTCATCTTTATTTTTTTATGTTGACCATAAATCATGAACTGTTTCCATAGAAACAGCTTCATCACATGGCATAGCCAGTTTCACAGACCCAGAATCACTTCATGACAAATATCAATGCATGTATGTGTATGTGTACAGTATGTATATATAATATATGTAATATGTGTGTGTATGTGCACTATATATATATAGTCTGATTTAAAAAATAATCACTACTTTTCATTTTCCAAATGTCATCTTACTGGCACATGGACTGTCACATATTTCTAGACACAGGTAATAAGTTGTTAAGGAATAACTTGACTGATGACTACAAAGTGAATGACATTTAAAAGAAGAAAATCAAAATAAAAGGTAGCATATGAAAAGGGGCCTTTTAGCCAATCTGTAGAGGTTTTTAAATGAGAAAAGTTATATTTTAAAAGATAAGCAAAGACTTAATCAAACATAAAAGTAAAAAGTTAAAATTATGTCTAATCCACCAATATATATGCATGTAATATATATCTACCCAAATCGTTTTTTTTTTTTTAATTTTTTATTATACTTTAAGTTCTAGGGTACATGTGCATAACGTGCAGGTTTGTTACATATGTATACTTGTGCCATGTTGGTGTGCTGCACCCATCAACTCGTCAGCACCCATCAATTCCTCATTTATATCAGGTATAACTCCCAATGCAATCCCTCCCCCCTACCCCCTCCCCATGATAGGCCCCAGTGCGTGATGTTCCCCTTCCCGAGTCCAAGTGATGTCATTGTTCAGTTCCCACCTATGAGTGAGAACATGCGGTGTTTGGTTTTCTGTTCTTGTGCTAGTTTGCTAAGAATGATGGTTTCCAGCTGCATCCATGTCCCTACAAAGGACGCAAACTCATCCTTTTTTATGGCTGCATAGTATTCCATGGTGTATATGTGCCACATTTTCTTAATCCAGTCTGTCACAGATGGACATTTGGGTTGATTCCAAGTCTTTGCTATTGTGAATAGTGCCGCAATAAACATACGTGTGCATGTGTCTTTGTAGTAGAATAATTTATAATCCTTTGGGTATATACCCAGTAGTGGGATGGCTGGGTCATATGGTACATCTAGTTCTAGATCCTTGAGGAATTGCCATACTGTTTTCCATAATGGTTGAACTAGTTTACAATCCCACCAACAGTGTAAAAGTGTTCCTATTTCTCCACATCCTCTCCAACACCTGTTGTTTCCTGACTTCTTAATGATTGCCATTCTAACTGGTGTGAGATGGTATCTCATTGTGGTTTTGATTTGCATTTCTCTGATGGCGAGTGATGATGAGCATTTTTTCATGTGTCTGTTGGCTGTATGAATGTCTTCTTTTGAGAAATGTCTGTTCATATCCTTTGCCCACTTTTTGATGGGGTTGTTTGTTTTTTTCTTGTATATTTGTTTGAGTTCTTTGTAGATTCTGGATATTAGCCCTTTGTCAGATGAGTAGATTGCAAAAATTTTCTCCCATTCTGTAGGTTGCCTGTTCACTCTGATGGTAGTTTCTTTTGCTGTGCAGAAGCTCCATGGGCATGGGCAAGGACTTCATGTCTAAAACACCAAAAGCAACGGCAGCAAAAGAAAAATTGACAAATGGGATCTAATTATCTACCCAAATCTTTTATCTATCTAGTCATTTTGTATGTATACAAAATTATATATATACCTCATGTATACGTAATTGTATCCTTGCTGCTACATGATATGTTTAAAAATGTCAACTTTTGTCTGAAATCTCCACATTCACACAGTAATTTGTTGTAACCAGTAAATGTGGTAAATCAACTACTACATTAAATGGTGGTGAAGATTTCTTACCACTGACATCAATCACCACCTCTCTTTCTCTTCCCTGCCCTCCTCCCCTGCCCCCGTTTAGCATGTCCTAAAGAAATAATTGGGGAAATAAAAATCCCAAGCCAACTATTGAGTTGAGGCTGATGAGCAGAGAGAAGGAAGATTCACTAGAAAGGTTAATATTGGCCAACTGAAAACTTCTCTCTTCATGTGGGGAAAACTGATCTTTAGAAGTGTTGAAGTTGGGAATGAAAGGAAGACAGGACAAAAAAATTGGAAAGTAGGATATATTCACAAAACTGGAAAAATGGATTCAGTCCTTGGCAGGTTATTGGTGTCTGTCTCTTATACCTATGTAAACGTCACTTTGGGAAACACCCCACAAGCTATGTTGCGTAAAGTTTGGAAGGAATTTCATAACGTGGTTCTCTGAAATTGTGGAAAGGAATGACTTTCAGGATTTTACAGGATGGCATCTGTTCTACTGTGTTTAAAATCACTGTTAGCAGACATAAATTTAACTTGATGAATTATGTGTGTGCATAGTCACTGTTCTGCTGTTCCACATTTTAAAGAATTTATACAGTACCTTTAGTTCTGCAAAACGGACAGAGATATGAGCCAAAACCAAACAAAGGAGTTGCCTTTAGTCTTTTTCAATGAACTTATCCTGTTCAAGTTCACTGAGTGGAGCTTGGTTGTTGAAACAAAATATGGGATCCTATTTGTACAATAACTAGTGAGCACCTGCAGAAGGGGATTTCAGAATAACTGGAAAGCTACCTCCTTGAAATGTCATTATTAGAACTTGATGTATTCAGCTTTCATTCCTGCAGAAATGTAGCTAGCCTTGAGAGAGTAAAACATAATGGTAGTCTTCAATTACTGTTTTTATATCAGAGTGTGAATGAATGGTTGCATGAGAGAACAGGTTTGCTTATAGACAGATATTAGAAAACAGAAAAAGGAGAAAGAAGAAGCTGGAGTTATTTCATACATTTTCCCAGAATTGGCGATTTCCTGAATTTGGGGGCTGATATGAACCAGGTAGAAAGAGTGGCCAAGGTGTGCTGAGACAGCGTCTGTGTTGCCTACACTGATCTTCTGCATTTGAAAAGCATTTTGCTTGATCTGACAGTGATGCCTAATAATTTGTAGCCCGAGATGTGAAATCAACAACTCTAACTCCATTCTTTGGTTGTGTAACATCTGTGTTAATGAGCAAGATGACAATAATATTTTGTTGTTTTAATAATTAGTCTCATAGTTAAAATCAGTGTCCAGTGGGCAGTACACACCAACAATCTTTTAAGTCCAGACACTTTGTCTGGAGTGTATAGTTTTGGTTTTACCCTTGAAGTACCTTTCCCTTGAACATGTTTCTGTCAGGCTATATTTGAACAATTTTAAATCACTTTAAGATGTCAGGATGATGTTGTATCCTACTTTATACTCTCAAATATAAATCTTGTGATTTACTTAATCTCTTTGACTCTCAGTTTCATGTAAAATGAAAACATGAATTTCTGCTTTACCTGTTTCAGAGAGCTGTGAGTGTCAAAAGAGATATGTACAAATATAATCTCTGGTATAAGTTATGTGTAAAATCTACAATAGTATAATTGTTAAGTGCTGCTATTTTTTATTTTATGTTTATCTCTCAGACTTATAATTCATTTCTCCCTCTTGAATGCCAAGACACCAGGGGTAACATTAATTCACATTATGCATAGTCAGATATAATAAATATAATATTTTTGTTTGCTATTGGGGTTTTCATCATGCAGTTGAAATTCATATTACATCTAATTGTGAAATTTCTTTGTGAGAACTGACAAAAATATCAAAATAGCTTTCCCCATCTTCCCTCCTGATAATTGTTTCTCACTCTAAGAAGGAGCAGAACCATGTTACCACTCAAACTTAAACAAAATTTCAATCTGTATATGGTCCTTCCATACCTCTCTAAATGTCATATTTTGTGATACTCTCTTTATATGAGGAGGAAATAACATGTGTCGCTTTACAAGGACTTAGCCTAAGGGTTAGGGCTCTGAGATTGACTTCTTGCTTTTTAAGTTACAGCTCCTCTACTTACAAGATCTGTTATATTGGCATTAATTAACTCTAGAGTGGCTATGTAAGTCATTGACGAAACATACACCTTTGAGAATGAAAATGGGCACTATTAATAATTACCCATGGACAACAAGTATAAAACAACACTGTCCTAGGAAACCCAGGATTTACAATTAACTTTTGCCACTCAAAGCCTGAATTTCTCTTTAAAATGGAAAAAAATGAAATTTTCTTCTTAGGTTATTGAAGGCTAAATGAGATAATGTGTACAAATATTTTAGCATAGTTCCCTGACCCTGAATAGGTACTTGGGGAAAAAAATTGGTCATTTTAAAACATAGTATTCTCCTTTATTAAATCCATCATCATCATCATCATCATCATCATCATCATCATCATTATCATCATCAGTCCATTTTGGTTGATATAACAGAGTATCATAGACTGGAAAGCTTATACAAAAAAGACATTTATCTCTCAGTTCTGGAGGATGGGAAATCCAAGATCAAGACACTGACAGATTCTGTGTCTGTTGAGGGGCTACTGCTTGGTTCAAAGACAGCCTTCACATGGTGTCCTTACATGGTGGAAAGTGGTGAGGGAGTTTACTGGAGCCTCTTTCCTAAGGGCTTATTTATAAGGGTTTTGCTCCCACAACCTAATAACCTCCCAAAGACGTCACCTCCAAATATTGTTACATCAGAGATTAAGTTTTGGCATGTGACTTTTGTGGGGAACACACATTCAATCTACAACAATCATTATCATCATCATCATCCTATTTATTCAACATTTACACCGTAATCAGGCAGTGTTATGAGAGCTTAATATGGTTTGGCTCTATGTCCCCACTCAAATCTCACCTTGAATTTTAGTTCCCACAATCCCCATGTGTTGTGGGAGGGACCCAGTGGGAAGTGATTGAATCATAGGGGCAGTTTCCTCTATGCTGTTCTCATGATAGTGAGTGAGTTCTCATGAGATCTGATGGTTTTATAAGCATCTGGCACTTCCCCTGCTGGCACTTCTCTCTCTAGCCACTCTGTGAAGAGGTGCCCTCCACCATGATTGTACATTTCCTGAGGCCTCCCCAGCCATGTGGAACTGTGAGTCAATTAAATTTCTTTCCTTATAAATTACCCAGTCTCAGATATTTCTTCATTGCAGGGTGAGGACGGACTAATACAGTGCTTCATATATAAATATCAACAATAAAATTATAGTCAGTGAGATAAAAAGAGTTTTTACACTAAAGTTTGTAGATAAACAAACAAAAATATTATTTATCAGTTCACTTCTGCTTAACAAGTGCTTAGTAAAAGCAAAGGTACTTGGTAGGAACTGTGAAAGGTTATTAAAAATTGTAGGGTTTACTTTATTCTTTAAGGAACATCCAAAAATCTCACTGAGAAGGTAAGTTATGAAAAGATAACTGTCTACATGAAGTCATAACTGACCATGAATGGCACCATAAAAGGTCCTGAATATGAGATCACATTGGCCCTGAAGATGAGATCTCATGACATAGCAGAGAAAGTGCAATCAAGCTGAGATGTGCAGGAGAAGAATAATCTAGGTTGGAAGGTAATTGATATTCCAGGTAGGGAAAATAGTATTAAGAAAGCTGTAACAATACCAAAGACATGGAATCAACCTAAATGCCTGTCAATGATAGACTGGATAAAGAAAATGTGGTACATATACACTGTGGAATACTATGCAGCCTTAAAAAAGAATGAGATCATGTCCTTTCAAGGACACGGATTGAGCTAGAGGCCTTTATCCTTAACAAAGTAACACAGGAACAGAAAACCAAATACAGCATGTTTTCACTTATAAGTGCCAGCTAAATGATGAAAATACATGAACACATAGAGGGGAACGACACGCACTGGAGCCTATCAGAAGTTGGAGGGTGGGAGGAGGGAGAGGATCAGGAAAAACAACTAATGGATACTAGGCTTAATACCTGGGTGATGAAAATAATCTGTACAAAAAAATCCCCTGGACACAAGTTTAGCTATGTAAGAAACTTTCACATGTACCCCTCTGAACGTAAAATAAAAGTTAAAAAAATTAAACAGTTTTCCAAAAATAATAAATAAATAAAAAATCTGTAGCAGTAAGATTACCAAGGATATTCAAAATGACAGGGAGATTCACATGACTCTTCAGGTTGGAAAAATAATCCTGGAGTCCTGATAATGATAATACAAAATAAACACATCTACAAAGCAAGTACTATTCTAACCACTTTGTGAATATTAACCTACTTAATCTATAAAGCAACCATATGAAGTACATATCATTATTATCCCTATTTTACAGATATGTAAACTGAGATATAAAAAAAGTAACTTCCCCAAAGTTATATAACAAGTAAGTGATAGAGCTGTGATTTGAACCCAGATAAATAGCTTCAGAGTCTATGTATGGTAATTAGGTCACTACATCAGTTAGATCACAAAACATCATTATTTCTAGTAACATTTAAACACAGAAAAATTTCAGAGATTTAGGGAATATGGCTAATACTAGAAATTGGGTCTTAGGAGGAAATGCATTAGCAATTGATATTATTTATTCCTGAGTTAGACTTTATAAAAGTAAGGAGTATTTTGATTAATGTCTTCAGATTTATGAAATGTTTGATCTATTTGCTGATTTAATTCATATTGGATCTACTGTATGCAAGGTAAAAAGTGCTATTAATCAGAAACAGGAAGAGATAATGATTTTGTCTTCCCTCTGAGACAATCTTAACTTGAGAAGGAAGTGAAGTTTAAATTGGACATAAGGAAGAGCATCTTGACTGTAACGAGTGAGAAGATGCTGGAAGGAACTACTAACAGTAGTTGGAAAGTGTACATCCTTAGAAAGCTTCCGAACAAAAAAAGATAATTATATCTGTCCTACTTGGCTTAGATGGCTGTTCTGTCCAAAGGCAAGAGGGTGAGACCAGAAAGTTAATTTCTCTTAACATCTTTCCTGATGGAAAATTTTGAGGTTCAAACACTTTTACTTTACAAATTACAAATGATCCATCATATCTTCAAAAATCCCCACATTGTAATCATCTTTTTAGTGTATACACTTGAGGATTGATTTATTCAATCATAACCACACATTCAGAGACAATGACAGGGCCCTGGACTAGGCCATTATGAATTAAGTCACGCTTCTTGCAACGACTGACTTGTGACCTTTACAGTGCACAATACTCAAACTGTTATCTCAGAAAAAGCTGCCATGTCACTGAACTTCAGAGTAATTAATGAAAACAAGACACAGCAGATGTTAAATTACCAAATGTCAGGAGTCTTTTTGCTATGAGGACTTCTTGAAGACAATGACCACACCTCATATGTGCTTGATAAGAGCCTTACACATAGAGCAGGATGAATAAAATTGTGTTCAATTTAAGCCTGATGCATTCAATTCAAGTCTATCTGTACTTCTGTATTTAGATCAGGAAAAAAGATAACCCATAATGCTAAGAATAAAAATAGTTGTTAAGATGTAATGAATGCATGTCATGTATCAGGTACCAGGATAAATACTTTATATCAGTTTTTACAAGAGTCACCTGAGATAGGAATATTTAATATCCTTATTTCACAGATAAAGAACAGAGCCCAGAAAGGTTGATTTATAACAGAGCTGGGTTTAAAGTTCAGGGCTGTCTGACTTCAGACTTTTAACCCCCTTTTTCATTTTATCCAATAATAATTTCTTTCCCCTTTAGAGTTTCCTCTAGTCTGAATTCTGTCATTAAAAACAGATCTTTTATTATTTCTCTAAATGAATGGATAGGCAAAATCCTACCCAAACCATTGAGTTCTGAATTTCAGGCCTCAAAACAAGCCATAAGGAAGGAAAGTGGTTGCTGTTCTTGCTCTAGTTCTTACCTAGGGTTACTGTCATAGACAGAGCCTTTCCTCTTAATCTTTTCATGACAAGAAAAAAAAAAAAATAGAACTCTCTCCAGAGGAGGGAATTTTTCGGTGCAAATCCAAGTTTTTGTTGCTCCCTCCATTGGCATCCATGTAGTGGTTCATAAAGGAGGCAACACAATAGTTTTCCAGTCAGGTTTGCTAGCAGGGGTAATTTGTTTGTTTGAGTCCAAGATGAAGACCTGAATAATCCAAAGTCATTTGTTACTTTTTAATTCACAAGATTCCTGCCAATGGAAAGACAGAACTGCACTCTACTCCAGGATTCTCTAATGGAGCCGCACATCAAAAACAGGAGGGGAGAAGCGTGCCAACTGTTTCTTGAGGGGAGAATACAGAGGCTAATCAGATGACCCACTTTTGGGTAAAGAAAGACAGAAAGACCCAGGTATATTTAGCTCTTCTGAATTCTCCCAGTGAACACTGAGAGAGAAATCAAATAGTAATATGTAAAGGTCAGATCATTTCATCACTGTCCTTTCAGAACAGGGAAATTACATTATGAAATGCAAATGGCATCCGAGGTTAAAATAGCAAGTTATTATTACCACATAGCTTACAGGAGGTATTTTTCATTTTCCTGTCTCGCGTAGGAATATCGTCTTTATTTTTTTAAAAATCGTGGTTTCTTTTGGCTTGATCTAAATGAAGGCAATAGAAATATTTAGCTTGATTCTACAGAAACAAAAAAACAAAAGGGTTTACTGAAGATGAACAGTATATTTATAAAGTAGAAGACAGTCACAGAACACAGCTTAGGAAAAGCAGCTATCTTGAAATAAATAAACTGTTATTTCTGTACTTCAAAAATACAGAGTTAGGCTGTTTGAAAGATCACTAAATTCTGCTGCTGCCATTACAGTCTTTCACGTTCACTCTTTTTGGTAGATCATAAGTAAGGCATGGTATTACTACTCACTCATATAGATCTTGCTGTATTTGTTCATCTCTCTCAGCTAAAGAATAATATGTTCTCTTAGGTGTAGGTTGGGAGTTTAGCAAGCAAATGCTTAACTATGTATATGCTATCAGTATAACCAGGAAAACACATTTGGATATTCATGTTGTCCCATGCACATTCAGGCACACACAGGTCAGGTCAATTCAGAATTTTATTGCCTTTGTTTCAAGGGTGTTGCTAAGTTCCTAGGGTGGGAGGTGGGTGCAGCACAAAGTGAACTTCAAGAGTTACCAGTTAGGCATAATGCATTGTGGATTTCACTGAGGTATGAAAATACGTAATTTCAGAGTGACTTTATAATTGAAATCATCAGACCAGTACATCATTTTGTAAGTTCAAAATCCATTTAATTTCTAATTTTATTGGAGAGTTAGTAGAAAGGAAATACTGTCAGGCAGCAAATATATATATGTGTGGTGTGTATATATATATAATATATATATATATATATATTTTTTTTTTCTTTTGAGAGCTGCTTGTTAGAAGTTCCCAAGAAGCATTTTGGAAATTTCAGGTGCAAAGGGGGAAGTAAATGCCAATGCAAACAGTTGAAGGAAGCAAAGAATAATTTTGATGAATAAGAATTTATAAATACCTGCTTACCATTTTTGTTGGATACCTGCTTTGCAAATGGCTTGCTATAAGTAGACATGCAACACTGTGAGATAGACTATTTTTTCCTGGACTTTCCCCCTTGCATTCAGGAGTGAATTGACAACAAATGTTCAGCTCCATCTCCCAACTCCACATAAATAAGAGAAAAACTTCAATCATAAATTCAATTTCAATATTACTGATGTTTCCTCTCTTGTCTTCCATTTTTCCATTCCTTCCACTCTCTTTTTCCATATGGTTCCTTAACTGACAAGTAATGGAGGCTCATCTAGCTACCATCTGTTCTAGAAAAGCAGCATGATGAGAAATGAATGGGTTATTACTGGGCCCACCCTGGGTCCTGGCTTGGGTTTCGTGTGTGCCCTTGCTGTTAATTTTCTTGTCTCTGTGTTGGGTCAAGAAAAATGCCATTTAAACTCATCAAAACTGCTTCTTCTTCCTCAGGAAGAGGGCATAGTTTATGTCAGTAGAAAAATAAATCCTTGGGCTACCGCTTCTAACTCCCTGAGACTGGCAGGAAGGAGGAAAAAAAAAAAAAAATAGGGATTTCAGAGGCTCTGCCAGTTTCACAGTGCAAATGGGCAAGATCCAGAATAACTGGTCCTTTGTTTCAGGGAAATGTTAATGAGCCTTTGGGAATGCAAAATTATGTTTAGAGCTAAGAAGGGAAGAAGGGCTAAAATTTTCTGCTTAATAGTATAAAGAAAGTTGAAAGCAGAATAGAAAATAGAGAACCGGAGAGAAGAGGCAGATTGGAGACAAACAAAATTGAGAAACTAGACCTTAAAGAGGTTGAAGTTCTTAGCAAGTATTTATTTCTCAGTGTTGACTAACAGAAGAACTTAAAAACAGGGATGCTTTCATTTGATTATATGTTAGTTTTCATTGCAGTGTTGTAAAACATCACTGCTTTTCTACTTCCTCATAAAGGCTTTTATTCGTAATGCTTTGTTGGAATGTTTTTTGGGAATTCTGAGTTCCACATCTGGGTCAGCATTGAGTATAGGGAAGAGAAGAACCATGTATTTAAGACCAGAATGGTAGTAAGAGTTCAGAAGAAACAATAAGAGCCAAAGGCAACCAGGAAAACATATTTGGATATTCACAAAATCCCAGGGAAACCACTGGACTTTTAATAGTAGACGGTAAAGGCCTCAGGTTAATTTATTTCAGTCTCAAAGAAAGTCAGCCAACTAGTAGTTATATATAAAGCATGATTAAGGCTAAGCACCGTGGCTCACGCCTATAATCCCAGCACTTTGGGAGGCTGAGGTGGGCAGATCACTTGAGACCAGGAGTTCAAGACGAGCCTGGCCAATATGGTGACAGCCCGTCTCTACTAAAAATACAAAAATCAGCAGGGTGTGGTATCACACACCTGTAATTTCAGCTACATGGGAGGCTGAGGCAGAATCTGCTTGAACCCAGGAGGTGGAGGTTGAAGTGAGCCGAGATTGTGCCATTGCACCCCAGCCTGGGTGACAGAGTGAGACCCTGTCTCAAAAAATAAATAAATAAGATAAAGTATGATTATAACCAGCATATAGGAAGCAGAAGACCTGCCACCTTAGGTGCTGAAGAAACTTGAGTTCTCCCCTTTTTTCACTGAAGCAGTATGGAGGCCACATGTCACTACTGGAAAGGAACATGAGAAAGATGTGAGTTAAGACTACTGAGGAACAAGGGCATGACAGCAAGGCATAATCATTGTTTCCTCTCCTGATTTCCTATAGGATCTCCCGCTGAGGCTGCAAACTCAAGGATGAATATTATCAATGTGATACACACACACACAAACACGCATTCAGGCAAGGGGGAGAGGTAATTCAGTTCCCATACATACCACATGCACAATTACTTACAAGCATATGGCTATCAATTTAAAGTGGTTTTGCATACAGACTCAGAAGTACAGAGCTAGCATATCCACGGTATGCCTTAAGACCCATTTGTACTGTGGCCTTTTAAATATGGTAGATGGTGGAGTCCAAGAATTCAAGATCAATGCTGTAAATTTCTCAGGGGCACAAACCCTGTTGTCTTTTTGCTGGCTCTGCTGATCCATCTGTTTATATCTAGTGCTGTCTGACTTTCTGTTCAGTTCTCTCATTTTCCTCCCTGACTGTAGCATATGCATCTTTCTGTCAATGTATCCATTGCTTTGTGGATTAGCTTCTGAAGCATCCAATGGATCTAAAAACCAAAAGAAGGCAACAGAAAGAAAAAAATAGAGAGCGAGCAAGCAAGCTGCAGCTAGTGTAAGTTTAGTGCTTGCAGTTAATTCTGGTGGAAATCAGAGAAGAAATTAAAATGTGAGAAAAAAAGGAGGAGTAGAATGAGGCACTGTTGCAGGCTGGGTTCTCCTGAGACACTGAGATGAATATTTGTGATTCTTGGGATGTTTATTGGAAAATGCTGTTTGGAACAACTCCCGTGGGGCACTGAGGGCAACAGCATTACGCAAGGGGAGAGGTGAAATGTTGAAGTTGAATCAAGATGTCATTGCCACAGATGTGTAACTAACCCCAAGAGGAGCTCTGGAGCAAGAATGACCCTTCAGAATTATCTGTAATTCAAACATGGGTCTTTGTCTTAGTCTGATCAGGCTGCTATACCAAAATTATGATAGGCTCTGTGGCTATCAACAACAGAAATTTATTTTTTTCACAATTCTGGAGACTGGGAAGGCCAAGATGAAGGCACCAGCAGGTCTGGTGTCTGGTGAGGTCCTACTTCTTAGTTCATAGACAACCTTTTCCTCACTGTGTTCTCTCAAGGCAAAAAATGGTGGGGTAGCTCTCTAGGGTCAGGGACCCAGGAGAGGTACCTTAGTTATATCTATACCTCAGTTATATCTGTATGTATGTGTGTGTGTATATATATATATGACTTTTAATCTCATTCATGAATACTCTGTCTTCATTACCTAATCATCTCCCCAAATCCCCACCTTCTAATGCCATCACATTGAGGGTTAGGATTCCAACATACGAATTTTGAGAGGACATAAACATTCAGCTATAGCAGTCTTTGTATCCCACCTGGATTCTGCCACCCAACATTAGCCAACCATGTGATGTGGGCTGTCACTGGGAAGAAGGTGTGACCATGGGTGACAAAGTTCTTTTCAACTATGGCATATCTAGAGAGTGACCTAGTTGAGAGATGTCAGCCACCACTCCCAGCAACTGGAAAAATGAATGGGTTCTGAAAAGGGTGTGAGATCTGGGCTGAGTGTCACAGCATCCCCCTATTACCCATAAGGTAAGAAACACAGCTAAAATTACTGGCCTGAAGAGACTCTCCCTCAGAGCTCTGGGGAATTTTGTCTGATACTATTCACTGATTGTTGCACATGCATTGCTTTTGTCCTTTACCTAAAGTCTAAATTCTTTAAATACCAGGATCACATTTTACATACTTTTCCTATCCTTTAATAATTTCTTTAGATGAGTAGCTGGCTAAATCTAAAATTGACTTTTAAAAAAACAAGCTCAATACCTGTATAATATGATAGTAAAAAAAGAGTATATTCTCCATAATTTAAGAAGATGTAAATAACCACTCATTTACTAAGTTTTTTTTTCTGACATATCTGCATATAAATGGGTCCTGAGTGGTCTAATATTGATGACCTTGAACAATTGCAGGCAGAACCTTGAACACTCAAAGAGGGGAAGGGAGACCAGGAGAATGTATGAAAGTCGAGAGTCTAGGTACTTCAGTGGAAAGAGCCCTCAACCACAGTCTGAAGAACGGCTTCTGTTTCTGGCTATACTGGTGCTTGACACGTGATCTTCTAAAAATCACTTGAACTCTCTTAGACTCACTTCTTTTTTCATGTAATTAGAGATAATGATGTCTGCTTTACCTTCATGAATAGCAGCAGGTGTTGGACTGAAGGACTCTAATGAAGATCAATGGGTAATGCCTACCTGATATTTTTGAGGTCTACAAAGCAATTCAAAAGAGTAGTTGCATTATTACTATTATTATTACTTTATGGGCAACATTTTCTTTTTTGAGATGGAGTCTTGCTCTGTTGCCCAGGCTGGAGTGCAGTGGCATGGTCTCGGCTCACTGCAACCTCTGCCTCCCCAGGTTCAAGCAATTCTCCTGCCTCAGCCTCCTGAGTAGCTGGAATTACAGGCTCCCGCCACCATGCCCAGCTAATTTTTTGTATTTTTAGCAGAGATGGGGTTTCACCATGTTGGTCAGGCTGGTCTCAAACTCCTGACCTCAGGTAATCCATCCACCTCTGCCTCCCAAAGTGCTGGGATTGCAGGCGTAAGCCACCGCACCCAGCCACCTTATGAACAACATTTTTTAAAGTTATCATTTCATAAGTCATATTGTCTTTAGTAACGCAAAGGTGACTCAGTTATTTTTAAAACTCATAACCACAATAGAAGACATAGACTTTCTCCATTATGGCAGAACCTGAACTGTTACATTGGCTTCTAGATTATTTATTCTTACAGTTGGAGGTAGGGTAAGTAAGATGATCTCAAATATATTCAGTTTCTAAAACTCATAAACATTTATCTTTCAAATCAACATTCCTATCAACCAGGGAGAATGAGACATTGCTACTTCTTATGTCTCTTTAACAAAGTAATTTAATTGTTTGTCGAAAGAAAGGTACTCTAGATGCATATGTAGCATAGAATCTTGAATAGAGATGGTTTGGAAGAATTTCAAAATGTTCAGGGAAGAAAGGTTAACCTCAAACAAAAAAATGAATAATTTCAGACTGCCAAACTTAATTATGGGTTGGAATTAAATGTTCTCCATTAATGCAGTTATTTTTTGAGTTGAGATTGAAGGAGCTCGGTAGTGGGCTTTTTAATTACCTGTTTTGGTGTAGAAGGCACTCAAGTGGTAACCGAGCAGGCACCATTTACATGAGCATGCACTTTGTCTACATATTGTTCAGAATGTTAATTACATTCCACAAACAGAATGACTTATTTTCTGCTAGTCTGAAGTTAAACAGGTCCCACCATAGCAGAGATGGAGCTACTGGGTGAGAGGCAAGATGTCTCACTTGACAGCTGGGCTTTATTGCTAGGGCCCAAATGGACCCATTTGCCATGAGTTAGGAAAATTCTCAGCCGGAGATTAGGAAACATTGAGCAAAGTTGTTTTTCCACTTCTACTCTCTTGTGTTTAGACTTTGCCCTTCCCATCCTTTGGGCACCTTGTATGTTCATGTGCTTGATAGCTACTTCCTAAATAAAGAAAAAATAAAAGCCTGCTTTCAAGATTGGACATGAAACCTATTTTTTAATCATATTCAGTCCACTGATGAGGCTTATTATGTGACTCTTCTCAAGGAACATTGGCTCTTACAAAATGCAAAGACTTATGTACAATAATATGTTTTTAATAGTGAACTTTTAGCATTAGTAAGTCCTAAACCAAGGTTAAATCATCAATGAATATGTGTTAAGTATCTTCTATTGAAATGGTATCTATTACACCTTGCTGATACATCTAAATTTCAATTCTTGTTCTATTAATGACTCAGGCTGGGAAAAAATGGTAGCATACTTTCTATTCCATTTATGTCCTGCCCTCATTGAAAAATAGACCATAAGCTGAATAGGAATAATGTTACAGAATAATAGCAAAAACTGTCCTTTCAGAGGTCTTTTAATCTGTCTCATTTTTTCCTGGTAGAGAACATTTAAAATCAGTATTTTCACCTTCTTTCTTCTTTAAGGAAGCCACCCTCTCCGACCCAGATTAGAAGGCATTTGTTCAATATCACTGCTTCTGTTTCACTCTTGAGTTTGCCTGGACTGATAGGTACTGTATTTCCCAACATTTCATAGCAAGGTTTGTGGTAGGACTTCTCAGGTCTTAACATGTCAAGGATTAAATGAGATAGGGTGGTGGCTCGGGTCACATATAAAGGTAGCATGCTAGGCAATCGTTTTTTCCTCTACTTTAATCATCAAAGTCAAACATGAGTGAGAAGAAAAACCGGAGAAATACACCTACAAATAGACAAATTGGTTGGGAATCCATGCCCTGAAAGACTCAAGCCTGGGCCTGAATTGGTGGGAGAGAAAGTTGCTGTTCAAAAATTAATTCACAGAAGGGCTACAAAAAAAAAAAAGGAAGGATGTGAGCTGACATTATGATATGATCTTTACCAAATATTCACTGGATGAAACAAACAGGGAAAGGATAGATGAGCGAAAAAGACAGGAAGAGATTGTTATTGAGAAATCGTCCATATCGTCCATAAGGCAGCTGGCAGCTGTGGCTCACGCCTGTAATCCCAGCACTTTGGGAGGCCGAGGCAGGCAGATCACGAGGTCAGAAGTTTGAGACCAGCCTGCTCAACATGATGAAACCCCGTCTCTACTAAAAATACAAAAATTAGCTGGGCATGGTGGCATACCTCTGTAATCCCAACTACTCAGGAGGCTGAGGCAGGAGAATTGCTTGACCCTGGGAGACGAGGTTGCAGTGAGCCAAAATTGTGCCAGTGTACTCCAGCCTGGACGACAGAGCGAGACTCCGTCTCAAAAAACAAACAAACAAACAGGCAAACCATAAAGCATGGTCTCTAAATGCAATTCTCTGGTCTATATTTACATTACCACTCACTATAAGTAAGAGACTAAATGAACTGAGGAATCTAGACCCCTTTCATTGTATTTCTGCTGAGCATTCAGTCTTGTAAAAAAGGACCTGGTTCCTTTAATAATCTTGGCCCACAGAGTGTTTTATTGAACAGCAGACATTTGTGAGTTTTTATACAATATGATTCATTGAATTTTGATTAATATTATTACTTAAAAGAATTTCCCTAGTGAATTGAAGTTAGATGCAAAACGAAGAATTAAATATAAAAATCTCACACAAAATTAGAAACCATCAGAAGAGAACCTGAATAGGACAATTCTAGCGCATTTGGTGTTTAGGCTAAAGATGAGTTCTTTTACACAGGAACAAACTGGATTTTTTTTTTAAGTAGCTTATCCCTGTGCACATGCAGTACAACTGAAGTCCAATGAACAGTAAGCTTAGTTATTGTGATCTGTCAATGTCTCCTGCTCCCACCCTGGCTAACTACATAACAAGGAACTTTCCAGAATAGATTCACATTTTCTCCTCATCTCTTAGAATTAGCTGCAAGTGCGTCTGAAACTGGATGTAAGAGGAGTGTGTACATTTTGTGAAAATATGAACTGCAATCTCGTAATGGCCTAATCCAGCAAAATCCAATCACCAACATGGAATAGTCACTAGTGTTGAAGCATGCATGAATTTTTACACAAGTATACTACCTCACAAATATATTATGCAGTATAGAACGGACAGAAGTGTGGTAAAGTTTGTTCCTGATAGGGAATGACTTCAGTTATGGTAGGAAAGTGACAAAATAGCAGTAAACAGCCAAACTCTGAGCAAGAGCCTGAAGTCTGCAGACCACAAAATGCCTAGCATGGGTTTTTCATGAGAATAAGCAATAGTAAAATCTACCACCTGAAGAGGCTGCACAGAGTTGTGAGAGACAGGTGATTCATTCAAAACATAATTTTAAATAGCCTGTGAGGTTAAAGAAGGTCAAGGATTCATGAGATGCTGATAGTACCTAGAGTTTCTATTTAGAGAACAAAGCATTCATTTCTGTGCAGAAGGGTCCATTATCATTCAAAAAGCTCTTATTAATCACTGACCTGTAGAAAGAGGCAGGTTCATTGAATAAATAAGCAAATAGATTGGAAAAAGTCTGTATGGTTTCCATAAATGGAAATCATGCCTGATTAAACAACCTGAATTCTCTCAGGCATAAACAGATCTTTTAAAAGAATAAACAAATGCCTTATAGACAAGAAACTACCAGTGGAAGTAACTTAATTAGACATGCAGAAAGCCTTGAACAAGGTAGGGCCTCATGAGGTATGTCACTAGAGGTACTCTCAAAACACTGGATATCCATGCCTCCAGGCTTTTGGGGGATGTGATTCACATGGCAGGTGGGATATTAGATTACCCAGGAATGTTTAAACTGTGCCCCATTGGATTTCCGCAGAGGTGCCCTGGGGGAAATACAGGCTGAGGGAGCTGTTGGTGGACCTTGCTTCCATAGGGGATATTTTATCTGCAATATGTTTTACATATTGCAGTTCCTAGTAAGGTTTCATTGGAAGATTTGGAGACAACTCTAATAGATTGCCTTTGTAATGTCTTTTATTTTTCTGAAGAGTCTGTCATTTTCATTCTTGTCCATTCCAGTAGATATAAAGTTTTAATCACTAAGAAATTGGAATAATCTTTTGAAACAAAAAACCGGATTCAAAGTAAGAAAGAAAGCATAGGCTAAATGGCACATTTTCTAGTTAGTAAATAAATAAAATGGTAGTTTCTACTAAGAATCAATGCCGAAGTCCATCTTATTAATTAATTAACTAATTAACTGATAGTCAATGAGAAGATTTCAATGTCAAATTTTGCATCTAATTTATCATGGAGAAAATGTCAATTAGGTTGGTACAAATACCACTTTAATCTCCATGCAAGGCAAAATTGAGGAGGAGTGCTGTGAGCTAATTCAGCCTTAGAGAAACTTCTCTACACTGTGGATTCTTCAAGACTACTACAAATAAGAATAACTTTCTGATCATTCCGCAGTTCAGTTTTACTTACCTATGGGTGACTGGGGTGAGGGAGCATGCTGTTTACCCCTAGGTTTGTTTTGTGGTATCTGATTTCTTATGGTATAGCTAAGTCCTTTAACTTCTCTAGTTTTAATTTTAATGTAATTTTTTTGAGAAGGAGTCTTGTTATGTTGCCTAGGCTAGTCTTAAACTTCTGGGCTCAAGCAGTCCTTCCACTTCACCCTACTGAGTAACTGGGACTACAGGCATGGAACATGGCACTGGGCTGATTTCTCTATTTTATGTGACAAATTCATAGATGTAACTTCTATTAATGTTATTTATGGTGTCTGAGGATTAATGAATATCTTGTACCTAAAGACTTTTTAATAGTGGAGATTTTTGTAGAGTTGTAAAGATATTTTCTTACTGCAACATAAAAACCTAAGGAAAAAAATGTAAGAAATTCTATGCTAAATAAAATCTGCGGTATACGAAGCCAGTATTCTGTCTCTGGTGGTCATAGATGAGTTGTGGAAGGCCATGCCTCCCTTCTAAAATATGAATTTTAGAGACCTTATCCAATTTTATGACTTTACTCTGCTGGTAACTTCCAAATACCTACCTCTAGCCCTGACACATCCGCCACATAGTAAGCCTCTTATACAACTGCCTGCTGGTCATTTCCAATTGTAAAATCTACTGGCTGTCAAACACAGTATTCCAAAACTGGACTTAGAACCTTCCAGTCCGAATCATCATTTCCATTATTTCTAATTTCTGTCAATGGTACTATGCAAGCACCAAGATATGGAATCATTTTTGACTCCTCATTCACGTAATTTCTATTATTTTATGGTGTCACCAAATAAATACATCTGAATGACAATTCTCTGGGGCACACCCCTTAGGAAATGGATGACAAAGTGTTCCCATCTTTTATAATTCATGAATTTTATTTGTCAGAACAAACATCAAGGAATAAAGATGACCTCCAATAGTGAACTTTCTGACATATGCTCTATGTAGCTGACAATCTGTAAGCCTTATACAGAATCACACAGAAAGTAAGGGAACTGGAATGTAAATACAGGCCTGTCAGCCCCGAATACAAGACTACTCTTAAGTTTACCTTCATATCCTAAATGATATAGTAAGTAAATAGTTGTCATCTGCAAGTGGGAGAAATAAAACCCACAGAAATATCTCAGCTTTCCAGGGTATTGCCCCAAAACTGCAGAATAAAACAACCCTAAACATTTCTGTACTTGTGTTGGTAAGACTATTTTTTTCTCTCGGTGGAATTAACTTCCATATGTTGTTTTCAGTCATAGTAAATACAAGCAAATAATTATAAAGACAGTTTGCAGTTTGATAGAAAGCATACCAGGAAATCGACTCTTACAACTTTATACCTAGTTTAAAAATCCAATAGGGTCTCTCTTGCAGTCAGTGGCATGCTTTGTATCCCTGTGAATATTACACTTTAACACTCGTTCCTGTTAGGGGATGAGTGTTGGCAGGGTAATATTAATGAATTCAGCAGCCTCAATTAATTTCCAGTATGAAAATAGCCTTAAAATGAGTCATGAAAGCCACACAAGAAAGATGGCACTTTAAAATGAATGCACGATGTTGACCTTCACCATTTCTTCATTTCTTCATTACATTATTCATGGTTGGATAAATTATACCATTATTCATTTTAAGCATTTTTTCTGCTAAATGTAAGTGTCCAATTCCAGGATTTTATGGTTTCAAATTGAAGAATTAATATCCCATGGTGACTCTACGATAAACATATTTAATCTTCTATTCTATCATTATGAAACACAAAATTACTGAAAATAACTGTCAGATCCATTTATTTAAAATATTTTGCTAGGAAAATAATAATGCTTCACATAATTCTATTTTCTAACGGCTTTAACATGTGATTTAAATTTCCTTTGGCTTGGAAATCTGACATCTGTAATTGAACTGTCAGGTTCCGGCAGGTAAAAATTTGAATTCTGTAAAAAGTGACTTTTTGCTTTTTTTTTCCCCGTCCATCATCTAATGGAAAGCTAACGAAGGTGAAGCACAGCTATTCTGCTTTTTCAAAAATTTAGATCATTGATCTCTTCATGGAAAGAATGAGTCACAAACTTTGGGAAGTGTTTGATAAAGTAAAGAATTTAATTAAATGATTACTTTTGGTTTGCTAGATTCAGACAGTGAGGGAAAAGGGGGCTGGTTGAGAATATTTATTGAAGAAGAAAACAAATCACAGCAAATTTATACATTTAAATTTAAATTCAGAAATTCTGAAGTATTTTGGCTTCCCTAATAAATCCTACTAGGAAAATAACTTTGCTTTTCTGCTGTTAAATTAGCAGATTCTCTGTGATTAACCAGTGTTTTAAGGAATAAACTAAACTAAGAGAAATCAGTCATATCAGTGAGCAACGCAAAGTTCAAAAAGCCTTTGCTTCATGTGGAAGCTGTATTGAAAGCATTTAAGGCAGTGCAAGCAAATGTCTCACCTTTAAAGTAATTCCTCTGGGGGGATGGTCTTCTTAGAATCTAATTTTATCAACTTATGATTTCCCCTCAAAATGCTCATCACTGTGTGACTGTCTTGTAAATACTTTCTTTTGATCATCTTGTGATGTGAGCTGTTTTTCCTCAGGTGAATTTTTTATGATCCTTGTTTCAGTTTAGCGCCTCTCAAATAGTAATATTCATTCTTATTTTTCATTTCCATGTTGAATTCTGCATTTTACAATAATGATAGATATGATGCTGCCAAGATAGATCAGAGTCATATTTATCTTCACCTTGCAAAGCTTATTGTATTGCATTATTTAGTATTATGAAGCCTTTTCATTTATGCTGCTTTGTACCTTACTGGGTCCTGAAGTCCTGGTGAGCCCACTTACAATCTGATGTGACACAGCTGATAGGATTTGAACTGCATCACATTAAGAGGCACTTGTAAGCCATTTATACCAAATTCCACTAACAACAGAGCTGAAATCAGACAGGGTCATTTTCTCAAAAGGATTATTTTTTAGTCCCAAGCTATTCCCATCAGATTTCCAGTGACTCCTTCAGGTCAAGTCTGAAGCAATGTCTTTTTTTTTTTTTTTTTTTTGGACAAGCAAGAGATTTGTTGTTGCTTGGTTGTTTTGCTGACACAATGAAAACCTGTTTACATCAGAAAATGCTATGCTTTTCTCAAGATAATTTGGCTTATCTACAATGTTCTTTGGTTATATATCTATGTGTGTATATATAGATACATATATGTGTGTGTGTATATATATATTTAAACGCCAATTTGTAAAATTCAGTAAAAGAAATTAGGCAATTTATTTTAAAGTAGTTACGTAACGTAGTTTGATATAAATATTGTTGTATGTCCTACAAAATATAATATTTTGCTCTTCTTCAAAAGCAATATTTATTTACTCTTTCTAAAACATTCAAAATATTTTTCTATAGCCTTCTAATTGTCATAAAAATCTTAATAGTGGAAAGAAAACTGTTCTCAAAGTCAGGAAATTTGGTGCTCTTGTAATGAGCACCAACAAGGCGTCCTTAAGCATGTCTCTTAAACTCTCTGTTTTGATTTTTTTGCCTGCTGGTTACCTTATCAAGTCCCAACTCTCTCACCTCTCACTTGCAATTCATCAACAAATTGTGTTAGACATACCTTCAAATATACCCCAAATTCGATTACATTCCCAACCACCACCCAAAACCAAGCCATACTATCCCTTCCCTGAATCATAACATCTAACTAGCCTCTGAGTTTCCAGTTCTGCTACACTCAAAACCATTCTCCATACAGAAGCCATAGGGATGTTTCTAAAATGCCATTTGGATTGTATCACTTCTCATTCAAAACGTTTTATGGCTTTCTCTCTTAAAATAAAATCCAAAGACTTTATATAGCTGCAAGGTCCTAAACAATCCCTCTGTGGCCACTTCCCAAGCTTGTCTCGACCTTTCTTCCCAGTGTTCACTTTGCTGGAATGTGATTAACCATGACCCATGAAGGTCTTGAACATGTCAAGCAGGCTCCTGGGTCAGAACCTAACAAGGGCCATGAACTTGAAGCTTATGCCATTTGTGGAACCTTCTTTAGGTAAGTGAATACAAACATTGGATATAAAAGTGAATATTTATTTAAGACAAAAAAATTACAGCAAATTTATAAATTTAAGTAAGATGAAAATCACCATAACATATTATTTTTATATTAAATAACTGTCTGCTGCATGTCGGCAGAATGGATGGTAGCTGTGTGCTTGGATTCCTACACTGGGAAGCCAACAACAGCTTAAGTAAAAAGTAATTGTAAACCACACAAATATATCCCACTACACAAACAAAATGAGTCTCCGCGTGATGCCAACAAGGCCACTGACCACTCCAACACCAACTGACAGGAGTGAGGAGAGCACGGTGGAGGTGGAAATAGGAGTGAAAAACAGCAGAAAATAACCAACTGTGGTTAAAATTGATGATTTTGCAAATTTTATAAGAAATACATGAGCTGCATACTATGCGGCCATAAAAAGGAACAAGAGCCTGTTCTTTGCAGGGATATGTCTGAAGCTGGAAGCCTTTATTCTCAGCAAACTAACATGGGAAAAGAAAACCAAACACCACATGTCCTCACTTATAAGTGGGAGCTGAACAATGAGAACACATGGACATAGGGAGGAGAAAAACACACACTGGGACCTGTCAGAGGAGGGCAGGGCTGGGGGAAAGCATTAGAGAAAAGAGCTAATGCGTGCTGGGGTTAATACCTAGGTAATGGGTTGTGAGGTACAGCAAACCACCATGGCACACGTTTGTCTATGTAACAAAACTGCATATCCATCACATGTACCCTTGTATCTCAGAACTTAAAACTAAAATTAAATTAAATTAAAAAATAATATATGAACATGTGAATTCAAGCCTAAGGCCCTACCCGGGGCCTTTGCAAGAGTTTGATCAAGTGAGCAGCCTGGAAGCTTGAGCTTCTCTAGTTTCAAGGTGAGTTTGCCTCTGCCCTGTGCACTTGCTTTGTCCCTTCCTGGAATGTCCTGCTCTGACTCAGATCTCTATTTAAAAAGTCCTTCTCCAGTGAGGTCTTTCTTGCCTATTTTAACTAAAGTAGAATACTTTGTCAATCTTCTCTTCTTTACCTTATTTTTCTTCAAAGCAGTTATCAGGCCAGGTGCAGTGGCTCACGCCTGTAATCCCAGCACTTTGGGAGGCCAAGGTTGCTGGATCACCTGAGGTCAGGAGTTCGAGACCAGCCTGGCCAACATGGTGAAACTCCATCTCTACTAAAAATACAAAAAAGTTAGCCAGGAGTGGTGGCACATGCTTGTAATCCCAACTACTCGGGAGGCGGAGGCAGCAGAATTGCTTGAACCACGGAGGCAGAGGTTGCAGTGAGTTGAGATCGTGCCATTCCATTCCGACCTGGGCAATAACAGCAAGATTCCATAAAAAAAAAAAAAAAAAAAAAAAAGGGAAAGAAAAGCAGTTATCAACCTAATATTTATATTAGCTATGTACTTTTGTTTTCCTGCTAGAATGACAGCACCATCACTAAAAAGACATTGTTTTGTTCACTGATGCATCCTCAAAATCTAGAACAGTTTTTAGTATGTAGTAGGTGTTCAATAAATATCCGTCAAATGAATGAATGGATGCATTGTTTCTACAAATGTTTGTGAAAGCCAATAGGATTAAGGTACTTAAAAGTGATATGAGAACAGAGAGGTCTCATTGTTATACAGGCATTAGTGATTCAGTTTTGGCATCCCTAGAAGCCTGCTTCCTCAGAGAAAGGATATTTAATTGGAAAATACACAGGAAGGACTTTGGCAGTACGAGGAGAGATTTGGCTGGGTTTTAATTATGAATTTGTTAAAATTGGTTTGTACTCTGTGAAGTGGTTTGAATGCCGTTCCCATGGTTTTACCTCACCATTGGGAAAAACAGGAGACATTTTAAATGGCAGTAGACTCTGGAAAGACAAATGGCATATTAAAACCCACACTCCAGCATGCAATGCTGCCTCAAACCAATAACAACTTTTCTTAATAAAAACAATGTTTCATCTCTTGCATAATAAAGATTTCTTCCCTTGAATCCAAATGGGCATTGTCTATTTCATGCAGACATGTGATATTTTTCCCCTTTAGCAAAAGTTGGAAAACTGCCTCCTTGTTGAGGCTGTGCAATTTCTCAGTTCTCTCAGGATAGCTAGGCAGCTCGTCACTCACAATGATAGCTCCATTCACAAACTGACATCATAAAAACATGAAAGAAGATAAAGAAAGTATTGTGCAAAGAACTTTAAGCCAAGAGAAAAATAAACCCTTTGAATACTTCAAAACTGAATTCCAATATGCCGTGAATGGCAATTTCTTGAAATTTCTGTTTTAAATTCTTCTTGATATGAGAACTCCAAATCACTGGGTGTAATATAAGCTTGCCAGTCTTCAAATTAGCCAAACACTGTAAATAACTCCTGCAAATTGAACAACTGATGGCTGTTATGTTTTCGTGCCCTTAGGCTAAAAAAATAAGGATGAAAGGAAGGACATTATCCTAAATCCATAAAGGAATGAAGCGATTGATAAACATAGGGTAACAGTTTCCTAGGCCTGGAAAATTAGGTTAACTTTAATAAAATTGATGTTGAAAAGCAGAATGTATGTATTCATATTTTTTAGCATAGTTCATTCCAAATTATATGATTAGTTAGGTGTCTGTACTGTGTGTTAGTCTAATTATGGTAAGTCACTGAGATCGTATCTCAGAAAAATGTCCTTTCCTTTGAAAAAGCCAACTTAATTAATCAACCCTAAGATGTATGGGCCAGGCTGTCAAAGCCATAAGAACAATTGTTTAAGTGTCTAGAATATAGAAGCCCTAAATTTAGGCATGAGAAACAATTACAGAAACACTTCAGAGATATTGCAGATTTGATACTAGACTACCACAATAAAGCAAATACTGCAATAAAGTGAGTCACACACAATTTTTGTTTCCCAGTGTATATAAAAGTTACATTTACACTATATTGTAGTCTATTAAGTGTGCAATGCATTATGTCTATAAAACAATGCATGTACCTTAACTTAAAATACTTTATTGCTAAAATATGCTAATAATCATCTGAGCCTTCAGCAAGTCGTAATCTTGTTGCTGATAGAGGGTCTTGCCTTGATGTTGATGTCTGCTGACTGATCAGGGTGGTGGTTGCTGAAGGCTGAAGTAGATATGACAGTTTCTTAAAATAAGATGATGTTTGCTGCAGAGATGGATGCCTTCTTTCATGAAAGACTTCTCTATAGCATGTGATGTTCTATAGCATTTTACTCATAGTAGAACTTCTTTCAAAATTGGAGTTAGTATTTTCAAACTCTACTGCTTCTTAATCAACTAAGTTTATGGAATATTCTAAATCCTTTGTTGTGATTTCCACCGTGGTCACAGCATTTTCATCTGACATAAATTCCATCTAAAAAGAACACTTTAATTGTTCATCCATAGGAAGTAACTCCTCATCCATTCAAGTTTTCTGAGATTGCAACAATTCAGTCACATTTTCAGGCTGCACTTCTAATTCTTGTTCTCTTGCTATTTCTACACATCTGTACTCAATTCCTCCACTGAAGTCTTGAACCCCTCAAAATCATCCATGAGGATTGGAATCAGCTTCTTCTAAACTCCTGTTACTGTTGATATTTTCACCTCCTGTCATGAATCACAAGTGTTCTTAATGACATCTAGAATAGTGAATCTTTTCCAGAAGGTTTTCAATTTACTTTTCCCAGATCAATGAGAGGAATCATTATTCTACGGTAGATATAGTATTACAAAATGTTTTCTTAAATAATAAGACTTGAAACTTGGAATTACTCCTTGAATGAATGAATGAATGAATGCAGAATGAATGTTGTGTTAGAGGGCTGAAAAACAGCATCAATTTCGTCACACATCTCCATCAGAGCTCTTGGCTGACCAGGTACGTTGCTAATGAGCAGTGCTATCTTGAAAGGATTATTTTTTTTCTGAGAAGTAGGTCTTAATATTATGCTTACTATATCCAGTAAACCGTGCTGCAAACAGACATGTTGTCATCCAGGCTTTGTTATTTTCATTTGTAGAATACAGGCAGAGTAGATTCACCATAACTCTTAAGAGCCCTAGGATTTTCAGAATGGTAAATAAGCATTGACTTCAATTTTAAGTCACCAGCTGCATTAGCCCCTAACAAGAGAGTCAGACTCTCCTTTGAAGCTGTGAAGGAAAGGCAGGCATTGACATCTCCTCTCTAGCTATGAGAATTCTAGATGTCATCTTCTTCCAATAGAAGGCTGTTTCATCTATATTTAGAATTTGTTGTTTAGTGTGGCCAACTTCATCAATCATCTTAGCTGAATCGTCTGGATAACTCGTAGCAGCTTCTACATTAATGCTTGCTGCTTCACTTTGGACTTTTATGTTACAGTGATGGCTTCCTTCCTTTTTTTCTGAGCATGAGTATATTTTGTTTTATTTTTATTTATTTATTTTTCCCCTTCAACTTTTATTTAAGTTCTGGGGTACATGTACAGGATATGCAGGTTTGTTACATAGGTAAATGGTTTGCTGCACAGATCAATCCATCACCTAGGTACTAAGCCCAGCATCCATTAGCTCTTCTTCCTCCACTTAACCCCACTCCCGACAGGCCCCAGTGTGTGTTTATCCCCATGTGTCCATGTATTCTCATAGTTCAGCTCCCACTCATAAGTGAGAACATGTGGTGTTTGGTTTTCTGTTCCTGCACTAGTTTGCTGAGGATAATGGTTTCTAGTTTCTTCCGTGTCTCTGAAAAGGAAATCTCATTCCTTTTTATGGCTGTACAGTATTCTGATGCCTTCCTTTCTTGAACCTCATGAACCAACCTTTGCTAACTTCAAACTTTTCTTCTGCAACTTCCTCACCTCTTTTAATTTTGAAAGAGTTGTTAGGGTCTTGCTCTGGATTAGTTGGGGTCTCGCTCTGGATTAGGTTTTGGCTTAAAGTAATGTTGTAGCTGATTTGATCATTTATCCAGATCACTAACACTTTCTCCATGTCTGTAACAAAGCTATTTCATTTTCTTATCATTTGTGTGTTCACTGGAGTAGCATTTAAATTTGCTTCAATAACTTTTCTTTTGCATTCACAACTTGGCTAACTCTTTGGTGCAAGAGGCCAATTTTCAGCCTATCTGGGCTTTCAACATGCCTTCCTGGCTAAACTTAATCATTTCTAGCTTTTGATTTAAAGTGAGAGGCATTCAACTCTTTCTTGTACTTGAATACTTAGAGGTCATTGTAGGGTTATTAATTGGCCTAATTTCAGTATTTTTGTGTCTCAGAGAATAGGAAGGTCCAAAGAGTGAGAGTGAGATGAGGAAACAGCCTGTTGGTGGAACAAGCAGAACACACAAAACATTTATCAATTGTTTGCTCTCTTACGTGGACATGGTTCATGGCACCCTCAAGCAATTACAACAGTAACATCAGAGATCACTGATCACAGATCACGTAACAGATATAATCATCATGAAAACACTTAAAATATTATGAGAATTGGCAAAATGTAATACAGAGGCATGAAGTGAGCACATGCTGTTTAAAAAAATGGCACCAATAACTTGCTCGATGCAGGCTTGCTACAAACCTTCAATCTGTAAAATATGCAATATATGTGGAGCACAATAAAATGAGGTATGGCTGTAAAAACAGGGAGAGATGCCAACCCCTGGCTTTCTCCAAAGACTGATGACTTCTCCAAGTTTGCCTTTTTATCACTCTGGGCATTTATTCCAAACTAATCTCATCTCATCTCTAAATTTTGCCTTCTTTCCTCCATTTCCATTTTTGGAGCACCCATAGAACCTCCCCATGTGAGATTAAGTTAGATCAGCACTGAACCAGGATACTTGGCATGAGATAGAAAACCACTGTCCCCAAACCAATGTTTTCCTCTTCTGCTACCATGTTAAATATATCACCAGTCTGCCTAAACCTGTGTTGTCATAAACTCTTTTTTCCCTGAGTCACTACAGATAACTGATTATATATTTTTGAAATATTCCTCACATCTGTCCTATGACTACTTTCCAGTTGAGACTTTTATTCCTCTTCCTTCAAAAATGAAATTATTTTCTGACTATCTCCTTTTGCCATTCTGTTTACTCTTCCAATGAATCCTGTAATCCAAACACTTTGCCAGAGTTTCATTAAAATGTTTATCTGTTGAAAACGTCTGCTAATTTCCTGTTACATCACTTAAAGTCTAAGCTGCTCAGTCAATATTCTATAGTTTCTGCAGTTTGACTCTCATCTAATTTTCTGATTGCATTTTTTTCTTCATTCCAGTTCAGGAACCACGCTCTCTCCAGCCACACCTCTCAGTGCTACTCCTAAAACGCTTTTGTACTTTATATATGTTCTCTTGATTAGAAAGGCCTTCTTCTCATTCCTGTCCATCAAAATCCTTTACATTAACAACTTTTCTGATAGGTTAGGTGGAAATCTTTCCTTTTCTTTTCTCATTTACCATGGTGCATTTTATCTCAAATATAGTCCTATTTCTCTTTATTTCTTTACAACAAACATTTTTTAAAATGTTGACTATACTCACAATCTCCAATTTCTTTCCACACATTTCCTTTCAAACCCACTGAAATTAGCTTCCATTTCCGGGACTCCACCAGAACACCTCATATTGGGATCAATAAAGACCCCCATGTTGCTATCCCTAATGGTCATTCTCAGTCATTTTATTCAGTGAAAATATTGCACTTGTCCTTCTTTTTTGTTGTTGCTGTTTTTTTCTTTGCTTTTCATTTCTTTTTTTTTTTGAGACCGAGTCGCGCTCTGTCAACCAGGCTGGAGTGCAGTGGCACGATCTCAGCTCACTGCAGCCTCTGCCTTCTGGGTTCAAGCGATTCTCCTGCCTCAGCCTCCCGAGTAGCTGGGACTACAGGCACGAACCACCATGCCTGGCTAATTTTTGTGTTTTTAGTAGAGATGGGGTTTTACCATATTGGTTATCCTGGTCTCGAACTCCTGACCTCGTGATACACTCACCTTGGCCTCCCAAAGTGCTGGGATTACAGGCATGAGCCACCATGCCTGACCTTCTTTTTTTTTTTTTTTTTTTTTTTTTTTTTTTGAGACAGAGTTTTCGCTCTTTTTGCCCAAGCTGGAGTGCAATGATGTGGTCTCATCTGACTGCAATCCCTGCCTGCCGAGTTCAAGCGATTCTCCTGCCCAGTCTCCTGAGTAGCTGGGATTACAGGCGCCAGCCACCTTGCCTGGCTAATTTTTGTATTTTTAGTAGAGACGCAGTTTCACCATGTTGGCTAGGCTGGTCTCGAACTCCTGATCTCAGGTGATCCACCTGCCTCGGCCTCCCAAAGTGGTGGGATTACAGCCATGAGCCACCGCGCCTGGCCTGCACTTGCCCTTCTTGAAACCTTTGTCTATTTGTCATCCAAAATACTACTACATCTAGATTTCTCCCTTGTCAGCCACTCCTTCTCAGCTTCCTTTGCTGCTTACTGATTATTTCCTAATGTCTAAACTTTGAGCTATCCCAGGGTTCATTCTTTAGACCTTTGCTCTTTTCCACCCACTCCATGAATGAGTTCATCCAGTCTAATGGCTTTAAATACCAACTTCACTCTAAGGACTTTCTAAATCTGGGACCTCCAGCATGAATTCCAGACTCTTCATTTAACTATCTACTTGCCATCTCCATTTATTTGTCTAATATGCCTCTCAAATTTAACATATCCACAAACAAAGTCCTTATTCCCAGCCCCAACTGTAACCTAGACTTCTCATCCTACATTTTTTCTTATCTCAGCAAGAAGCAACACCGTTCTTCTAATTGCTCAGATCATCCATTTAATGGGGTCATCTTTGATGTCTTTCTTTCTTCCATATCCTGTAGCAGACCCATCAGCAACTTCTAAATGCTTTGCCTTCCTACTATTCAGAGTCTAATCACTTCTCTCCACATTGCTATTGCTATTGTCTGAATTCTGAATGATAGCAAAAGCTTCTGAACTAATTTCTGTGCTTCAGTACCAAACCTTCACCATCTATGCCTATTTCCATTTCTCCTCAATAGGAAACGCTAGTTTGCATAAGGCTGGGACATTTATCTATTTGGTTCTCTAATGTATTCCCAGTGTCTAGAACAGCACCATGCATATGAAGGGCATTCAAAAGGTATCTGTTAAATGAACTCTTTTCCATTGTTTATAATTCTTAACTCTCAAACCAGCTAATGAAAATATAATACATATGTAACCTATTTTTTAGCAAAGCATAGAGAGCATGTTCTATTTTAATTGAGTGATGAGGGCGACAGGGGTGATGAAACCGAGGTTAGAATATTTTGAGAACCATTATGCGATTGTAAATTTCCTTAAACAACTCTATGATTTACAGAGGAAATGAAATCATTGTAATCTCTTAGTCATCAGTTAAGGCAAAAAAAAAAAAAAAAAGTAGAAGTGATACAATGCAAAAAGTCATCTTGACAGGATAGAAAAAAACCATATTTTCTTGCCTTGAAAAAGGTTCAAATTTCTTCTTAAGTTGTGCCCTCTAAAGCAAACTTTGACTCTCAAGTATATTTATTCAATCAAGATTGTTATTACACTGCAGTGCTTAGGTGTAGTGGCTTCCTGTGGCTTTACCATTTTAAGCAACTGATGACATTTACCATAGAGATTACACATGGATTACAATTCTGGAATGTACATTGTTGAGGGTTTCTTTTGATATCACAGTCTAAGGGAAAGTGTTAGAGTTTAATATTTTATAACTCACAGCAGGTTATATATTCAAGCTAAACTTGTTTTAGTAGTAATTCTTCAAGCTACCAAAGGCTGTGGCTACCAGAGAAAAAGGAAAGATTAGTTTGCTACTGTGGCTCCCAGCAGAGTCTATACCATATAAGAAGCATTATAAAGGAATTTGCTATTTTTTCCTATAATATTTGGCTAACTACTAATTTTACTATGTGGTATCATGTTTGATAATGCATCTCTAATATCTATCTGCAAATTTAAGTTTGCATAAGGTCATGCTGTAAATTTTAATCTACATATATATTCTTGGTTCCTAAGAATGATATTTCTGCAACAGTGATTATATATTATATCATGTGACAAAATACAGATGAATTTAGTAAGCTAAATTTTGTTTTCTCTTGTGATAGTTTTCTTGAAAACTATGTTATTTATGTGTTGGTACTAATTTAATTAAATTAATATTCAGAAATTACACAGTCAATTTGGCAGCACTTAAATTAATGCTGCTGTTCATTCGGCATTGTTAATGTGATTTTAAACATTGACAATGTCACCATTATTTAGTATTTACTTAATATTTCTGTTATACAGCACACTTAGAATGGTTAATTTTTTAAATTTAGACAATTCTTATTATAGACCTATAGACTATAACCTATCAGAAAACCTATTAAACACAAATACTTACAGTTAACCTCAAAGTGTGTCTACAATTGGATTAAATACAGAATCCTTGATGGCAATCGCTGTTTTCACTCTCTAGGGTGGTTCTGTTCCTCTTATCTTCTTTGCAAATTGTGGAGACATAAGGAAGTAAGCTCATCAATGATGTTGTTGGAAAGGAGGAAAAGAGCATAGCCTCTTTGTTACTATCCCAATGTCTGGACATATTTAGAGCTTTCCTAATAAAAGTTGGGTATATTCTTGTAACAGACTATTAAGACAAACTGTTTGTTTTCCTTAATTTGAAACAATTATTTCTTGCTTCTTCTATTTACTTGAGAAAATACTCTCAGTTAAACATCTTTAATGAGGATCCTTAGCCACTTCCTAATGCTATAATAAATATTCGAACATACAGATTGTCCAGTGTTCTAAGGGGCATAAAACTCAGGTATATATGGGAAAGTGAGTAGAGTAGTAGATGTAAGCCCAGTATGAGAAAGTCATACAAGTAAAGGGAACACTTCAGAATGACTCAAACCAATGGAAAAGTTGGAAATATTGGCCTTTTATCTACACTTTGAAGAACCTCTTTGTTTCTAGAAGTTACTTTTGCCTTTCTCTTGAGCCATAATCTTCTGCCTTTAAGCTGCCAATACTTATAAATCTGAAAGTTTGTTGCTTAGAGGAAGAATGCATTAATCTATTCTGGCGCTCATGTACCACCTAGAGTGCCTTGGTAGTAACCTGGAGGCCCTATGCCACAGAAATGGGAAACCTCTTTTCATTACGTGAAAAGAGATGACATAAGCAGGCTATTTATCTGATATGAGGTGAGCAAGCAGCCAGAATATAAATAGAGATGTCACAGAATGTCATGGGATAAGAGCTTGTTCTGGATTAATCGAAAAGACACAGACTAATAGGCATCTCTGACACCTATATTTTCTCTTTGAAAATATTAATATCAAGCCATCATTGGATTATTTATAAACTACAATATGTAATTTAAATATGTGTAAGATAAATACAATTTTTCTCAAATATGATTGTATGGAAAACATTGCTATTTTCACATATTTTAAATGGTATCTTAAACATAGTTTTTCTCACAAAAGGGAACAGTGAATGATTTTCATATAGAAAAAACATCCTTACAAGCAAATGCACTAAAAGATAGTATATTAACAATGCCTGTACAAAAAGGAATCAAATTAAAGAACATGTGTAATATGCTCAAATGTATCATTGAAGCTCATATCTAAGAGTGATGTACAGTTTAAGAGCTTAAAGTATTTTGTAGCTCTTTGAAAATAGATCCTTCCTGGTAGTAAGTAAGGCTAATGTTTGATTTCCTCGCATTAAACTTTACAAAATATTTTCTGAAATGCCCTGCATACGAAGGCATGGCACAGAAGTGGGAGGCAGGACATTTTAATCTATAAAATGGGGATAAAATGCCAATATCACATTTCTCACATAATTCTTACAAAACGTAAAATACATCATGGATATAAAGTGCTCAGCATGGTGCTTGGTATATGAGATGTGCTCAATAATTATTAGCTCCAGTTATAATATTATTACTGTTATGACTAGGACATGTACAACATGCTAAAAGGGTTCAGAGGCAGGAGTGACAAACACAGAGAAGACTTCAGAAGAGATGACTTTTGAGCCTTACCTAGCATATGAATATACAGTTGTCACAAAAAGATGGAAGGGAGCTGAAGCTAAAAGAACTACAATTACCGATAAGGTTGCAATTGTTCATTGAATTTGAAACCACTTATCTTTTCTCTGCACAGTACCAAAAGTAACTAAGTGGCAGATGGGGTACTCGGCAAATCTCAAGATTATCTCAGTATTTAAGGGCAAATCACTTAAAATATCTGTTACTGAAATGGAGGAATTTCCTTCCTCTCTTGCCAAGGTATGATGAGGAAGAGCTGCTTTTAGAGCAAGTTTCTTCCAAAATTAAAAATGGCTCCCATGAGAATTTTCACTGCCAATGTGAGGCTGTATAAGTCATTTCTGTTTCACTGAAAAGCTACTAGCACTCAGAATTAATTCAACTGAAATCAGAGAGAGTAGAAAAGCTGTTGGAAATGTTCCTGTTGCAGCAGCAAATCAGAAGTATTGTGTGATTTTTTAATTTTTTTTATTTTTGCCTGCTGTCTCTGACCCAACAAAAGTAGCACATGGACAATGCCACAGATACCAGCTGACCTAGCTTGTGCAACTATTATAAAAATGTAAACCAACTTTGAAATATTATATATAAATCAGGAGACACATACCAGATGCGGTTACAGTAATTAATTCAGTTGTTCATATAGAAATTAAACCTGCAGTGCAAGCAGGGCTGTTTTCATGAAGGCTATGGTTAATAGGCAATCTATGCTGGGTCTTCCTGTCAGTCACAACGGGTGACTCAAACAAGTGAACCAAATGTTAAACTGACTTTCCAAAAATAATACAGGAAGGAGTAACACTTGCATCCAAGCCTCCAGCCATCTCTGCTTATGGTATCAATAATTAATAAAGCTTTTAGTTACCTGTTAGGTTTTTAATGCCTATTGCGGTAACAAGGGAGTTCATACTTGTTCAAAACTCTTTAAGGTTTTTGTTCTTCACAGAAATTACTACTTGCCACACCAATATGGAATCATACAAAATATTAGAAAAAATGTGAAAATAGTATAAGTAAAAACAGAGGAGAAATAAGAGATTTGGCACATTTATGGAGGCTGGTAGTGGATATTTAAGAATATCGAGATTAGGAGTTCTAAGGGTTTAATTGCTATCTCCTTTTTCCAAAAATGCAGGGGTCATGAAAGCCTGGCTACCTGGACCCCTTTGGAGCCTGCCTTGGTCAACCCAGAAACAGGTATCAAGTATAGCTGTAGATGAGAATCTACCAGCTGTTGGGACCTATAATTAGTATGATTTCTATAATCCTTGTGCAGATGAGGTTACCCCATGTCCCTGAGTATTCACCAAGCCGTAAACTTGCCCTAATCTGCACTCTGTTTTCCCAGTGAGATGCAGCTTTTGTGTCTTGTTTCCTGGTTTACATTCCAGTTTCCCAGGTGAGACTGACTGATTTATTTGTCCAATTCCAGCATCATTGGCTAGGACCCTGACCACCTGCTAGGCCTAGTCAGCCCTTTTCTCCTAAGAGGTTGGTCTCTGTCCTTGTTCCTTCAGTCTGTGGTGGAAATCTTGCTCTCAAAAAGCTCTTGATCCAATGACTGACTTGCATGGGGGTTCCCACTGCTTTGTCTCATAACTAGACCAGCCAGATGTCCTTTGGATATACATCAGCTCAGACTAAGCAAGAATTCCCTGTGTTCTTTCAAATACAGAATGTTGACTGCTCCCTTTGTGAGTGATTCCTGCAGTTGGATTTGTTAACCAGCCCCAGACTAGATTGTTAGTGGCCAGCCCAGATCTCCTTCAGAGCACAGAAAAACTCATCCCAAAGTGGCTCTGACTTGTTACTGAGGAAGCTCCCAGAAGCTTCTTTCTCTACTGTCTTTGGTTTAATGAAAATCTTGCCTGAGAGGTTACTCACCACCCCTCCGACAGCTAGCAGCCAATTACACGGAAAAGAAAAGAAAACAAAACAAAAACACAGCAACCCCATAGGCCTAACTCTGTGGTGCAATTTGTATTTCAGGGTTACCCTGTAGGACAGACTAAATCTCTTCTCTCCCAGAGACAATCTACTTGATTAGCCATTTTCCCTAGCAGATCCCTGTGTCTCCTGCTTCCCTTCTGAGCACACTCCCATAATAAATCACTTCCACAGGAGGCCCCACTTTAGGCTCTGCTTCTAAGGAAGCTCATTAACAAAAACGTTCTTTTCTCCTTGGGCCACTGCTGAGATTCCAGACTTGAAGCCAAATCATGGGTTAACAACCTCTCACGTCATAGGCTAGGCTATAAAATCACATCAGTGGCAATACCATCTGCCAAGTCAACCACACCCGTATTCATCCTCTCTTCTTTCTAATCCCCACAGCCAGTCACTAAGTGCCACCTCTTCTTTACTGCATGCCCCAGCAAACTTTACATGAGAAAAGATTTGTTCCACAAATCTGGAAGTGAAATAGAGCGCTACCGAAATGTACCGGAGTCCCAAAACTCAGTATATGTTACCATGGGTATCACCAGATCTGATTTAAGGAGCTGAGTTCCCAGTATTTGCACTCCTGTATTCCTCAGCTTGTTGGGATCTAGATTTCTTTTTGAATAGAGCGGTTCTTTAAACACTTTAGGTCACAAAATATTCTAAGGAGTTTTGTACAAAATAGTCATTAAGCCACCTAGATGGGAAGGATGGCCTTATCATCTACCTGGAGCATAGTAGAAAAACCAAAACAAAATAGTTGGTTTTTATTTTCTTTTTTCATGTAATCTGTCTTATGCTCCTTAAATATGCTTTTGAGACAAATATATTTTGAGTAGAATATACAATCAGCAAGTTTTCCATTATTTACAAATTGCTAAGTATATCCTGTCAAAATATTCGCTAAAAATACTGCACATTCTCTCAATCATGCTAAGAAAACACAATCAATCAATGAAGAACTCTTCATGCCTACAGAATATCACACCCTTCTAAATAAAGTTTTAAGGAAATCATATGAGATACTTTGTTCCACTTTTCCTATTTGCTAAAAATTAGCTTATCAGAGACCCGTGGAGTAGTCTTTTAAAAAGCCTCATTAGCTTGTGTTTTGATTAATAATTAGAAATATATATTATATATATAAAATATATATTTTGGGGAAGGAGTTTTGCTCTTGTTGCCCAGGCTGTAATGCAATGACATGATCTTGGCTCACCGCAACCTCCACCTTCCGGGTTCAAGCAACTCTCCTGCCTCAGTCTCCCAAGTAGTTGGGATTACAGGCATGCGCCACACACCTGGCTAATTTTATATTTTTAGTAGAGACGGGGTTTCTTCATGTTGGTCAGGCTGGTCTCGAACTCCCAACCACAGGTGATCTGTCTGCCTCAGCCTCCCAAAGTGCTGAGACTACAAGAATGAGCCAGAGTGCCCAGCCTATAATTAGAAATATTTATCAGTCATTGGAAAAATTTAACAGATGCCTGACTAAGCACAGGTATAGGCTGTTCTTAACCTCTTCTTTTCTCCTTTGTATGTTTCACTTAACCCCATGTTCTCTTCCATCCAAAATGTCATCTCTACACCATAACTTTTCACTATTTTTATTGAAAATAATCTTAGGTTAATTTAAATTATTTATAAAACGCCATCCCTAAGCAAGTTTGTAAGGTGAGTGGCACAGCACAGCATATACAATTTATAGACCCGACTTTTATGTCAGCTTTGTCTTTTCCTTCCTATGTGTCATTTAGTCTGCTTCTTAGTCTCTCTTACAAGATTGCTTTGATCATCTGTAAAATGAGAATGTGAGAACAGTGAGCCTGAGGATACCTTTCAGCTCTAACATCCTATAATGCTACAATTTCATCTCTGGGTGCTGGTTCTTGCCATTTAATATCCAACTTTTCTTATAGCAATTACTTACTATTGGGCACTGCCCCTGGCTAAAGATCTACTCCGTTGATTTTTTTTATCCTCCAATTTCTCTTTTCCATCCTAAGTCTGCGGAATCCATTTCCTTCAGGGTTCTGCTCTCTGCTAAGAAAATCAGCTTAGAAAAGGGTTGGCCATTCAATAAAGAACTAGGGTCCTGTCTTGAATGTCATTAATTAGCTTTGCAAATATGTCAAGTGGTGTACATTTCCTGCTCCTTGTGCATGAAATTGAACTAATAATACTATTCTGTCAGCTTTTAATGTAGGTGTTAGGACAGTGAGAGCAAAGAGTAATTATGAAGTATTAAGTGTCATGAAAATGCAGTATATTGTGACAAATAAATGCATTAGCATGGTCTTCCATGTAATCTGCACTAAGTAACTCATGTTCTTTTTTTAAAAAAAGAATTACTTTATTATGTTTATTTTGTTTTGGAGATAAGGTCTTGTTCTTTTGCCTAGGCTGGATTCAAACTCTTGGACTCAAGGAATCCTCCTGCTTTACAAACCTGCTGAGTAGCTGGGACTATAGCCATGCCCACTGTGCCTGGCTTCATGTTCTTTTTAATAAGGTCATCAATAGACAAATTCCTTAATCAAAAACAATGACCCTTTAAGTCTGCCAGTCCTGTGGGGAAGATGTTTAGGTTAAAAGAGGAGTTTTATGGCCCATCTCTAGTTATATTGAAATGTACAGATATTTGGGTAAACACAAATGGGCTTTGCTTGGATTTATGTCTTTTCGGATAAAACTGCTCTAGCTATACCTAACAATATTGTGAAAACTACTCAATATGTAAGACCAGTGAATCAGGTGGACAGATCTTTATATTTTGAATCCAGAATCTGGGATGAAAAGGAAGGGGATTTAGCTTTAATCCTATATGATTATGTTTAACAATGAATAATGATTCTGAGGAATGGGCTATTGTGAATTAAAAATAATACCACCTTAAGATGACATAATGAAGCCTTTGATACCTCTGAAAAACTAAGACACAAAGAACCTAATGGATCAACCATAGCCACAAAATCAGATTTTCCCATTCCCAAACCATTATGGAGTATAGCAGTGGAAACACATTTATGCAAATATTGAGGCATTATTCAAGAGTCTTCACATTTAACATTTAACATCCCAGAGCCTCAGTTTCCTTATTTGCAGAATTATGATAACCTCAACTACTTGGCTGTTTCAAAGATTGAATAACAAATTAATATTAAAATAACTTACATAAACTTGACACAAATTCATTCAATAGTTTCTGAATTGCCAAGGCACCAAATATCAAATGCATATTTAGTATTGTAACTTCTTTTTGTTCTCTGAATTTTGTGCAATATATCCTTTCTCTGCTGTCTTTCAAATCAGATATGGTGTACAATTTTGGCATTCAAGGATCACGGTCTTACACGTTTTAAATATACCTTCTTCTTTATCTCCTTCATATTCAATGGTTGGGTCATCTTAATATACCCAAGTTTTATATGTTGTATGTTTTAGAGGGGACATACTATAATGGCCTTTCTCTAGTACTAGATATTAGAACCCAAGAAAATATAATTAATGCCTACTGGCTTTTTTGCATAGCAAACTTCCCATTTTCATTAGTAGGGCAAGTTATCTCTGGTTAAAATAAGGGGCTGTGTAACAAGGCAGAATAACCTTTGGGGAAAAAAATGAATTAAGCTCTTCTTGATATTCTATCATTTGTACTGCAATCGTGTAAGTGGTTTTATTTCTCTGGGCTCTATTTTCTTTCATTGTAAGACAGAGATGGTAATGCTTTCTTGATTATTTCACAAAATCATTAAATAGTTGTTTATTTCACAAAATTATTAAGTAGCTGTAAATAACTTTAGTTAATGTATAAAGTTATACAAATATAATAATTTATAAACTGGGAGGTAGTAATATAGATAATATTGCTACGTTTGGCTTCACTAAACTTTTGTCATCTAATATTAACTCTATGATTTATGTAATAGTTGAAGGTCCCTGAGCTATTATTTACATGACACTTTTATATGAACTCTATTTTATAACCAAAATTAACTTATTTGTAAAAGAAACTTTATATCACTTTTATAAATGGAAAACACGTATAACTTAGAAAATAAAAGATAATTTTAAAATGAATTCTATGAAAAGATGCCATTAAATTCTAGCTAAATACTGCTGCCTGTGATGCCTCTGATCTACTCTCTTTGATAAAATCAGAAATGAAGAGATATTATAAAGGCCCTAAAAATTGTACTAGCTTCACACTAAAGCTTTCTACTGGATGTAAATCAGAAGTATTGAAATATATTTTAAAAGAGAACAACTTTCTCACTATGTCATTCTCTGCTATTTCTTTAATTACTTAAAATTATCTTGCCTACCATCTGTTAGACATGTCTGCCATTTAGAGGAAAATTGGTACAGCAGGAAGTGTAATGGGCTGGAAATCTACGGTCTCACAGATCTCACATACCTTGGTATGTCACTAATGTTTAAGAACCTTAGTTTCTTAATTTCGAGTAGGGATATTGGGGTATACTGTTTCTAAAGTCCCTCCTCCCTGAAATACTCTGCAATATATTTCATTTATATATGCAGAATAGATGCATCTAATTTAGTAAATAACTGAGAATATCTAGATTCTCCTGTCTGGAGAAACTGTCTTCCTCATCACAATGTTCTGTCTTATAAATAAGGTCATTCTGAACTTCTATTGATGTCGCCAATTCAGGAGATGGCCAGGCTTATGGGGAAATCAGGAATTTACTGTAATAGGAGATTATATGCAATAGAGTATGTGAAATTATCAGCCATTCATGAATAACAGGCTACCCTGACCTCCTCTGCTAAAGTGCTACAGAAATGTCTTGATTGACTGCATGCTTTCACAAAGGAAAAGAAGAAAAGGATAGATTACTGTACTCAACTAACAAGCTTTTTGCAAGCACACCAGAATAAATACAACATTGGATAAATTTAGGAGACCTTTAATCTTGTAATTGATGGGTTCTCAGTGATTTAGTGATGACTTGAAACTCAAGCCTTGATAATGTCCTCCACTCTGTCAAGTAGGTCATTTAAGTTTGTGGGTGACACTGACCTATGCTTCTCATTACATATTTTAGACTTTACCTTTCTTGAGACAACCATTGCACGTGTGTGTGCGCACACACATATTTTATATTAGCACAAGGTAGTCAAAGCTTATCTGAAATTCTTTTCATTTATGGTGACTTACAGCTTTTCATAATGTCTGATTTTATGAAATATGTGTTCTTATAAAGCTCAAGAGTATATATTCTTCCAATTTTTTCATTGCTTATCATAAAAAGTAGGGAATGTGCATCAAATCCTTTACATTTAAGACCAGGGGTTAGACTCACTTAGGGAGATTGATCAGTAACTAAACTGGGGCAATGTTCCCTGAGTTATTTCCTGGGTGTGTCACATTGCTAGCCATCCATCCCCATTCCAAGACTCCTTATCTCCTCCCATGCCAATGCCTACTAATACCTAGCTTACCTCTCCTTTGGAATTGTGACTCCTATCTTTGGAACCTTGGATCTGCTAATGAATGTCACCCCTATTTACATTTACTAGTCCAACTCAGTAGTTGTTTTGGATTTTCCCCCAGATCTCTACTCATCTATTATCATTTTCAGATCAAAGACACACCCCTATGTCTAAGGGGTCAGCATAATTGACCACCTGCTTTAGGCTCCCAGCTGCTCATTCTGTCTCCTAACTCCAGTCTTCTATCCCCTGGGATAGTCTGTAACTATATATTACCCCAAAGGAAAAAAAAAAATCTGTAAAAGAAAACAAAAATAAGAAGAATATAGGTTGCTTCCCTGAAATTAAAGCTGATCATATTTTTAATCAAAGGTAGTTATTAGAGTAAGTAATCAATATGAATGTAAACTAGCTATGCTTTCTTTCGTGGAGGATGAATTAAATTGAAAGTCTCAAGGACAAACATCAACAACAGCTTAAATAAACAGAATGTGTTGGGCTGAAATGTCACTCCATTTCTATTTCAGCCTTCTGTGGGAGTGCTTCTGCCAATATGTGGTTTGAGCTTTGCAAGGCAAACATGGGCTAAGTCATTTATTGTCTTCTAAGCCATCAACTGGTAATCAGTATAACTTTCCATCACAGAGTTGGTTAAACCTGATTATTGTCTACCCTCACAAATACCCTCAGACCAGGATTGCTCATACATGCATTTTAAATATATGTACCAAATAAAGGTGAATGCAAGGTGCCAAAGCATCTTTGCTGTAGGATATCTCTGCCCTCTGTCTCAAACTTTCTGTATCTAGAAGTCTTGAAACTCTGAATAATCAGCTCGGACATCAATAGTTCTTTCCTATTTAGTTTATATAATACTTAACATAGCACTTGGCACAAAATAGTTTTTGTAATGGCAGATATAATTACTTTGGGGCTTTCCTTACCTACCTGATTCTGAGCTTCTCATCTCTCAGGTCGCAAGTTGTTTGTAAGTCATAAATAGGATAGCCCAGGTGCCCATAGTGTTCCTCATCAGAGGCAGGAACAGGACCCTTAAAGACAAGGCAAGGACAGAAACTCTCTGTTGCCCACTTTGAGTTGGCCCATGCACTGGGTTTACATCATCAAAACCAATTTCTTGGTTCTCTCTTCGCTAGCATCTATATGACTCACTTTTTTTTTTTCTTTTTACATTAGCTTTGTTCAACCCTTGTGAGTAATTAAGCTAAAGCCAAAAATGGTACAGCTAGAACTGCCACTCACCAGCTGTGGGACCATGATCAAGATATTTAACCTGAGGGCACAGCTAAAAAACAACAGGGGAAGCAGCAGAGGCCTGTGCAGACCCGAACGACTCTGTCTGACAGCTTTAAAGAGAGCAGTGGATCTCCCAACACGGAGGTTGAGATCTGAGAACGGACAGACTGCCAGCTCAAGTGGGTCCCTGATCCCTGAGTAGCCTAACTGGGAGACATCCCCCACTAGGGGCAGTCTGACACCCCACACCTCACAGGGTGGAGTACACCCCTGAGAGGAAGCTTCCAAAGGAAGAATCAGACAGGTACACTC